>NC_143231.1:2367857-2685000 GCF_030267445.1 Bombyx mandarina | reverse complement strand
TAAATATTTGTAATCGGTAGTATATGTATTAAACTAATTATAGAATTTTATTACGGAATCGTAAATAAAGGAAAGGGGAAATAAAATATAATTTCAAATAAAAAAATACTGTATTGTCATATGCTAACGGTAGCACGTCATTACGGATCCTCCTGATCCATTAACGGTGCTTTTAGGCATCACAAGCACCGGTCACTGTCCTCGTCGAACCCGTCGCTTGCGACGAAGGGCTCGACGAGCGAATTAAACCACACACAGCCCACTGAGTTTCTCGTCAGATCTTCTCAGTGGGTCGTGTTTCCGATCCGGTGGTAGATTCTGCGTAGCACTGCTCTTGCTATGGTCAGTGTTAGCAACTCTCCGGTTTGAGCCCGGTGAGTTCACCTACAAACGTTAGAGCGAAGCTGAAATAGCCTCTCAAGGCTATCAGCATAGGTAGGAAAAAAAAACCATATGCTTACGGAAAGCCATGGCTTTATCATCGCCAAGGTCCATAAGCGACATTCAAACCATACTTTCCTTCGCCTTGTATGGCAATAACATAAGATACTCACTCTTGTATGTTTTGAATAGTTGGTATAAATGCCACATTATTCTGAATTAAAATATTTTCAAGGTCTATTTTATCATGTGGTGCAGCTACTACGTTCAAATATTCAGCAGTAGGAATAGGATCGTCCCAGAAATCGAACCTTCTATCATTTTCGTACAATTCTTGCAAAATCACAAAGTCACTACTATCCTTCGGTAATATTTTGTAAAGAGTATAATTATCGAATTTAAATCTTTCACTTGCCACAAAAGAACCAGCCAGAAATAAAATGAAAAAAATTAAAATCATTTTCGTATGCTGTAATTATGCTACAACCAAACTAGTTGTAGCTGTTTACTGTATCTAAATAAATAAAGTTGATATTAAAAATTGTGTTAAACCATAAACTAATTGGTGCTGTAAAATAATTTGGTGCAGTAAATATTTTTTAGGATACCTTTAGGATATAATGGAAATTTACAATCGATTTTATCATTTATCTAATTATCTAATCTTTTATTGAGACTACAACCTAATGTCTCAAGGTAGACAGTGTTGTGATTCCTAAGGGATAACAATGGTATACATATGGCATATATCATCACCGGCCCGTCTTGGCTAAAATTTATTTCTTATAAGTTGGTGTTAAATGATTACTGGAGTCCATAGACATCTACAACGTAAATGCGCCACCCACCTTGAGATATAAGTTCTAAGGTCTCAGTATACTTACAACGGCTGTCCCATCTTTCAAACCGAAACGCATTACTCTTCACGGCAGAAATAGGTGGGGCGGTGGTACCTACCCGTGGGACTCACAAGAGGTCCTACCACCAGTAAATCGGCGACCTGATTTTAGATGTATCCAGCCAAAGCTCTATTAACTTAAAGCAAAGATAATTATAGCAATTAAAAGTACCAAAAACACCTGAACCTCGTAAGCTCGTTTACAAGTCATAAATATTTCTTCAAACGAAGCAACTAATTCCAATGATGGCCACTATAAAACTTTTCCAGTTCTTAATATCTTTACGATGCAACCTTTATTGATATATGTTTTATTACCAATATTCTGGTTGTCATCGTTTTTTAATCTATTTGATTACGGAGTACAATTATAATGCTGATGTATACGTGATGTTCGGCTTCGAATATTTCAAGTTCAATTTTGCCACGTGCGACAAAAATTTCTTGTCAAAGGATTACTGGTGGTAGGACCTCTTGTGAGTCCGCACGGGTAGGTACCACCGCCCCGCCTATTTCTGCCGTGAAGCAGTAATGCGTTTCGGTTTGAAGGGTGGGGCAGCCGTTGTGACTATACTATGACCTTAGAACTATATCTCAAGGTGTGTGGCGCATTTCACGTTGTAGATTTCTATGGGCTCCACTAACCACTTAACACCAGGTGGGCTGTGAGCTCGTCCACACATCTAAGCAATAAAAAAAAAGATGATACATTTTTTATTACAAGCTTTAAGCTGGGTATTAATTGGTTTCCAGAACCCAAATATCTCAATAACAAAGTGACCCATAAAGTAGAAGTAATATTTTGGTGACTCAGTGGTGCAGTAGTTAGCGGTCCTGACTGTTGCGTCGAGGATCGTGGGTTCGATTTCCACATCCGGCAAACATTGTCTTATAAACAGTTTTGTTTGCTCTTTTGTTCGGGTGTTTATTATCTATATATGTATTTAAGTAAAAATATATACGTTTTTTATTGCTTAGATAGTTGGACGAGCTGACAGCTCACCTGGTGTTAATTGGTTACTGGAGTCCATAGACATCTAAAACGTAAATGCGCCACCCACCTTGAGATATTATAAATTCGAAGATCTCAGTATTACATGTCTATCGGTCTCTGGTACCCATAGCACAGGGAATCCTAAATTGAGGCCGCATGGCCGTGCGCGATTTGTTCCCAATAAGTATTAGCTATTTTTTAGAAAAGCCAAGAGTAGAAACCTCAATTGTGTTTATTGCACCCAATCTTTAAGCTGCAAAACATAACTGTGTCACATTAACTATAAGCAGGACTGTCCGGACTAACACTAGACTCTATCAAGAGCAATTACGCAGATTAATAAATCGTCAGGATTTCATTTTTATAACACGATGCTATTCCATTATTTTATCATGGAAGTAATTCGTGAAGTGTCAAAACACTTAGGCCCTTCGTACATAAGGCTACGTAAATCTTAGATACTCGACTATTTTAGTCTCCAAACGACTACCGCCATAGAAATCCATTGAGGTTCGTACACGAGTCGCGTCGCCGATATTCGTTCCGCGACTCGCGTCGTGCCAATCGCGCGCTACCTGCTTGTCGAGATCTTCGCTACATAAGTCTCGGCGATTTCCAAGATAGCGGAGCAATTTTTTAATAATACATTTATTTCTGAGGTGGAAAAATATCCTTGTTTATATAATTATAAATTAAAGGAATACTCAAAAAAGCAAATAACAGAAAAAGCTTTCCATAGTCGTAGGAAAGGCCGTTAATATAACAGATTGGTATATTTTGATAGTTTTAAAAATAGTCAGTACATAGTTTTGTAATGAAAAAACACTTTTAGGCGGTATATTCTTTTTATTAAGCTTTTGTTTTAGGTATTTACACGAATTTTGTGTACATTTTATTATGATAGCCGATGCTGTAAGCCGGATTGCTGACGCTGTTGTTATGATCTAGGATAATTATCTAGCGTACCAGATATCCGTATCCAGTATACCATAACCAATACAACAAGTAATATCTGATGTTAAATTAATGATATAGTGACTAAATAGGCAACTCGCGTCTTGCGATACATTGTCGTGTGTACGGACCGTGTGCTACTCGATACTCGCGACTTGATACTAATGTCGTTGACAACATTAGTATCGAATATTTGCGTAGCCTTGTGTACGAAGGGCCTTATTGCATTAGGTAAACGGTAAGCGCCCACCGGATTTCGACTCCGGTATTGCCGCAATAGTCTATTTGTTCACACTGGACACTTTCTTAGATTTTGGACCACGGACATTTCTATGGTCACGTTGAAAACTGACAAGTCACTGTTAACAAACTGGGTGCAACGTTTTCAGCAGAAATTCCTAGCCTAAAAATCTCGACATGCTCTTTTTGTGTTTCTGTCGTCAAGTTTCACTTGTGCCGCGAAGTAAGTGATCGGGTTGCTAGTAGTTAAATAGGGTCGCAACTAGTGAATACTCATAAGCTGTAGGCTCTCGATAATCAAAGAGGTATAATCCTCCAAATCCTCCAAACCAAACATATTTGGCTAGAAAAACCGCTTGATACTAAAATTGCCAGCAAATAATCGCAATTGTCACTTAAGAAGACTGAGTGAGCATCCGGTATTAAACTAATCACTGATCAAACTTTTATCACTAATGATACATGTTTCATATATGTATAAGATAAACACGTACATTTTCAGGGTCTGACCCTGATATTTTTTTCATCTATAACAAAAAACATTGGTCCAGACTTTGACTTAAACTCGAACCCAACGCTGGCAATAATAGATGCGGTCACTAATGACCCGAACAAGTCAAAATGACCAAATACCCCAATATAATCTGCAATTAATAATAATAATAATGGTTGCGCTATGCGGTTGGTAGACCAAAATTGTAACGGTCATCTATTACAAAAATGAGTGTGGACTGTATTTGCGTTGTTTAACTATGACACTTTCTCGGGCCGTGGCGGGAAGAAACAAAGGAACACAACCCGAGGGAAATTGTGAAGGAAAACGCCGTACCTGGAGACGATGGAGTCGTCCGAATCACGGCTGCTAGAAGTGCTTGAAGCCAGTTGGTGTATCTTCTATCTTGCGCGACACTGTGATACACTGACACTAATGTTGTATAAGAATAAAGTCTTAGGCCATCTCAATAATAATTAAATCACAAAATAACTGATTTCTGTAATGCGGAGCGCGCGCGAGGTAACCGCCATATTTTTCTTCTTTTTTCTTTTCTGTGTGCCCGCGTCGCTCGTACTAGCCAGTCCAGGACGCGGGGGATGGGTGAGGAAGGGGAAGGGAAAAGTGTCATAGCTGCCATATTATTATAAAACATCTATCTACAAATCTGTTATGACGCTGGCGCAACCAAATAATAATATATATAAAAATGAATTGCTGTTCGTTAGTCTCGCTAAAACTCGAGAACGGCTGGACCGATTTGGGTAATTTTGGTCTTGAATTATTTGTGGAAGTCCAGAGGTTTAAAAGGAAAATAAATATGAAAATGCTCGGAATTAAATAAAAATAACAATTTTGTTTTCCCTTTGATGTGTCGCCCGTCGGACGGATTCCTTTTGTTTGTTTGAAGTTTATTTTATACAAAAGTTTAGGTCTTTTATTTAGCGATTGAGGCACTACGAAGTCTGCCGGGAGGGCTAGTAGTAATTAAAAATACAGTCTGTAATTAGTATAATTATTTTAATTTATTATGTATTCTTACAGTATGTTAATAAATTTAGCTTCCCTAATTACAGCCATTACAGAATCGAAGGTTTCCTCACAGGTTGGCAGTACCTGGTTCACGGGGAGAGTGTAGCCCCAAGACCCTGTATCACGGAGTAAGTATGCTGCAGATATAGGAGGATTAAACCTATGTTTCACCCAATCCTCAGCTGCTCCTGTATTTCCAGCTGTTGATAAAATAAATCTTAGAATGAAACTTACAAGTTCGCGTTAATTGTATACAACTAATTTACTGGTACTATTAGCATGTCATTTTCTATGTCAATATTTAATCTGGTATGTTGTCAATACAATGTTCGCTCTCAAGAAGAAACTATCCTACAATAGAATAAAAAACCAGTTCTGTTTTTCACATAAAAGCAATAAATCGTATAATTAATCATATTATCAAACCATCGAAATTAATCGCAGTAATATTGTTACGTCGGTAAGAGCAACGCCATCTATCGTCGAATAGCAGAACCCATTATCATAAGAACTAGTAAAATCGAGAACGCTCGCGAAGTACAACGTCATCTATTATCAAATAGCGGAAACCCATATCGAAACTACTCTGTTAGGAATGTTCTTGATAATTCTAGGGATGTCGTATCGACTATAAAAGCGTTGCAGAGATGACGCAAAGGCAGTCAGTAATCGGATTTACTCGAAGCGAAACTGCGAACGGATTACCCGAAGCGAAGTGGAGGAAGAGAATTGAGAATTTTAAAGTCCTCTTTAAGTGTTTTATGTGTTCTAAATGTTAATACAATTTTAATATAAACTTCGGTAGAATTTTTATTTATCCCGAACCCCAGCGTGTAATAATATTGTAAACAGTAAATTCAGTTCATACTTACAGTGTACTAATCTAGAAGTGCCAGTGATGTACATTGTCCCGTAACGGACAGATAATGATCCCATAGCTCTCCTGCCAACAGTCAACTGGGAACAGACAGGATTATTAAATTTTCTGATTGAGTATATTTGAGATTGATCTATCATAATAGTCAACGTTGATTTAAGAGGTCATCAAAGCCTATAGACATGCCTATGTGAATATCCAAACTGACCTTGAAATATGAGGTCGGAGTCTCACAATTACACTATAATATTACATCATTGTTCTACAAAATGGATTACAACTGTCAATAATAAAATTTGGTATTCATGTTGATTTAGATTTAATTTATTACTTCGACAGCTGGAGAAACTCACGCCCTCCTGGTGTTAATTGGTCACCGGAGCCCAAAGACATCAACAACGTAAATGCCGCCACCCATCTTGAGACATGAGTTTTATGTCTCAGTTTTTACAGTAAGTACAACAGCTGCCCACTCTACAAACCGAATTGCACAGATTCATGGCGGAAATAAGCAGACTTGAGATAACCTATCCATGCGGGCTCACAAGACACTCTACCGCCATTAAAGGTTTCCAATATTGATTCCAAAGGTTTTGAATTTAAAAAAAAGCTCATTTGGTCAGTTAAATAAAAAGACGTACACAAATGATCACTTACCACATCCTGATAGTTATACATAGGTACAGTGCTGTGAGCGAAAGGAACTAGAAGGCGTTGTCCAAATGATCTTAACGATAGGAAACCGACCAAGTTCGGGCCGATGCCCTCGATGTAGCGCGCCAGTGATCTTGTTTCCACTTCCGAGAACGGCCCCAAACCAATGTAGTTGCTTGCTGCGGGAGTGAAACTGCCGCCGATAACTGAAAAAGCGATACACTTTTAAATGTATTTTTGAAGTCGTCGTGGCCTAAAGGATAAGACGTCCAGTGCGTTCGTGTTGGAGCGATGCACCGGTGTTCGAATCCCGCAGGCGGGTACCAATTTTTCTAATGAAATACGTACTCAACAAATGTTCACGATTGACTTCCACGGTGAAAGAATAGCATCGTGTAATAAAAATGAAACCCGTAAAATTATAATTTGCGTAATTACTGTTGGTAGGACCTCTTGCGAGTCCGTGCCGGTAGGTACCACCTTCTGCCTATTTCTGCCGTGAAGCAGTAAATAATGTGTTTGGGTTTGAAGGATGGGGCAGCTGTTGTTATTATACTTGAGACCTTAGAACTTATATCTCAAGGTGGGTGGCGCATTTACGTTGTAGATGTCTATGGGCTCCAGTAACAACTTAACACCAGCTCGTCCACCCATCTAAGCAATAAAAAAAGAAAAGACTAGTATTGTCTAGTGCCTAGCGTCGTTTTCTCCTTTTTCGTTAATATTATATTAAAATTTATTCTGAGTACTAATTTCCAGCTAGTGCAAGAAGTAAATAGCAATCCACAAAGCTTAGCCTTAAAATAGTATTCGTGGCGTAAAGAATAAGACGCTTGGTATGCTCATGTGGAGTGACGGTTACGTCAATGGTCAAATCCCGCAAGCAATTTTTCTATCAAAATGCGTACTTAAAAATGTTTACGAACGACTACCACAATGCAGGAGTAACATCGTGTATTAAAAATCAAACCCGCTATTTTAATATGCATAGTTAATAAAGCAATTAAGACATAAATGTCAGATCTCAAGATGAGTGGTGGCATTCACGTTGTGTCTTTAGGTACTGATAATTACTAGGTGGACCATAGCCTCGTTAAAAAGTGTAAGCAATAAAAAAACCTATATAGACAATCTAGAAAATCTTTATAGAATCCATAGGGAAGCAGAGATCTTTGGCTAAAGGATTATATAATACTAATGTTAAATTAGAATTTCTTGTTAAAAGAAGAATCATAAACACAACACAACACACACGCAGAACGCTTTCAAAATAAAACCGATAATTTTCCCTCTTACGCATTTGTGGTATTGTTAGATTTTTATTTGGTAGCTTATATACAATTATTAGTTTAGAATCTAATAATTAAATTGATTAATTTTGACCTACAGTACTTAATAGTCAGAGTAGTTATTTCTATAGATGAAACAGCTATTTACAATTAGTTAAAATTCATCCATGACTATTACTTTAGAATTTATCTTTGAAATTCAATCCTCAGCTTCGCGTTCATCAATCAAAACATAATCCTTGATTAGATCTTAAATTAATTCAACAGAATAAAAGGATATAACAAAGATAAATTTTAACTTCTTACTTCCCCATTGTGAGTTCCAGTTTTTGGTAAGATCTACACCGATAGTGGTTCTAGTTGTTGGCCTTCTATTTTTCACCCAAAGTCTTACCTGCAATGAATACCATACAAAATTATCTCTACTATAAATAAATCTATGGTATTTTCCGTACCTCGTCGTACCAGGTACATAGATTTTCGTAGTGAAAATATTTCGACGGGAGTAAAGTTGACTCTATAAAAGTGCTTGTTAAGTTATTTACCCAATTTTGAAAATCGCACTATGTTTGAAGGTTGGTCGTAAATTCACCTGTGTGTTTGGTGCGAGTTTCTTAACGTTCTCGATAGCGTAAAAGTTAACTGAAATTTGTATGCAGTTGGAACAGCGCCCCTAGCGGCAAACGTGGGCAAACGTTTCAACTCCATACAAATTGGAATTAACTTTTACTCTGTCGAGAACGTTACAAAATTAGCACTAAGTACTCTGTCTATCTAAGAAGGTAAACAAAATTCAAAATCATGAATGCATTTAAAATATTCAAATTCGAAATTCAAAAGTAGGCAAATTAATTCTAGATTAACGAAAAAATCAAAACTCACAGAATCTTGAGTAAATTGATGTCCATCAGGATTGACAATAGGGAATATGTGCCACTCGAAATCCTCCGAAGCGGCTCTGGCCTCAGCGTCTGTTCCCTTGACCAACTGATCAACTAAATAAGTGAGGACTGTCGGTGACAGCCAATCGGCTCCTACTTGTCCGCCTTCTAGCACGAAAGCCTTTTTGCCGGTGCCCCGAGCAATTTTAATACCGGTTATATTTCTACCTAAAAATCAAGTATTTCCATATATATTTATCAATTCCCGTAATTATTAGTTTTAGGGTCTAATGTAAGCCCACACGGGCATTGACCATGCTGTTGCTTAAAAGCATGAGACAAACTTATGCAATAGAATCTTCGATCTCATGATTTATAGTGGATGAAACGAATCAGCCAAATAGCAACTCGTTATTTTTGACTACCTTCATAAGATTGTCCAATTGTTACAACAGAAACAATATCGCTTCGAGTTTCAGCTAAATAGTTGAACCAGTCGTAAATATCTTCTATAGTCTGATAGTTAGTCCAAAATAGCTCCCTTGAAGATTCACGTTTTCTTCTGCTTACAATTTGAGCGTCGAATGCTCTGCAACAAAGCAAATTACTTTTGATTTATTTTAATTTCATATCTTTTACGTTTCTATTGTATGTTCTTTTTTAATTTTAAAGTCTTCTTTATTCAATACCCAAGTTTTCTTTCGTACGACATAGTTGCAATAATTTTAATGCTGTAGCTTTTTAATAGTATTAATTAATAACTGTTGATTACCGAACTGAAATTATAGTCTGTCAATTGTAGTACAACATAGCAGCTTTCCTGCCCTTGAAATCGAAATGTTTATTTATTTCGCGGCAGAAATAGACAAAAGGTAAATTGCCACCACCTTTGCGGTATTAGAATAATATGTTATACAATTAGAAAATGCCAATTGACAATCTCAGTACGCTTGTAAAATACTCAGAAAACACTACCGCCCTTTCTCTGGTGTACTCCTTAGTTGCCTATTAAGATACTAGAAAGAGATAGGGTAGAATCATTCCAGAATACCGCATATTCATATCCATCATTGTTTTCTTTAATAATAAACTTTCACGACACGTTTCATAAAGCACTTACAGGACAAAATTATTCTAATTTTACTACTTACTCTTGTATATTCTCCAACATCAATTCAGAACTGATACTCCTTTTATTTAAAGCAAGCTCAAATTCTGCTCTCATTTCAGGTGGCGCCACAACACTCACATACTCACCCACCACACTGGGCGGTTTCCAAAAATCTAGGCCATCGTCAGCTTCGAACAAATCTTTTAGAAAAGCTACATGTTCTTCTCTTTCTGGTTGAACTTTATACAAAGTATAGTTATCATAACGAACCTTATCACTAAGTATTGATCCACTCAATATACTAAGTACCAATAGTTTCGTGAACATTCTTCTAGAGTAATTGAGACGCAAATGAAATAGATCTTATCGTTATGATACTAAATTTTAACATGACCAAATTAAGAGTGCATTCAGTGCAATAATACAATTGAGGCCAGGTCCTCAAGAAAGATAATAGGAATATCTAATCGATATCTTATCATACTTTATAATTTAAAATAATATCAAGTATTGTAAATCAATTAATTTAGATAATAGTAGCTGACATTATTTACGTTACAACCGCTTGTGTTGCATGCCTAAAATATACTTACTTAAATACCAGTTACGATGTTAAAACTAAAGGTAGCTTCAGATAGCTTAATTACAAACCTACGTACGTTAGCACAGGAATAATATTATAATATCAAAATATCATAAATGAGTAAATATAATGTACTTAATGAAACCATAAAAGCGAATTAAGGTACATAAATATATTATATTGTAATTGTAACACAAATATCCCACTGATTCGATAGGGAAATCCCCGAATAGTTGACACACCGTAATTTGCATGATTATATCATTGTAAAATCCCAGCGTATAAAAAAAATATTTTTACGAAATTATTCAATATTGTAACTATAATATCGTCTCAGGCTACCAATGAATAGGTAGGGTAAAAAATCATTATCAAATAAATGTTCCAGTAAACTATCTTGGTAGATATATTTATGTCTTTAATATTAATTTAGACTCCGTCATGTTAATGCGACTTAAATCTGTTTCAACTACTTATTATTACTTCTGCCGTCACGTCTGCATCTGTAGTATTAGTAGTTCCATCTTATTTCCTAATAAAGACCTCGAAAATATATTCATTACTACCAGCCCATCTCCACTCTTGGTTATCACTCATTACTACTATCAATTTGCATACAAATTTTCAATCTACATTTTCGTTGTACAAAAATTTTCATACAAATTTTTCAATTCATTAAGCACACGCACACAATATGTCGTGTAGCGTTAGGTCGAGGTTTCTGAAATCCCGGAAGCTCCATTCGTAAAATTTTACAATTTAACGTTATAATGAGGATCATCATAAATCTGTTAATGTGCTCCGGCCATTAAGTTGGTGTCACGAAGCGGTCACAATGACAATTTGTCGCCGCTGTAGGGTTGGGCATATTTTTATACTAAAACTAGCCGTACCCGGCCGCTTCGCTGAGCATTTAAAATGAACATTATTATTTTTCACCCCCACAAAGATTATCATCATTAACGCCCCCGCAACTGGTGTAGGGAGTCCAATACTCATATAAATATTAGCCTATCCATTAGGTACATGTATTTTTTACATGTATACCAAGTGTCAAGTCAATCGGATGCATAGTTCAGTAGTTATAACGGAGCATCCGTAAAAACCACTGTAGATTTATATATTAGTGTAGATGTGTTTTTAAGGCTTGCAGCTCCAATTTAGAGTGAAGACAATGTTTAAATTGTGAACACTTTTATTAGTCGCACGATATAGTAAATAGTTGCTTGGTTGTGCCCCTGGCATTGCCTAGTTAAATATACCGCAACTGCCTCCAGCCTCCAGCCATCTTTAAAGACAAGATCGAAGTTCCAATTTATTGTGTAAGGGCTGTACCACCCTTCAGTACGAATCATGCAATTATTTCGCGCCATAAAAGGGCAGAGTGGTGATGCCAATCCGTGCCGGTTTTCAATGTCCTCTCGCATGGCATCAGCAAATATTTTTATGATAAATATCTGCTAAGTTATATCACGTTTTCTAAAGCACAACCCTGTAATGCGAATTCACAAGATCGATCGCCTCGAAGGTAATTAGCAACGGATCAGTTAAACCGAGCTCTTTGCAGTTCATTTTTAACTGTTGACGTTTTGACAGCGCAGATTCAGCGACTGGTGTATTTCAGGACGGAAATTGAGGGCCGTGGCACTCGGTTTTAAGAGTTATTGTTTGAAAGCGGGAGTTAATTTTTAAAGAAATTTCGATATACTAGGCAGTCATGGCACAGACCTTAACCAGATAAAAGTAGGCCTTTTCGGCGCGCACTGCGGTACCGTAGGTCTGGTATAGCCGGTGTGGTGGAGCTCGATGGGGTTTAGTCGGTAGTCGTTCTGCGGGGCAAGTGCTTCGCGCGCCTTTTTCAAGGCGTAGTCTCTTGCGAGGAATTCGGGGAGGTGGAGGACCTTCTCGTCCCCCTTTTCCTCTCAGGAGGCGCCGGAGTCCGACATAACCCGGTTCGTTACCCCCCCGGACCGGGTATCCGTAAATGGATTCGCCAGCGTTAAAAAAAAAAAAAAGGCCTGGTAATAGAAGCAAAAAAAAACTCTGCGAGCTACTCCTCTATCATCCGCTTGTAATAGCAGTACTGTATTCTTTTTTCCCAAATTTCTCCCTAGTTAAGCGTTGCGGTAGGGCATGTTACACAATAATTTATAAGCTCTGTTTATATAAAACGAGTTACCTGCAGTCAAACTGCGTAAGGAGTTTTGCGGGGCATGGTTTAAATGAAAGTATAACTTTTTATGAATAAATAAATAAAATAAAAAAAAAAACATACATACATACATACCATACTACCGTGAAGCAGTAATGCGTTTCGGTTTGAAGGGTGGGGTAGTCGTTGTAACTATACTGAGACCTTAGAACTTATATCTCAAGATAGGTGGCGCATTTACGTTGTAGATGTTTCTGGCTCCAGTAACCACTTAACGCCAGGTCGGCTGTGAGCTCGTTCACCCATCTAAGCAATAAATTAATAAAAAAACGTCAGCCTTAGTTAGTTATCACCAACTTGTCTGCATATTTCTGCAAGAAATTGGGTTCTGATTCGACAGGTAATTTTATCTCTTTAGAGAGACATAGACATATGTTGCCCACTGAGTTTCTCGCCGGATCTTCTCAGTGGGTCGCGTTTCCGATCCGGTGGTAGATTCTGCGAAACACGACTCTTGCTAGGGTTCGCGTTAGCAACATCGTCAGGTTTGAGCCCCGTGAGCTTATCTACTAATTCGGCGAATCTAGAATAACCCCTCGAGGTTGTTAGAATAGGTAGGAAAAAAAGACATAATATGCAGATACTAGTAAAAAAAGTTTATTAAATTTGCGTAATGACTAACGGTTGTACGTGCTGGGAACCTAAATTCTTTCCAATTTGAAGGGTGGAATTTGTATTATGCAATACAATTGTGATAGATTAAAACTAGTTTTTAGGATTTAATCTTGCATTTTTTTATTGTGATAATCTCCGATGTTCCGAATACTGTCTATCTACTTGGTAATTTTCTAATCACGAATAACTAAATTTATCTTTCTATAAAAATACGTATTTCTAGAGTTTTACTTTTCATTTCACACAAAACGAACTAACAGTAGGTAGTATCGTGTAGTCTGGCAGGTTGGTTGACTTTTTTCACTCATCTTCACGAGAAGAGGATACTAGGTGTTAGATTAAACGCGACATTCAACCACAAATACGTAAACCACTCGTGAAAACTTAACAAAAACTCTAAATGTTATTCACTCAGGTGCTCATGAGATCTGCATTAACCAAACTCTAACTGGTGGTAGGACCTCTTGTGAGTCCGCACGGGTAGGTACCACCGCCCCGCCTATTTCTGTCGTGAAGCAGTAATGCGTTTCGATTTGAAAGGTGGGGCAGCCGTTGTAGCTATGCTGATACCTTAGAACTTATATCTCAAGGTGTGTGGCGCATTTGGAGCCTCTGGGTCTGCGGAGGGACTTCGGTTCCCTCTGTATTTTATACCTTATGTTCCATGGGGAGTGCTCTGAGGAATTGTTCGAGATGATACCAGCATCTCGTTTTTAACATCGCACCGCCCGCCACCGGAGTAGAGTTCATCCATACTACCTGGAGCCACTGCGGTCATCCACAGTGCGTTTCCAGATATATTTTTTGCTACGTACCATCCGGCTATGGAATGAGCTTCCCTCCACGGTGTTTCCCGAGCGCTATGACATGTCCTTCTTCAAACGAGGCTTGTGGAGAGTATTAAGCGGTGGGCAGCGGCTTGGCTCTGCCCCTGGCATTGCTGAAGTCCATGGGCGACGGTAACCACTCACCATCAGGTGGGTCGTATGCCCGTCTACCTACAAAGGCAATAAAAAAAAAACGTTGTAGATGTCTATGGGCTCCAGTAATCACTTAACGCCAGGTGGGCTGTGAGCTCGTTCATCCATCTAAGCAAAAAAAAAATGAAAATAAATAATACTAAATTATAATAAGAGATCACCTTTAAATCTGCTATAAAATTATCTCAAAATTTATTGAAAATATCAGCTCGAAAACCAGACACTTAAACGTATATTTTATTCAATCGAATAATTCCAGAAACTGAATTGTTTAACGGTATGTAGGTCAACAATGGTTTTTATATAATTAATTCCAAGCTTAACCATCTGCGTCTCATAAATATTAAGGAAGGCATCTCCGACTCGAGGGATACTTTCGATGAAATTTTACCAAGACTAGTGTATGATTCTTGCTTTGTTTGATAAAGGTTGCAATATAGCTAAGATTTTATTTTGTGTTTTGTATTGACAGAATTATGAACGCCTTGGTGATCTCGAGCGCAACCAATCCACTACCGCTGAAGACACATTTCAAACCTGGTTATATTGAGGACATGTTAATGCTTGCGGCAAATTAAAAGATAATTAATTCTAGAGCCAACACAAATTATGTTGTGTGAACACATAAAAAACGTTTTGTCTTTAATTCCCTTTTTAAAATATACCCTTAATAAGGAGATTGTCGCTATTTCCGCATACCTTCTCAAAAAAGGGACAATATTAGGTAAGCGTAAGTATTAGGTTAGATATTCTTTTACGGACATGCTCCTACTCTACTCCTCTAGGTATTCAATAGCAAGGTATTTAAAAAAAAAAAAATTAGTCCAATCTACAAAAAAAACCTACTAACTTTTTATATGTAATGCGCTCTCATATTCAACCGTCATCTTATTATTGAGATTTCGAAATTCCTATAAAATCTCGCGATTCACGACTGATTTTTTATTCAAGATTTATAGGAATGATTTCTCTCATCTCAAAGCAAAGATTCATGGATTTCACATTTGAGAAAAGCGTTATTTTTTTAATCGATCATCTTCACTATTTTGGAACCAATAGAGCATCAGACATTATTTTAATTGTAATTAAAATTTTGTTCCATTTAAAAAAAAAAAACTTTTAGTTCGCTGCAAACGTTAAACCTGCTAAAACACAGCAAAAATACGTGCGTCTCAATGAGACGGTACCAGCACTAATTACGGATTTAAATAGTGTAATTAGCAGTAGTATTATTGGCCAAACTATCTTGCTTTGATCTTTGCTAAAATACATTCTATTCGTATACCCATAATGAGTTCTCATGCCAATTCTGAACACATTCTGAATATCCGATTCTGCGTCAATAAATGCAAATGATTGCTGAATCACCGTTTTTGTGGTATTGATCACACTTGATTCAGCGTTTGTAATAACGAGAGTATATTTAAGGTAGGTATGAGTGCAATTTACTCTGGTAGTAGTGTTGACTCCTCCGCGTGAACTCCTCTACTCTTACCGGGTTCTGACCCAGGGCGGAGATCGGACGTCGGGTGTGAGAGTGCAAGGGGAGTGGTTTGGTGCAGTAGGGCCCTAAAAACATCTTTGGGCCCGTGGTCTGCTTCCAACATCCGCAGACCGTCAAGTCCCACATATCCCACGTGCCACCTAGGCGGGGAAATTTCGTAGGAGGTTCGGTCTCTTGCCCGAAAAAAAGGAATAAATGCGATTTCACGCTGTGCACATCATGTTGCTGTTACTAGTTATACTCTGAGGGATTTTTTGAAATGATCCCGGTATTTAGAGCTGTTAGCGCACCAACCGCTTCTTTTTTTTCCCCTACCTATGCTGATAGCCTTGAGAGGCTATTTCAGCTTCACCCTAACGTGCGTAGGTGAGCTCATGGAGCTCAAACTGGAGTGCTGCTAACACTGACCCTAGCAAGAGCAGTGCTTCACAGAATCTACCACCGGATCGGAAACGCGACCCACTGAGAAGATCCGGCGAGAAACTCAGTGGGCTGTGTCTATGGGTTAATTCGCTCGTCGAGCCCTTCGTCGCAAGTGACGGGTTCGGCGAGGACGGTGACCGATAGTTGTGGTTCCTAAAAGCACCGTTGATGGATCGGACAACCGCTTCAAGAAGCGGTCATCCATATTAAAATTAGTGGGTTATAGAATTAGTTGGGTATACCACATATTCTTGAATAAGCTTCCCTTTACGATGATTCCCAAGCATCACTTGGGACACACTTCACACGAAGAGTTTTAAGCGCTTAGTGGCGGCTAGACTGGGCCTTGGCATCTCTGATGTCTGTGCTTCATGATTCAAAATCAGTTAAGGATGCTGAACTTCCTTCGTAGACTATAATTTTTACTTAGACGAATAAAGAGAAAAAAATAATAATTCTAAAACGCCATTTTTTCTAAGATCAGGCTATTTGGATCAGGCAACTTTAGGAAGAAGAATTCTGATTATAAAAAATACAGAAACAAACCAACGAGAGATTCTAAAAAAGAATAATAAACAAAAATAAATTGCAACCATAAACTTAAATGAATATTAAAGCCGATCAAGATGTTAATCTTATTATAAGCGGTGCGAAACACATTCTCAATGTTCTGTTTGAAACGTCTCGATTATCCAGAAGTCCTACGAGTTACGAATTAAATATAGCTACATTGCGTTTATTGGAGTTGCAAACGAGACGCCGGAACGCTGATACATAATTATTATTCCAAATTAGTGTTATTATTCTGTTTAGGGCTCATCTAATATAGGGAAATCAGAGAACATGGACATCAAAAGGTGCCTACCATCATTAATTATACGGCTATATTACTCGTATAAGCGGGATGGTACGTCGCAGAAAATATATCTGGAAACGCACTGTGGGTGAACGCAGTGGCTCCAGGTAGTATGGATGAGCTCTACTCCGTTGTTTTCATTGCAGGCATTAAAATGAGTAATCCAAAAAAATATCGGCTTTCTGTAAATTCGGTTTACTGACGATAGTTGAACGTGACAACGTCATAAGAAAATACTGATGGAATGGTTTTATTTTTCAAAAGAAAATTTTAATTTTATTTGTTTGATAGATATTTTGTATGGATATAGATAAGGTGGCAAATGGAAATCCCTATTGAATTGATCAAGTTACATTTATTTGTACGCATAAATACAACTCATCGCTCACTCAAGTAGTAGAGAGGCAGATGTCGAACGCTGCCGAACGTGGAGGCCGATTGTGCCTCTTTGTCGCTCGTTGCGCGCTCTCGCTTGCACTTCAAGCCTTAAATGGAACGCATCAGAGCTAGGTAACGCCGCATGAGTCATGATTTTTCGTGCGTGCAGCCGTCTCCATCGAATTATAAGACGTTGTCACGTCAAAAACAGCTCGTCTGCAACCAACAAACGTCATGCGGAGAGCAAACTGTTGCGATTCGAGTCACACAAGACGGACGACGTCTCGGCCACTGAAACATTAATCACAATTAACGGTGACTCCGCTGCGGTAAACAGCGTGGAACCGAAATTATGTTCAAATGTTTCGGTATCGTCGCGAGAAGACAGGAGCACCGTTCACGTCCTTACGGATCCATCAGATCCAATAATATTTGCATTAGATGCTTCAGCTCTAACACTAGGAGCAGGCTTAGGGACCCCGGTAACCGTACTCGTCGAACTCGACAAGGAGTTCGACGTGCAACCTGACCCATGAATCAGCTCGCTGAGTTTCTCGCCGGATCTTCTCAGCGGGTCGCGGTTCCGATCCGGTAGTAGATTCATTCGCGAAGCAGCTGCTCTTGAGTTGTTAGGCGCTCGGGCAGCTGTTAGCAAATCCCACCCCTCTTGTCTGAGCCTTTGCTTGTCCACCTGTCCTGGTGAAACTGGAAAGGCCCAGGGCCACCAGTAAACTCTCAACCATAAAAAAGGAGCACCGTTCTGACTCTGTTCTCAGTACCAAAGTACTGCCCAAATGCCGATGACCGAGATGCCGATGTCTGCAATTGAATCCTACGTTTGTATTGCTCCTTTGGGTCTGGATTGTTAATCTACTTGAGTGACTTAATAATTTTGTTTTATAATTTATTATTTTTATTCTTTCTCATTTTACATGTTTTCTGCGCATCAACTCCATGTGTAGCTGTTCTGAACTTAGTGTGTGAAATAGGACAGGATGGGGCTAGTGCGATTTCACTCAAAAGTGTGAGATGGGATATTTGGTGGGCGAGATAAGTGTGGGCATATACAGTGAACCCTTCGTATTACTATAATGCTGTATTTGTGTATAGTATCTATATTATATTAATACGTGAAGCAAAAACTTTGTACCCCTTTCTACGAAAATTGTCCGGACGTAGCAGTATATTCTCCCACTTATAGAAAATATATAGAAGAAGTGCACAATGCAAATATATTTTTTTACAATTATGCATAAAACTACATTAAATCAATAAAAAAAAAACATTACACACACTACCAAAGTACTTGACACACACACACGTATAAGTAGACTGTTTTGTTTACTGTTTAATTTCAGTAGTCAAATTGAATGTAAATTAGTATTGTTTGGTCTTTAATATAATTTGTCTATAGTGTAGTCTTGGCGACATCTGTGATTTTAGAAGTACGAGTATAAAAGTCTTTGACAATAGAACCATAATAATGTTTAAGGTGTTGCAATATTTATGTTTCGTTTTTAAAAATTCTTTGTTTTAATAAGTTTGATTTTCAACCTTTAGGAGACTTCAGTTATTGTATAAGCAGCAGCCAAAATATATATACTGCCAACTGCTTCATTGTAATAACGTATAGGAAACCTATCAAGACTTCTGTGAAAATCTGTAAGAGTATCATGTATTCGATTGTTAATATCTACAGATTTTTTTTTATTTATTTAACTAGTTTAATCAGTCTGTTTCAAAGAAGCTACATAACATATAGTGCGTTGTTTTTCCATCAAGGCGTTGTCCAAATACAAAAAGACCAGACAGTACTCTGACACACAAAACTGCTGTGTAAATTACATTGTTCATTTATCAGGGA
Organism: Bombyx mandarina; assembly: GCF_030267445.1. Classification (NCBI taxonomy): domain Eukaryota; kingdom Metazoa; phylum Arthropoda; class Insecta; order Lepidoptera; family Bombycidae; genus Bombyx; species Bombyx mandarina. The sequence continues at coordinate 2,665,781 of NC_143231.1, read as the reverse complement.
CGTCTTATGCCGCCACAATAACACGGTTGACTTCATCTCCGAATAATTCCCTTTGTTCTTTGCTGTCGGCGTTCTGCCGTTTTATCGCGTGGTACAAGCTACACGCTTATGATTTACATTTATATTCTTCCCTATTATTGTAAATAAACACAACAATAAATAATAATAGTCCGTTTATTTCGAATCTACAATTGTTACTACGTGCATTTTAACATTTACTATAAATATACGGTTTTTAACGTAAGTAATAATTTTAATATTATATTTCTTTTACTCGTTATCGTAACTTTTTCCGAACTTCTCTATCTAGCTTTCATCATAGCTTTCTTTATCCATTTGCTTCCTGTTCCTGCTTCTGTCCACTTTTTTCTGTGGCCCCTTTTTTTTCTTTTTCGCCCTGATCCTTTCCTTAATTAATATAGTTTTCTTTAATGTGTATCTTGCTATATGCTCACTACCTTACTTTTTGAGGGCATATTATAAGGCATATATAGCTTTCGTTTTTTAGCTTTTTACTTTTTATATTCTTATTATTTTTAGTACGCTTTTTTCTACAATGTATCTTGTAAGATATACTAGTTTTTTTGTTGTTGTATGTCTACGTTTGGCTTCCGTATGTAAGGTAAAACACTGGTATCCAAGACACAATTTATTAGGTCTTAAGAAACAAGACAATGGTAAAAAAATATTAGAGTAATTAATTACCGTTGAGGATTAATTAACAAATTAAGCGATAATTATCGACAAATAGAAGTAATACACACTAAATTCAGTATATCTTGAATATTAAACAACATTCCCGATCACTGGAAAATCTCACCGTTGTAGTAAAAAGCGAGAGGGATGTGCTTCTACAGAGCAAGTCTGAATGATTATTCATCATTAAAGAAAACAAAATAATTCAATAAACAATATAAACAAACCATGAAATGAGCCTACCGCTTCCTTCTATATCTTAGACCAATTACGTTCAGTCGTACATCACGACGTGTCGTTAAGGGCAGGAGGTGGCCCAATAAATCAGGTTTCCTACTTTTTCGTCCGCCTGCACTCGCTAATGCGCGCTTTTGTAATGAATGAGATCACATCTCTGATGGTCTAGCGATTTTTAAATTTAGATCTGCCACAGCTTAGATCTCCGAGAGACAGTCTCCGGAATCCAACATGTAAATTTATTGGACGCGAAAGATTTATGTTCACTTAAATAGATTAAAAAGTACTGTTGTTATTGTGAGCGTGTTGTTTCTTCGTCGAGCACTTCATAAAGAGTTAAAACTCTTTTTGGAACAAATAAAAACAACCATCGAGCTCAAATTGAAGCGGTAAAGCTATGACTATTTATCTCAATAGAGAACCGAAAATTTGTGAGGCTCTTTTTGTATTGTATCAGAAAAATCATGTTAATGGAGTTGCAAACGGCTTACACGCCAACGACTTACAATAAATTTGCAAGGAAATGCATTGTTTTGTATTCCAATCATTATCACATCGCCTAAATTTAAGACCAACATAAAGACGCTCAAACCCCAAATTATCTGTTAGGGACTTGTGTAGGGAAAGTTAAAATAAAATTGGATATCATTTTAAATTGATTTTAGATTGGTAATGTGCCTTGTATAAAACGTAATAAATAAAATTGTATTCACGTTAATGTAGGATAAATATTTATATTCCCCATCATAAATTAAAAAAACTAACGATTTAGTAGTTAGGACGTTAGTCCTTAACAAATAAACTCATTTCTGCATTCATAATATTATTAGCTGACCTAAAATTCTCACTTTAAAAGAAACAAAGTTCAGTATAGTTACAACGGCTGCCCTAGCCTTCAAACCGAAACGCATTACTGCTTCGTGGCAGAAATAGGCAGGGTGGCGGTACCTACCCGTGCAAACTCGCAAGAGGTCCTACCACCAGTGAAACGGTACAATGGCTAGAGTCGTTAGCTATTAGACCAACGAAAACTTTAGAAGGATTTGATTTATTCTTCTGGTCATTGGTGCTTGGTACTCAAAGAAGGATTATACTTATCCAAATATTTACTCAAATCATCAACTTTGGTCTCTCATGTATATCGACTCATACGAACACCATTAAATTCATTGTTTTGATCCCGATCTGGCAAATAGCCAGTCGCGGTTTTAATTGGTACCCCGATGTATCCCTGTTGTGGTTTCTTTAATGGGTTACTAGTTAAGGTTGGTTAAGCTTTTCAGTACCGTAAAATGTTTCCTGATTTGTTTATTAATTTTGTGACTGAAGTTTTATATTTAATTTTATAGATCTTGCTCTCTAGTTTTTAATTAGTCTTTAAGATGTTGTTGGACACAACATCCAATTTTTGTTTCTGCTCTGTATTATTGATTGGAATTTCGAAATAGTTCTCTAATTGGGGTAAAAGGGACGAAAGTTCATATTTTGTAATAATAAAATAGTATCTTTAAAAACGATCGGGTTTTAGTATGTTATCGGTACCTCAAAATTACATTTTTCAGCGTGTGACTTCATTTTCAAGTTTCCGATGTACTGTGATTTACTACGTGTACGTACTGACTGACAATTCCTTTCGCTTGCACTGGAAATAGGTGTTCTGGAGAGCGTTACAATATGTATAGCATAGTGGATATGGATGCTGACTCGTATCTCTAAGTAATTCTAGTTAACTTTATTATTATTAAAAAAATTCATTGACTAGATAATTATGTTACCAGATTAGGATGTCGTATCGATTATAAAAGCGTTGCAGTAATGGCACGCAGTCAGTTAGTAATCGGAACTACTCGAAGCGAAACAGCGAACGGATCATCTGAAGCGAAGCGGGACAAGCGAATTTAGAATTTCAAAGTGATTTAAAAGTGTTATAAGTGTTCTAAGTGCTAATACAGTGTTAATTTGTATTTTGGTGGAACTTTTTATTTATCCCGAACCCCAGCGCGTAACATTAGAAATAAGCAGACGATAACCGAGCTCTGCTCGGCTTTTTTTTATGATAACGCCATCTTGTTGTGTCATTAAAGCGGTTAGTTGCCCTCAATTAAGAAAAATCGTATTATTATTCGCCAATAGATGTCGGGAAGAGTTGATTATTGAAAACACGAATAAAACAACATTTTCTGAAACTAAATCGTAGCTAGATCGATTTATCGCCCCCGAAATCCCCTGTATACTAAATTTTATGAAAATCGTTGGAGCCGTTTCCGATATTCAGATTATAATATATTATAATTTGCTCGTTTAAAGGTATAAGATTTTTGTCCGATATTCAACATTTATTTTGATCACAAATATTAATTACTTAGTTGAATTAAGTTAAAGCCGCCTGCCTAAATTGATATTCTAACAACGTTCTTTCTCTAGACACAGTTCAAAAGTATACTTGAAAAACTTTTCTTTCAAGTGTAATATTTATGGTACATTTAATTAATTTTCTCAAAATATAAACTCCGCTCCAAGTTAAGAATAAAAATATATTAATTAAAAAAAAAAAAAAACTTTATAAAGTTTACGCGACTCAATTAAAATGTTACGAAGTGTTTCGAAATTAATAATTGCCTCAGATAAATATTATTTATAACGAGATTGGTGTTTGCCAACTTTGATTGGGCGTCTACTTATTTAATTAACAGGCATTTTGAAATGGTGGCCATTTCAAATTTTGTACAAGTAAACAACTGCAACTTTTACTGGTGGTAGGATCTCTTGTGATTACTGGTGGTAGGACCTCTTGTGAGTCCGCACGGGTAGGTACCACCACCCTGCCTATTTCTGCCGTGAAGCAGTAATGCGTTTCGGTTTGAAGGGTGGGGCAGCCGTTGTAACTATAATTGAGACCTTAGAACTTATATCTCAAGGTGGGTGGCGCATTTACGTTGTAGATGTCTATGGGCTCCAGTAACCACTTAACACCAGGTGGGCTGTGAGCTCGTCCACTCATCTAAACAATAAAAAAAAAAAAAAAAACTGCAATTTCGTTCAAGAAAACTAAAAAAGTTAATCGAAAAGTCTGATTAAAAGCTACCAATTTTTTTTTTATTACCACTAAAATTGTAAAATCTTATCATATGATCTGTACTTATAGCCTTAACGGTACTTTATGTTGACTGTACCTGTAAGCACTGATTTATGGAGATATTTCATTGGACAGACATTTTTTTTTTTTTCAAATATACCATTGCCATTTTTCATAAGGAAGGCAGTAAACAACTTCTTGTACGGAAACTTCATTACTGTAATTTCTTTTATTAGAAGTAAAATATTAGAGGTTTTTTATTACTAGCGATGGAACTTCAAAATAAAAAAAATCCGTTTTATGTGATATTGCCACATTTTTTTTTTTATTTACAAGGTATTTGATGACAATATTTATGGAATACTAGCTGATCCGGCAGACTTCGTAGTGCTTTAATCGATAAATAAAAGACACATCAAGGGGACGTATCAAAGGAAAAACAAAATTGTTTGTTTTTATATAATTCCGAGCTTTTTTATATTTTCTCACCTTTTAAACCTTCCCTGGACTTCCACGAATAATTCAAGACCAAAATTAGCCAAATCGGTCCAGCCGTTCTCGAGTTTTAGCGAGACTAACGAACAGCAATTCATTTTTATATATAGAGATAATTTCAGCTCAATGGCCGTCGCGACTCCGCTGTAGATGGTCTATCCTTGTGGACCGATTTTGTATGAAATCTTCGCATAAATGGGATCTTATTTCACGAAGGGCGCGAGTTGGCCCTTAGGGCGGCAATTGACAGTAGTTTGTCTGCATAGACTAGAAATTTCAAGTAGCTCCACCTCGAGCGGTGTTAAGTCACACGCCTTCGAATTTCTCATCCAATAAATTTTAATGTTTCCCGTGCTGTATGAGCTAGCAGATGGAGAGAAACCGTATGGGAGAAATTGATGCAGCGGGGGAGTCACGACCCTCAGTGATGAGGAAAACAACGCCACGAAAGCTCTGTATGGCAAGTGACGCCGTCCTGTCGGAACCACATGTTTGTGAGATCTATACCATCTATCCTAGGCCACAAAAAGTTGATTATCATCGAACAATATCGGTCACCATTGACAATGAGTGCGGCTCCTTGCGCCTCTTCAAAAAAATAATGGCCGATCAGACGACGACCGGACGACCGTGTAGCGTTCCATGATAGAATGTCACCGAGATGACTACTTTACCACCACTGTACCAAGATGGCCGCTATGAGCTGTCAAAGTTTTAACGTACCTATTGAAAAGCCCTATACATTATTATATTCCGAATAGCATACACAATTAATCCACTTCCGTCGAATAGTTAAAGACTGTTAAACCAAGTTAAAATTTCTCGGAACTACTTACTGAACAACCGAGTCCGGGAATGTACCAATGTCCCAATTAATTAATCGTAAATGCTGGAGTGAAGCCAGACCGTGACCGCACTACGGGTACACAAAGGAATCCTGTTATATTACTGAAAATACGATCATCAGCTATTTCTGTTTGTGTGTTTAATCTGTAGATGTTTGAAATCCGAACAGACCATTTAATCGAAATTGGTTAAGAGCAGCTTTGACGTGCCTTGGAATGTTCTCGATTTGTCAAATAATAAAATGAACAATTTTTATCGGTAATCGACCTGACAGTCCTATGGATCATCTATATCTTTGTCGGCAGATATTGAGCTCACGAATAGCATGATCAACATCATCATCACTATTTCAGTCTATAACTGTCCCCTGCTAAACATAGGCCTCTCCAATCGATCTCCAGTGCGGCCGGTCCGTTGTCACCTGCATCCAACGTGACCCAGCAATTTTCACTAGGTCGTTGGTCCATCTGGTAGGTGGTAGACCTATGGGCCTACCTAGACCTATGGGTCTACCACCTACCTGTTCTTGCCAGTGTGTGGTTTCCATACAAGAATCTTTCTGCCCCATCGGCAGTCCGATTTTGCGCTATGTGGCCTGCCCACTGCCACTTCACCTGCTAATCCTACGGGCTATGTGCAATTGCAGAGCTTGTATGCCATGAAACTATCAAAATATTTATTAGCTGTGGGGATGTTAAAGTCTCCTATATAGCGACTGTTATGATCGTTTGATGACGTCAATCGCGAAGAAGTGACCATACGGTAACTTGGTCGGAGCCATCTGTGTCTTGGTGAAAAATCATTAGTAGGTATTCGGTTTCTGAGCGCTCTGGTTATTTCATGTGTTTTCGGCTTCCACAGACTGAGGTTCTTTCAATGTGGAATGTTTATTTGTTTAGATCCTCTTATCGAAATTTTTCTTCATTCCTGAATGAATGATCTGTACATGAATCTGTCATCCCAGTTTTACAATTAGGAAAAATGACAAAATTCACTCTCGTTGAATTACACATGAAAAATTACCGGCCCTTCCCTGCGGTAGGGAATAAATTCACTAACGAATACCGAAATGATGTTATCAAAAGGTGGTAATATGACTAATGAGCCGACCAATCGTTTGGAAGCCACGACAAATTACTGTATCACGTGACTCCATGTCATTTATATCAGGAGCAAAGACCAGTTTAATGTGGCCTGTTGTGCTATATCAGTGCTCAGAAAAACACCGGGACGGAACGGTTCTTTTTTAGTGGATATTATTCCCCCGCTTGTAGTTTTTGGATAAGGAACTTAACAGAAAAGAGCTACAGTTGACTTTTCACTGTATTTTCATTTTATTAGAGCCCGAAGTATTTTGTGCTAATATTAATGATCCATTAACATTTAGTTGGAAATTCGATTTTATTAAATTCAACGAACTCGTAATGCTTACATTGATTGCCATCGGACACAATCAAAAATACTTTAATAATGAGACGACGAACTTATTTGAGGTCAGAAACAATGCAGACACCGTATTGCATTTCTGTAACATACCACAATTCAAAATTTAGCCGAATTTCACAAATGATTTCTAGAAATCGCCCCTTAATATTACTGTGCCCCGTCAACCAATTTGCATTATATGGACCGACAACTTTTTCACTCTTTTATGGATTTATAAAACTATAATATGTAATAAATCCTAAATAAAATAAACAAATTAAAAATAAAACATGTTTTTTTCTCGGTCAGTATCAGAGTTCGAAATAACAAAACTGTTTTGTGGTCGGTCGTCGAACGTGTCAAGCGTTCGTGCCAATTTCCCAGTTAATGGTCTCGAGGCTTATAAAAATTAAGTTGAAAGTACCCGTCATATAGATAAGGTCGTGTTAAAATAATAAATCTTATTAACATTAACAATCTCCAGCAAACACTTTTAGATTAAGCGGACAATTTAAAGACACAGCAGAATTCTTGCCAAGTCCGGAGTGGCCCTCAAGTGCGAGTCATCTCGCTTCTTCAGACTAGGAGAAGCAAGTAACACGCCAAAAGCGTGTAGAGTTTTAATGTAGCCTATTTATTTTGGAAATAAATCATTTTAATGTAGACGTTACACGTTCCAAGGTAGGTAGGATTTTTTATTTATTGCTTAGATGTGTGGACGAGCTCACAGACCATCTGGTGTTAGGTGGTTATTGGGACCCATAGACATCTACCAAGTAAATGCCGCCACCCATTTTGAGATATGAGTTCTAAGGTCTCACAACGGCTGCACCACCCTTCAAACCGAAACGCATTACTGCTTCACGGCAGAAATAGGCGGGGTGGTGGTACTTACACGTGTGGACTCGCAAGACCCGCCTGCCTATGGGATTCGACACCGATGCATCAGTAGATACGAATGCACCGGACATTTTATCCTTTAGGCCACGACGACTTCGGGGGAATAATCTAGAACCTTAAATATTTAGCACAAGGACCCTGATTCCGAGTTGAAATCGAAATCGTGATGCGCTATGAAGCCAGATATTTGAAGTAAATATAATGCTGAAATACCAATTATTAGTTATTTTAACAATATAATTGAAATACAAATAAAGCAATCTAAAATTTCGTGTTAATATTTATAATAACAAAACATAAATCACGAAACCAAGAACCGACGAAGTAAAAGAAAAACCGAAAGAAGAAACAGAAGAGTCTCTCTCTATGGCATGTTGCAATGGATATACCGCTGGAGATACATCACCAGGAGGGTTGAAGACATGCTGGCTGCCAGTCCTAAGCCTCACGCCAAATCCCTACGCTGTATGCCAAGAGGCATGATGCTCCGACTCTATATGATGTGGAATAAGAACTAGAAGAAGAAAAAGTGCAAAAACATAAAAGATTTGTCAATACCGCAAGTTCACTGGTAGTAGGACCTCATGGGAGTCCGCACGGGTAGGTGCCACCACCCTGCCTATTTCCGCCGTGGAGCAGTAATGCGTTTCGATTTGAAGGGTGGGGTAGCCGTTGTAACTATACTGAGACCTTAGAACTTATATCTCAGGGTGGGTGGCGCATTTACGTTGTAGATGTCTATGGGTTCCAGTAACCACTTAACAGCAGGTGGGCTGTGGGCTCGTCCATCCATCTAAGCAATAAAAAAATAAAAAATAAAGTTTATTTTATCATGTCGATTATAATCAGGATATTAGGCAGAGTTAGTTAAAATATTGTATTATTATCGGTCTTTATTACGTATGCATACCTATATTATGTACGTCCATTGCGTACATAGATAAGATAGTATAGCTACGCGCTGGGATTCGGAATAAAAACTGTATTCAAAACTTAGAGCACTTAACGAATACTTTAAAATTCTCAATTCACTTCTTCGGCTTCGCTTCAGGTGATCCGTTTGCTGTTTCGCTTCGAGTAGATCTGATCATTTACTAAGTTCGTGCCATCTCTGCAACGCTTTATAGACGATACGACATCCCTAGATTTATCGAGAACATTCTGGGCAAGTCGACTAGCTTCTATGTGTGTTTCCGCTCTGACAATAGATGGCGTTGTACTTCTCGAGCGTTCTCGGTGTTACTAATACCTTTGATATGCGTTTCTGCTATTCAGCGATAAATGGCGTTGCTGTTACCGTCGTAACAGTATCACAGATATAAGGACTACCACAAATCCAAATGAAGAGTACATTGAAAAGTTTATAAATCTTCTTAGTTCAAAGGTTTTTTTTTAAGTAGATTGCAATAAACCAGAGCCTATAAAATCAAAATACAATTTTTAATGTACTTTATTTATGAAGGGGCGAATATATTTTTATCAAGTTTCTAAAATGTGGACGCTAATATTAAAAAAAAAAATATATATATATTAATAAATTTTTCGGTGTAAATTACATTCACTTATTTTTAAAGTAAATATATAAAATTAAAAGAAGCACATGCTAAACAAAAATTAATAAAGACTCAAACATAATGATGTTGATAAGAAAATTTTACCGATCTACAAAGTATGGATGTAATCAATCGATAATGGCGGCTGTTAAAGAAAAGGAATTATATTAATATGACTATTTGAGATAAGAAATTTTGCAAAGAACGTATCATATTTAGGGCGTGCGTGTCACTAGCACATTTGATAAAAGCTTTTATACAGTACGTAGGTGTAAAAGTTAATAAACTACCTATTATGATAGACTCACCAAAGATCTACAGTAAAAAACCAGATGCATGTAAGTAAATTGTGCGAATCTCATGCATGAAACAAAACGAAATTTTCAAAGAAAAGGCTGAAATCTTGCCAAGAACGTAGTGGCCCTCATACTCGAGTCGACCTCCTCAATTCTTGGAAGCAGTACAAAGCAAGACAACAGAGTATTTAGTTGAGCGCTTCGTTTTGACCTACATTTGTTGGAGTGTTCATAAACTGTTTCTAGATTAATTTATTTTACTCTTCTGAGCAACATAGAGTAAAAAAATTACTCAGACTTAACCTTGGAAAAATTCTACGAGACTCTTTTGAAATTAAGACTGCAGTAATCAAAAGACCACGAAGACAAGGTTGGTAATAGTTTATGTTTGGAGACCACTCGCCACCAGACCAGATTACTCATTTAATTTTTCGAACTGCTTGCCCAATAAGTGTGAATTTGTTTAGATAAGTACTCTCGATATTCTTCGAGCGATATTTCTTTTTTCCAAAGAAGGGTATTCGTATCGAGGGCAGGCTACCATACTGCGATACATACAAACATACCGTTTTAAGTTGCCATTACAAAAATACGTCCCGTTTTTCATGATTGCGACGTTATCTCTCATTATTATATGTAGTATATCTATGGAGATTTTATTGTTCATATTGTTTTCGATTCGCATGCATAATTGGAATTCACAAAAGTAGGCAGAGATTATATGACCTTTATCATGAAAAATCATATAATCATAATAAGTCATTTCATGAGTATGTCTGTAAATATTCCAAGTTGTTTAAAAAAGTATGTACATTGGCCAAGTCATTGCACTTAGGCAATCTTATAAAAAATGCACCTGACAAAATTAAAATGACTTGGAATATCATTAATAGGGAGACTGGGAATGTCAGAAACAGCAATGCTGAATCAATTTTGAAAATCAATGATAAAATAATAACTTCTCATCAAGAAGTGGCCAGTGCTTTTGAGCGCTACTTTGCTGATATCCCAGCTTCTACTACAAAATCTTTAATTTCATCTCCTACCGTCGCCGAATCATTACTGCAAGATCATGTTGATAAATGCAGTGTTAACTTTAAGTTCACAAATATTGCTATAAAGGACATAATTGATAATTTCAAGCTCATTAATATTAAAAAACTGGTGATTTATGGGGAATATCAATTAAGGTTATAAAATCCATTATTGATATAATCGCACCTTACCTTGCTACAATATTTAATGACTGTATTGATAGTGGTGTGTTTCCTGATCTAATGAAATATAGTAAAATAATACCTCTGTTTAAATCTGGTAGTACTTTTGACCCCACTAACTTTAGACCCATTTCAGTACTACCAACTTTGAGTAAAATTTTTGAAAAAATTATTTTGGAACAGCTTTTGAACCATTTCTATTCCAATAACCTGCTTCATAACAAACAATATGGATTCACTAGAGGCCGTTCGACTATTGATGCAGGTGTAGATCTTATTAAAAATATTTTTCAGGCTTGGGAGGAATCGCATAATGCCCTTGGGGTATTCTGCGACTTATCTAAAGCTTTTGATTGTGTTGAGCATAATACATTGTTGAGGAAATTACACCATTATGGTATTAGGGGCGTTTCATTAGAACTTATTAAATATTATTTATCCGGAAGAATCCAAAAGGTAGACGTTAAAGGAAAGAGATCTTCCGGTGTCTTACTTAATATGGGTGTTCCTCAGGGTTCCATATTGGGTCCCTTCTTATTTCTTGTGTATATCAATGATTTACCAAAGTTTATTGAAACCCGTCACGAGGTCGTATTATTCGCTGATGATACATCCTTATTGTTTAAAATTAAACGACAATTGGAAGATTATGACGATGTGAATGATGCTATCTCGCGCGTGGTACATTGGTTTAGTGTTAATAATCTGTTATTAAATAACAAAAAAACAAAATGTATAAAATTTACCACACCTAATGTTAGACAACTAGACACTAATATCATTGTAAGTGGAGAGACACTGGAGCTTGTTGATTCGACAGTTTTTCTTGGTATAACAGTTGATTCCAGGCTGCAGTGGGGTCCTCACATATGCAAGTTAGCGAATAGACTTAGTTCTGCAGCGTTTGCGGTAAAAAAAATACGAACGTATACTGATGAAGATACGGCACGTCTAGTTTATTTCAGTTATTTTCATAGTGTTATGTCCTATGGCATTTTGCTATGGGGCAATGCTGCCGATGTCGAAACGATTTTCATCCTGCAGAAGAGGGCTATTCGTGCTATTTATAATATGCACCCGAGGGAATCCTTGAGGGACAAGTTTAAGGAAATCAAAATTCTAACTTTAGCGTCCCAATACATTTTTGAAAATTTATTGTACGTGCGTAAAAACATTGTAGAATTCCCCAGAGTCTGCGATTTGCATAATGTGAACACTAGGAACAAACATAGGCTTGCGTTGCCGGCGGCTCGAATTAAGAAAATAAGCAACTCTTTCAGGGGGCTGGGTGTACAGCTTTTCAACAAGATCCCACAAAACGTTCAACTACTACCTGTTCATAGATTTAAGAAAACTGTCAAGGAACGTTTGTGCAACAAGGCATATTATAAAGTTAAGGATTTTTTACTAGATGGCACTACGTGGGAATGAGGCGTTCGCTCCTGGCCTTTTCATTTTTCATTTTTCATTATTATTATTATTTATTTGAATTGTATTTTTTTGACTTGTTTTTTGTATACTGTAAATATGTTTTCTTGTTTAAAAAAAAGAAAATAGTTGAGAAAATACAAAAAAAAAAAAAAGCCCGCTGAGTTTGTTTCGCCGGTTCTTCTCAGGACTGTGGCTTTTTTTGGAACCGGTGGTAGAGTTAACATTTTCTTTTACATTTTGACATTCAACAAGTGTGTTTTTGATGACATCCAAGTTGAAATAAATGATTTTGAATTTGAATTTGAATTTGAATAATATTGTTAGCTCGTGATTCGAGTGTCAACCTTATCAAATACCACTAACAACCAGGTTAGTGGTCTTTGTCACTATACAAATATAATAACAAACATAAGGGCACAACCAAATCACCGCCCTCTGCTAGAAAATTCACGGCCTAGCTAATGTTAAACAGCTTCCGGAGAGAATAGACCACAATAGACCTTAAAATTTATCCAAGCCTCGGCTGCATAGTTAAGAATGACTATCCCATCCTTTGAACTAAACCGAATTGCTCACGACAGAAAGATGTAGGTCTTAGAACATAATATCGCACCCTTAAAATATAAATGACACTATACGAAAATGTTCATTTTACAGTATGGCCGTTTTAAGTTTTTTTAAGTATTGTATGGGTGATATGGAACATAAAAAATGTAAATAAAGCTTCGTGATCGGCTTAAAATAACAGTTTAACTAACGCTGTTTCAGAATCCAGTGGCATACCATAAAATTATTGATTACTTATCAATGGAGAAGCATTTAAAAAAAAAGTCTTGTATAGTGTCGGTTATAGTTTGATAGTTATTCAATAATTTTTGCTTAATGACCTCTAAGTCGTTATTTTACCTACATTGTAATGATAAAAAAGAGACAAATAAAACAATATAATTACTGAAATATTAAATAATACTATTTATTTGACACACGCACACAGTTTTATGTCAAAACTACCGCAAATAATCATAATAACAAATCTGTCTAAATCTAGACAAAGGTATTGTCAAAAAAACTGAAACTTAGGATTTGTGTTTGAATAAAATTCATAATTTTATTATAATTAACATTATATTAAAATCTTGTTCTTACTACTTACTAATCAATACAAATTAATACAGGTATTCCAAATTAAATACCAAGGTTAAAAGTCTTTCAAAGTAGGAACTGTAAAAGTTACGTATAAATAAGCGTATTAAAGGCTTAATCAAAAGAGTCAGCAAAAATATTATTTATTATAACTTACAGTAGGTACTTAACTTAAAAATATTGTTTTACACAAAAAAACCGTAAGTAATAATAAAAAATATTGTATCAACATCATGTAGGTACATCCTATAAAATGTTGTAAAACTGAATTATGTAAGAACCTGTCGTCTTTTAGCAATTCGGTCTTTAAGCATCAAGTTCTAGAACCGAGAAAAATATTAATAAAGTTACAGTAACTTAAAAACATTTTCGCACAAAAATCCGTAAAATAGATCACAAAAAAAACCTATCAAAAACCTCTTCTTACAAAAAATAATTAATCAACTACATTTTTAAAGGGTGGACACTACCCACCTAGTTCAAAACTCTGTCAAAGTAGGAATTGTAAAAGTTGGGTATCAAACCAGCATCTAGAAGGCTATTCACGTCACTCTTCTTTCTTTCGGATAAATCTAACTTTTGGATATACAGCTGTTGCAATTCTTCAGTCCTCTGGTTCCTTGCACTGGCTCTTTTAGTTCCCAGGTTAAGTTCTTTGAAATCATCAACGTAGGATGTTTTGTAACAAAATTTTACCTTATCATCTTCAACTTTCACCACTTTGATGACTTTTATATCAGACACCTTTACAAGTTCACTTTCAACGCTTTTGTTCAGTCTAGGAACGGGCAGTTGTTTGATGTCAATAAAATCGTTATAAGCCATTTCGTTTACTTTGAATGGTGTGCCATGTTTTTTTGCACTTCTGATGTCGGTTACGTACTGGGAAGGCACATAAATGAGTCCAGATTTAAGTATTCTTTTATATGTTGCTCAATCGTTAAATGTGCTGCATCTCCTTCGTTCTCTGTGTGTCCACGGATTCAAAACTTGTGTGTTATAGATGTTACTTTCCAGTTAAGTGCACATCATCGGTATGTACATCTATGCGAGATGTACATACCGATGATGAATTGATTTTTCTGCTGGCCGCAGCAGTTATCTGAATAGAAAATAAATCTATGTTTTTGTCAGCTAAAGAAGATTTCTTTGAAAGTATTTCAAGACACAACTGCCTATTTGCTCTTGCATTTGCTCCACGGTTACCTTGCGATTCGTCCCAGAAAAAAACATTCAGTATTATGTCTTGCAAGCTCAGAGATCGTAAAATTCAAACAATTTATCTTTGACTTGTAGAAGACAGAAAACAAAATCCTAATTAAAGTTATTAAATAACTGACGTTAAACTCAAACTGCCACTTATGCACTTACTCACTGTAAATATTCGAAAGTATATTTATTTAATAAGTGACACTTAACGAAATGTGCCAGTTTTTTACTCACCTCGAAAAGGGATCCCTCCGGTGACTTGTCGCGATCTGGCATAGTGCCGGTTTATTAATTACCGACCGTGCAAGCTGTTACAAATTCATAAGTGACACTAGCAACATCTAGCGAAAATTAAGCGCGTTAGAGCTACAGGAGTCTTTGCATTAGGCGCGTTTCGTCTTACGCATTTTGACACTATACTTAACTAAAAAATAGCATTTTTTGTATAGTGCCATTTATGTTTTAAGGGTGCGATATTATGTATATTTATGTAGTCTAATTTAAAAATTCTAATAGTTAAATCGTGTTGTAGATTGTCTTATTTGGACGTAATGTTACTTATAGTGTATGGTGTCCGAAAATAAATGCGGAGTAGTCCAAGGCGAGGTAGAGTGGAGTTTTTTATGAAAGGACTTTTCTTCTTTAGACAACCATGACTTCTTAGTGGATCGTGATTCTGATCTGGTGGTAGAAACACTCGCAGGACAGCTTGGAGCCGCTAGTCATCCTTTAAGGGCGCTCGTGCAATTATTAACAATCTCTTACCACCCGACTGAACCCTTAAATACACCCTCTCGTCCTGGATAAGCGGCAAAGGTTACAAGTTAATCCTCCCAACCCAACTGACTTGTTTGCGGGCCGTCCAAAAGAGCTTAGTTCTTCCTGCCTGTCGACTCTATCTGTGCGTATCTACTGAAGAAAATTTACTTGGGCGACTATTATAATGAGCCATTAAAAATCATATTTCGTACAAAAACATAGTTTAATCAAAACGAACAATAACAAACAGGCACACATTAAAAAGGATCACCAATTTATCCAAGAACTTCGTCCTTTGACCGTCATCGAGACCCCTGTGCTCGTGTCTTAGTTTATCGTAAAATTTCGTGCGAGGTTTCAATAGTGACAAAACACCATCCATGGTTTCTATACATGTTGGCGTGATCTTCTCATTGGGCAGAGCGAAACCATACTGCCCTCGGTCGGGAAGTTCAAATGTCAGGACGTATCTAAAAAATTTAATACATTAGATAGCCTAGGGGCTATTCCAGCCACGCCCCGAAAGGTAGATGAGCTCACGGGCTCAATCTTAGAGAATTTGCTAACATTAACCCTAGCAAGAGCGGCGCTTCGCAGAATCTACCACAGGATTGGAATCGCGGCCCACTGAGAAGATCCGGCGAGATAATCAGTGGCCTTTGGATTAGTTCACTAGTCGAAATTATTGTAATTGATGACTTCGACGAGGACAGTGACCGATGCTTGAGGGGCTTAAAAGCACCGAGAGAGGATTGGGAATTTAACACAACCAATCTACAAAGACTTCGAACTTGTATTGTTGGGACATTCACGGTCAAGGGCCAAAAACCACTTTATACGAGATCACAGTGTCTCTTTTACGCTGACGACCAAAATTTTTAATGTATTATATTTAAACAAAAGGATTCTGATTAAAGCAGATACGCGAATATGAAGACTGAGAGAGCTGCTATAAATATAATCAGGGCTTCGATTCCATAACCCAAGATTGGTTGCGAAAATTCTACTACTGACACTTAAATAAAGGGGAGTAGTGGAGTGGCTCATGGTCGGCCTGATGCTATATGATGATTGGGGCGAATAGACATAATGTAATCACCGCCACTGTTGACTGGACCTCTTGTGAGTCCGCACGGGTAGGTACCACCACCCTGTCTATTTCTGCCGTGAAGCAGTAATACGTTTCGGTTTGAAGGATGGGGCAACCGTTGTATCTATACTGAGACCTTAGAACTCATATCTCAAGGTGGGTGGCGGCATTTACGTTGTAGATGTATATGGGCTCCATTAACCACTTAACACCAGGTGGGCTGTGAGCTCATCTACCCATCTAAGCAATAAATAAAAAAAAAAAAACATACTTTGCAATATGGGCTCAGAACAGTTTCGATTGGTTCAAGTTCAAATAGGCTAAGCGGTGGTAGAAGATGGAAAACAAACAGACAGATGACGGACTAGGAAACATTGATAGCTTGTATCTATGTAACAGAATATTTGAACGTAATTATCGTAAAAATCTAGACATCGAATTAACTTGTAAAATTGCACACGTGTTAAGAATCGATATCATTACACTTTGGCTTAACACCCTGACCAATATAATCGAAATAAATATACAATCTTAAATGCGTTAATATGTAGCTTACGGAACACTAAATGTTTCTTTAACCCAGCAACCACTGACGCCGGATGTCACGTAACCTAAAATTATGAAAAAAATCAGTATCTGTCTCAAAATATTGCACGAAATTATAGCTTGAAGACTGTCAAGATACCACGTTTATCATTATTGTTTATCTCTACATTATCAACTTAACACTTAAAATATATACATAAAATTACTATAACTTCTTAATGGCGATTGATTCTTCCGATTCATATAAATAATAGTTGTATATTGATTCCAAACATAATCAAACAATCGTAGCCGTGCGATAGGGCTCTAGTTCAATCCTGATGTAGTCATTAATTTTGTTGTTTTTTTGCATAGACAGGTGAACGATCTCACAACCCACTAGGTATTAAATCGTCACCGGAGCCCATAGATATTACGAAAGGATTACCGCCACCCACCTTCAGACATGAGATTCAACTTCAAGACCCTTCAAACGAAGAAATACCTATAAAATTAGATATCGTTATGCTGATTCCAGAGACCTCCGTGTAATACAATCACACAACAGCAAAACGCCCCTATGCTGATTCCAGAGACCTCCGCATAATAAAATCAAACAACAGCAAATCGCCAAATAGAAAACAGAATATTTACTTGCCTTGGCAGATTACCAAACGACTTCGCAACCTTCGCCAATGACATTATCAATGTAAACCGATGCATTTTTAATGGCTACGCAACGTGAGCATTCGTGACCACATCTTACTAACAGCAAAACTTAAAGCGTGATTTTCATTCGCGTTAGAAACACGCGTTGTTTCTGATCAACTCATGATTTCAGAAGTGCAGTGACACATATTTCGAAAGCATTATTTTATCCATATTCATCTAGCTAATTTTTGTTTCTTAATATTTTTAGTGGCTATAATTTATAGATCGATTATTTAGAAAAGTCCTCTCCTAAAAATGAAATACGACGTATCATCGCCAAAATAAGTTCAGTTTCTCACCTACAGTGTCATAAGCTGTTCCATACACGTATCTAGTATTGTATCTGAGAGCTATGTGGTCTGCTGCTTGTTTAGCCATGGCTGCCTGCACAGATAAGAATTTAAGATTAAATTAAGTTTACGATAATGTCGTAATTTAGGCTGCATACATTTTCAGTAAAAATTCTACCTTAAAATCGTTACTAATCTTATTTACTATTGGATATTATCATTAAGGTAAAGGTAGGTCTAATATTACTGGAAAAGCCAAACCAGGTCGATAATGACTTTTACCATAAAGGATCAAGCAAGCACATTTTTTTTCTTATTGTTTAGATGGGTGGACGAGCTCACAACCCACCTGGTGTTAAGTGGTTACTGGAGCCCATATACATCTACGACGTAAATGCGCCACCCATCTTGAGATATAAGTTCTAAGGTCTCAGTATAGTTGCAACGGCTGCCCCGCCCTTGAAACCGAAACGCATTACTGCTTCACGGAAGAAATAGGCGAGGTGATGGAACTTACCGATGCGGACTCACAAGATGTCCTACCACCAGTAAGCCTACTGCGATATTATTGTCAACAGCGCAGCATGAAGCGCGCGAAACCTTTCAACAAATTATGTCGATATCGAAGCTAATTGTAATCTATACTAAGATATAAATCTACAGTGGTTTTTACGGATGTTCCGTTATAACTACTGAACCATGCATCCGATTGACTTGAAACTTGGTATCCATGTAGAAAATATATGGATAGGCTAATATTTATATGAGTGTTGGACTCCCTACACCGGTTGCGGGGGCGTTAGTGACGAGAATCTTTGTGGCGGTGAGAAATAATAATGTTAATTTTAAATGCCCAGCGATGCGGACGGGTACAGCTAGTCGAATATAAAATCTTACCACAGTATCAAAATTCTCCATGTGAACTCTTGTATTCGCGTAAGGCAGGATCATGGCTTGCCCGTACGAATGGAAGGCCAAATAGTATTCCAGATGTTTACTGTGGTTTCTCACGAAATGAGACATCGCTATTGTTTCTTGTTCGGAAAACGCTTTCGCGCCACAATACGTATCCTCGTAGTGGGAAAAACTGACTCCAACGGCTGGTGATAGAAAGAAATGGCATTAGATATATGCATGATATTTGAACGTAAGGTATCTATGGACTACCATAGTATAATGAACTGTAGACAAAAAAAAAATACTTAAGACCTGCACCATAAATAAGATTATTGTATAAAAATCGAATCAATATAGATCACTTGAACGCGTGATCTATTTCGGAGATGTTTAAAAATAAATGAGGTTTTCGTTAGGATATTTTTTTCGATAAAAGAGTTATGTAGTTTTGAAAAACACCAAATTATATCCTACCTCATTTAAAAGTATTTGTTTGCAAATAAATAGAAACAATAACTAGAATAGTTATCACGGAGTTAAAAACAAAACATGTTGCGCCGACACCTGGTGACTGGGAGAAGAGCAGGAGAATGATGATTATAGAATTAAAGTATTACTTTCTACAAATTAGTGGACAGTGGCCAGAATTCGATAGATATTATTGACCCAGCTGTCTTCTTAGCGTTGCCGGTGGTCACTGGCCATTATAGCCACTTACCAAGAGCTGATAGGCTTCCTAATATATCCTCATTATTATATTTATTATATATATTTCTTTTATTTATTTTTTCTTATATGTGTGGACGATCTCACAGCCCACCTGTTGTGAATACTGGAGCCCATAGACATCTACAACGTAAATGTGCCACCCACCTTGAGATATAAGTTCTAAGGTCTCAGTATAGATACAACGGCTGCCCCACCCTTCAAACCGAAACGCATTATTGCTTCACGGTAGAAATAGGCAGGGCAGTGGTAACTACCCGTGCGGACTCAAAAGAGGTCCTACCACCAGTAATTACGCAAATTATAATTTTGCGGGTATAGACAAAACTTCAAGAAGACGTAACGTGGGATGCCCCCTGGCTAGGTGGCGCGATGACCTCCGCACGGTGGCCGGCAAGAAGTGGATGAGGAGAGCCGCAGACCGGGCTCAGTGGTGTGGATTGGGAGAGGCCTATGTCCAGCAGTGGACGACTGTGTGCTGTTGATGATGGTGATGATGATGATGATGAGACAAAACTTAGGATATATAAAACTTAAAATATATATTAAAACTTAGGATCGATCGTTACTTACTCCCAAAAGCATGGTCGAAGTTTCTATTCAAATCAACTCCGTAATCGTTATTTCTGTTCTTACGCCAAAGTCTGTTCTGGATGAGGAAAAAACAAACGATTTTACAATATATACATAGTACAGGTATTTATTTTTTATATAACTAATAATATAAAATAAAACAAACCTATAGCCGTTGTGCGATTAAAATAATCAATTGTTTCACATATTAAGTTTTAATTAAGGATAAGATTAACAAAATTTCAAAATAGCATCTCCTCTTTATAACATCGCACCTCCCGCTACTAAAGTGGTATCCTTACCTACTAGTTAGAACTACGGCAATTTTTTGTGAGTTTTCAGGGATCATTCCCTCGTATACCTTTTCGCTCCTATATCTATATACGTTATTTTTACGTGAACGCTTTGTCCATGTCCTTCAATTTAACTCTTGAAATATAGAGTTGGTAAGAACCAAAATCTGTAACTACACGGGCAATAAAAACAAATCTAGATATTACGAACCCAATCTATTGAATCGATGCTCAGCATGGCGTAACCATATAGGTAGATTAATGTCAGTCTATTTCAAAAAGGACGTAAAACTAAATATACTTTTACAAACTGACAGCCAAAACTGACAGATACTAACATTTGTGTGAGTATACTCGTAACCATCAGGATTGAGAACGGGCACAAAGAACCATTCGTAGGTCAACGCAATGTCTTTTAAATTCGAATTATTCGATTTCGGCGAGTCGAGAATCTGCTGAAGCATGTACGTCACAAAACACGGACCTATCCATTCTCTGGCGTGAATACCGCCTTCCACAATCACTTTGGACCTGAAGAAGTTAAAAATGCTTAGACATTCGTTATTTTTGTATTAATAAATTTGGTTTTGGTGATTCGAACCGCATCTATCAGAAGTCGAAGTCCAATTCCAATTTTGTGGTGTGTGTGGATGCGTGCTGCTAAGTTGTAATTATCTGCCTCATTTCACTTATACCACAGTGTCGTAATAAGAAAGGAAGTTGTAAACAATGAAAAATATGAATACAAGATCCACGCTTAAATCACTCGAGGCAGCTTTTGGTCACTGGCGCCTGGTGTGCGCGTATAAAAAAAAATGTGTATGTGTGTGCAAGTCACACACGGTAGAAGTGAAACTTATAAAATATAGAAATAATCGCAAGGGTCAACCACTCCGCAGTGCAATGGAGCAGTCGTACCCCGGGGGAACCGCCTGCATGATCACGGTATCCCGACGCCGGGTATGTATGATTAAGCAAGAAAAATACGAGGACGACTATCAACTGTGTAACATCTCGTCACAGCGATTCAGGAATTGTTGAATTTACGTGCAGCGACATCTGTTGATAACAGACTAAATAGAAATAAAATATACATGGCGCGTAACGGAAGAAATTAAAATGGCGCATAACCGAAAAACGTTACATACGTTTTTTCCTCCCTAAGTCTATAAAGAAGTTTCACTTCAAAAATAAAACATTATTTTAAGTACCTCAATTTACTTCCAGGCAAAGTGACATGCACAGCGAGAATGGGACGTTTTTCATAGGTAGTACCAATACTTTCTACTTTCACGAATTCAGGATATTTATCTTTTAGATCCTTCAACCAATTATAGATGTCATTAATCCTATAAAAATCGTTCCAATCGAATGAACCCAAATTCCTTCTTATGTACGATTTGACTCTTTGCATATCAAACGCTCTGAAATGTAATAAGCACCTTAATATTCTTAGTATATTTATTTTTAATTTATTTTATATATATATATATTTATTGCTTAGGGTGGACGAGCTCACACCGCACCTGGTGTTAAGTGGTTACTGGAGCTCATAGACATCCACAACGTAAATGCGCCACCCACCTTGAGATATAAGTTCTAAGGTCTCAAGTATAGTTACAATGGCTGCTCTACCCTTCAAACCGAAACGCATTACTGCTTTACGGCAGAAATAGGCAGGTTGGTGGTACCTACTCGCGCGAACTCACAAGAGGTCCTACCACCAGTAATTATATCCTTATATGCTTAAGCCCTTCGCGTATGACTCTCTTGATATACTAATCAATATAATTTTTACATTAATGATAAAGTTATAAAAAGTGAAACTACTGTATCCGTTACTCGACCTAATTACTCAACGGTACAAGACTGAATCTACGAAAGCGTTGATAAATCTGAGAAAATTTTCAATCCTCCTTCAATCCATTCGAGCACAACATTTCAAAGTACAATAGGCAGTCGTCTAGACTAATCAGTGATTACGTTTATTGGTTATTTTTCCTCTAGTTGTTATCATTTTTTTATATCTAATCTGTGGACGATGTACCGCATAGTTTTAAGTAAGTCGAATAAATGTCACTAATTCGGTAAGATTATTTAGCTAGTAAGAGACATTCCTATATTAAGAAGAAAACACATCGAGCAGTACTCTATTCTTAGGTTTGTCGTAGATAAAAATCCCTCCGGTATCAACAACTGTACAATATTAAACTCATTTAAATAGACCCTGCCGGTGTATATTGTTTTCGATTAAACAAAGTTCTTTTGAATTTAGATAATATCTAACATGTTTTGTATTACGTGGAGTCGTCGTGGCCTAAACGATAAGTCGTCCGGTGCATTCGTCTGTAGCGATGCACCGGTGTTCGAATCCCGCCGGCGGGTACCAATTTTTGTAATGAAATACTAATCTTCATGTAATGTTCACGATTGATTTCCACGGTGAAGGAATAACATCGTGTAATAAAAATGAAAAGCGCAAAATTATTATTTGCGTAATTACTAGTGGTAGGACTTCTTGTGAGTTCGCACGGGTAGGTACCACCACGCACCACCCTGCTTATTTCTGCCGTGAAGCAGTAATGCGTTTCAGTTTGATCAAATATGAATGAATATAATCAAACATAACTACCAACCTTTGCACATCAGCAATGGGCGTTGATAAATATACATCGTATTCTTCTGCCATTTTCAGGAAAGCTTTTTTGTCTCCGGGAGCCAAAACAAAATCTATAGGTTTGTATAAAGAGCCAGGAGGGGTCCAAAAATTAACGTCAAACATCTCACTCAAGCTGTTGAAGAAAACCAAATGACTTTTATTGACTGGTATACCTCTATACAGTGTGTAGTTTGTGTATTTTTTGATCGCGCAATAGTTTGGATGGAAGAGGAGAAACGAAATCAAATAGAATAAAGACATTTTTTGGGGACAAAATGAATTTTGACGACGTACATAGATTTCGTGCTGCCAAATATATTCGACATTGTTTTGACAATTATTCCATGGCCACAATTATTTCAGAAGCAATACTTTTTCGTATAAATGTTTAATTTTGTTTGGAGTGCTCCAGTTATGAGTATATTTTAACCAATATAATTTATGTAATATCGAATTATTTAGTGAATAGCGAATTGCTGTTACATGTTGATGAAGCGTGAAGGCTGTCTAATTTACCTGTAATTCGATTTAACTCCAAAGCGATATAAATCTTTTCGTTGACGAATAATATAAATATAGGATCAGAACAGATTTACTTTTCTCAGTCTCTTTCAATAATTTTTTTTTCATATCCTGTATTTTCTAAAATTTTATCTATAATTTTTGGATCGTTAATTTTAGAAATCTTATGCTAAATTGGTTTCATAAATGTCTGCAATCCAATTAACGGTGGTATCTTATTAGCCTGCACCAGTATGTAACACCAATCTTACCTGTTTCTGCCGTGAAGCAGTAATTATGAACGCCTTTCGTTTTGAAGGTTGATGCAGCCGTTGTACTATAAAACTGAAACCTAGAATTAATGTCTCAAGGTTAGTGACAGAATTCACGTTAGTGATGTCCATAGGCTTAGCAGGCGCTGAAATGGTTAAGCACGAGCTGAAATAGGTGGTTAAGTAGCACGATTACTGGACACTACAGTCAATTCCGTCACCTACCTTGAAACATTTTTTTTTTTTTTTTTTTTTTTCATAGATCCCATTGCACTAAGTAGGATTTCATTTTATTATGTCATCATATTTCTCCATCATCACTCATACTTATGACTGCGATTTGTGTACTTATCCTATATTTTAACTCCGCAAAAACCTCCTCGCGACTTTTTTAAACACCTCTCCTTGTACCACCATCCGAAATGCCGTAAAACCACATTGTTTGGTATGAGTACAGAAGGTTCCTTAGCTAATATAATATATAAATATATAGCTAATATAATATATAGCTAATATAATATAAACCAAAGACGTTGCAAAACACAATTTTACAAACTGTGCTATTTCGCAAAATAATAATCGCGAGACGATACCGTAAAGATAGCATTGATGACATACCTATATGCGACATGATACTGAACTTAGTTCAACAATCTAATACACTACGAGGTTTATCAAAAATCCTGATTTTAGGGATCATTTGAAGTCTTTGGTCCACTGTATTTAAAATCGCCTGCTTAAGTCGTCGTGGCCCAAAGAATAAGACGTCCGGTGCGAGCAGTGTTGAGCGATGCACCGGTTTGCGAATTCCAGGTGGGTACCAATTTTTCTAATGAAATACGTACTCGACAAATGTTCACGATTGACTTCCACGGTGAAGGAATAACATCGTGTAATAAAAATCAAACCTGCAAAATTATAATTTGCGTGATTACTGGTGGTAGGACTTCCTGTGAGTCCGCGCAGGTGGGTAGGTAGGTACCACCACCCTGTCTATTTCTGCCGTAAAGCAGTAATGCGTTTCGGTTTGAAGGGAGTGGTAGCCGTTGTAACTATACTTGAGACCTTAGAACTTATAACTCAAGGTGGGTGGCGCTTTTACGTTGTAGATGTCTAAGGGCTCCAGTAATCACTTAACACCAGGTTTGCTGTGAGCTCGTTCATACATCGAAGCGATAAAAAGAAATGAGTGCTCTGAAGAGTTACTAAAGGTTCAGTCATCTTCCTTTATCATTGTATCACTTGCCACTGGAGCAGATTTCGTTTTTAAACGGTTTTATTTAGCTCGACCCGTACGGAATTTGTTTTTTATTTATTTGGGTCAAAATTAGAAATTGAAATTTAAGCACCTTCCCGTTGTCAGATTGATCTGAAATTTGGTACACACATGTAATTTAGATGACAATATAATATAATAAAATCAATAACATTATAAATCTAAGATGGCCGCCGATACAAAATGGCGGATTACATATTTTACTTTAACCCCCTTAATATGGGTATCAAATGAAAGGGCTACACTAGTAAAACACGATGATTATGTCAAAATTTAAAATTCAAGATGGACGCCGTTCCAATATGGCGGACTAGGTACATATTTTTCCACAACCACCACAATATGGGTATCAAATAATAGGACTACACTAGCAGAATACTGTCATTATGTCAAAATTTCAAACTCAAGATGGACGCTGTTACAAAATGGCGTATTAGGTGGGGGCATGATTAGTCGTGTCGAGAACAGATTGAACAGATTGCGTCCAAGATTGTGTGACGTTAGAGAGGCAGATAAAAAAAATTAGGTAATTAGATACCTCGTTAGTAAGCGGTAGCTATACCACCCAAGTTAAATGGATGAGGGAGCGATGCGCGCAGATAACCGGACGGGACTTCGTGCAGTTCGTGCACACGCACATCAACGCCCTCCCATCCCGCATTCGCGGATCGAGAGGGCGTAGAGGTGGGAGTGAGTCGGCGTTGACCTGCCGTGCTGGTTGCAGGGTCAGGGAGACGACGGCTCACATCCTACAGCAGTGTCACAGAACACACGGCGGCCGGATTCTACGACATAACAAGATTGTCTCTTTCGTGGCGAAAGCTATGGAAGAGAACAAGTGGACGGTTGAGCTGGAGCCTAGGCTACGAGCATCGGTGGGTCTCCGTAAGCCGGATATTATCGCCTCCAGGGATGGTGTCGGAATGATCGTGGACGTGCAGGTCGTCTCGGGCCAGCGGTCGCTTGATGAGCTCCACCGTGAGAAACGTAATAAATACGGGAATCACGGGGAGCTGGTTGAGTTGGTCGCAGGTAGACTAGGACTTCCGAAAGCTGAGTGCGTGCGAGCCACTTCGTGCACGATATCTTGGAGGGGAGTATGGAGCCTGGCTTCTTTTAACGAGTTGAGGACCATAATCGGGCTTCGGGAACCGACACTGCAGACTGTTACAATCTTAGTGTTGAGAGGATCGCATATGAACTGGACCAGGTTCAATCAGATGACGTCCGTCATGGGGGGCGGCGTTGGTTGAGCTTCGCACAGTAGTCCAGCGGAGAGGGTGTAGATCAGGCCCGTCTGTTTCTCCCCCGGAGCCCGCTCCCTGGGCTTCCCTTATTATTTAACATCAGAAACAGACATTAAACATCTACTGATCCAATTTCGCCGGCGTACGGCCACGATCGGGAGGGTGAGAATCTCGGGGGTCTTCCGATCCAATCCATTATGATTACGACCACAGTCACTAAAGACGATGGCATGATGATCCGGCGATGAAAATAATAGGTTAAAACGTGCCGAGGACTGTATGGCATTAGGGTGGATAAAAATGTAATGTCGTAACCGCTTCCCCCTCAAGATTGGGCGCATCTTGTTGTATATTAAGCCTTGCCCCTTTACTGGACCTCTGGGGGGTCGACCGTCAAAATTCCCCTTAATCGTGGGAACAACATGGTAACAATAAATAAAAAAGCAAACAAAAATAAAAACGAAACTGCTACACAACGAAAAAGAACGAAGAGAACAAGAAACGAAGAGAACGGTTAGCAACAGAAACACCTGAGCAACATGATACCAGGTTAATGGCACAACGTGAGAGACAAAGGCAGCTGGTAGAGTCAGAAACACCTGAGCGTCATGAGTGCAGGCTAGCATCACAACGTGACAGACGAAGAGAGCTAATAGCATCAGAAACACCCGAGCGTCATGAGTCCAGGCTAGCATCACAACGTGGCAGACAAAGAGAGTTGTTAGCATCAGAAACATCTGAGCGTCATGAGTCTAGGCTAGCATCACAACGTGACAGACGAAGAGAGCTTATAGCGTCAGAAACACTTGAGCGTCATGACTCCAGGCTAAGATTACAACGTAACAGACAAAGAGAGCTATTAGCGTCAGAAACATCTGAGCAACACGAGGCCAGGCTAACAGGACGGCGTGAGAGACGAAAGGAGTTAGAAGCTTCAGAAACACGCCCACACAGAGCAACGCCACGACAGGTGAAATAACCAACGTGAGCGTGCACAGCAACGCAGAGCTGAAAATCATGTACAAGCGTTTGAAAATGCTATTAACACATCGTGTATACACGTTTGTGACATTTGCACGAAGCATTGTTATCCTAACCAAATTCATACTGTACGTTACAACACAGCTGCATTAGGATATCTACCTGCAGAACTGTCTTCAAAAACAACATTACTTTTATGTTTGCGCTGCCAAACACATGTGACCAGTAATAAAACAATAACACAATCAAAGGCGTATTGGAATAATCTGGATCCAGGTTCAATACCAGATGAGATTCAAACGCTGACGCAAGCAGAGCAGCGCTTGCTGTGTAGAATCATCCCGTTTGTTAAAATCGTAAAATTTACTGGGCTATACGGGCAGTACGGTTTCCGCGGACAAGCAGTGTTGTTGCCCAAGATATCTTTGAGGTCAGTGAAAGATTATCTAATATGCTTCCAAGATCTTCCAGCCAGGTGGGTATCGTTGTAGTTACAGAACGTTTGGAGAATTTGAACATCACAAGAGAATTCACAATATCTCGCGAAAAAGTCTACAGCGCTTTAAGATGGTTAACTAGAAATAACCCGCTTTATAGAGATGTACGCATTGACGAAAATGTCCAGATTAGTGAACAAGAATTAATACGACTTAGTGTGCCAGATATACCTGAAAACGGTGAACCTGAAAGAATTGAAATTCCAAATGTATTCATTAGTATTAATGACGTTGCTAGAATTATTCGGGCTTCATGGCATCAAGGTGACCACAGCGTTTTCACTTCGGGATTTGCCGGCGTGCAATGTAACGGCATGCACGTTATTTACCCTAAAGCCATACAGTTTCCAGCAAAATTCAATTATGGTACGGCTGAAAGAAGGACGTTGCCCTTAGTTTTGTCATGGGCATTCACCGTCCATAAAATTCAGGGCAGCACCGTCGACCATGCAGTAGTATATTTGGGCTCAAAATTGTTTGAGGAAGGACAAGCATACGTGGCTCTAAGTCGAGTCAAGTCTCTGGAAGGGCTATGAATTGAGGAATTAGATTGTACTAAATTATCAGGTAAGAAACCATGTAATAATGATGCACTGAATGAATTAAATAGAATGAGGAATATTTGGTAGACAATTTCACTAAATACTAAAAACAAGAAAATAAAAATCGGTAAAAAAACTTTTAAGTTAAACGGTTTTATGTGCACTGAAAACTACAAAATAAATAAATAGTTACTTACCTATCAACCTACGTAAGTGATCTCGGTCATTAATATCTCTGATGGTAGTGGTTGTTATAACATGAACCATGTCAGCGGCCGAAAGGCAGTTCATGAAAGAACACTAACACCAGGGTTTGCTTGGTAGGTAAACTAAGCAGCCCACACTATAACAAGTAGGTATTTAGACCTTCTAGTTCAGAAATATTTTAGTACTAGGCAGAATAGCTTTTAGGCATATTAGAATAAAATAATAAAAATCGGTAAAAAAACTTTTAAGTTAAACGGTTTTATGTGCACTGAAAACTACAAAATAAATAAATAGTTACTTACCTATCAACCTACGTAAGTGATCTCGGTCATTAATATCTCTGATGGTAGTGGTTGTTATAACATGAACCATGTCAGCGGCCGAAAGGCAGTTCATGAAAGAACACTAACACCAGGGTTTGCTTGGTAGGTAAACTAAGCAGCCCACACTATAACAAGTAGGTATTTAGACCTTCTAGTTCAGAAATATTTTAGTACTAGGCAGAATAGCTTTTAGGCATATTAGACTAAAATAAAAACGTGGGGCCCATTATTATTTCTATATTACTTTCTACTATACTAAGTGTGGATTGTATCGACTTATTATAATCGTCATCATTATCATCCTAGCGGTTTATCCCGGTCGCATCCGAAACCTCATAGCTCCGGAGTCCAGGGTCCGCTGAATCGACTTACTATAATCGTAACTGGAGGTTTTGACCATCAATAACCAGCCGTGGCGGCTTCACCAGCGAGCGCCGAGCTCATGATCTACCAAAGTATAAGATATGCTCTGCCATAGGTATGATTTCAGAGGGGCCCCACGTTTTTATTTTATTCTAATATGCCTAAAAGCTATTCTGCCTAGTACTAAAATATTTCTGAACTAGAAGGTCTAAATACCTACTTGTTATAGTGTGGGCTGCTTAGTTTACCTACCAAGCAAACCCTGGTGTTAGTGTTCTTTCATGAACTGCCTTTCGGCCGCTGACATGGTTCATGTTATAACAACCACTACCATCAGAGATATTAATGACCGAGATCACTTACGTAGGTTGATAGGTAAGTAACTATTTATTTATTTTGTAGTTTTCAGTGCACATAAAACCGTTTAACTTAAAAGTTTTTTTACCGATTTTTATTATTATCTAGAATCACTGAGTTCGTTTACAGTTTTTACATTTCTAGAGATTATTTCTGTTGCATACAACTGAGCTCTGGAAGGAAGCTTCTTCCATGCTCATCTTGAACATACTAATAGGACGTTTTTCTTCAAAGAGAGCTTTAAGTTCTTCTCAATAGGTAGGTGGTTGACGACGATCCGAACATTATCCATATTTATACCTTATTGTCCATAAGCAACTGCCATCACTATTCCGAACTATTCATTGTAAAAAGAAAAAACAACCCTCCAATGTCTTATAGCTCGAAGTGATACCGAAATTATCCTAATGAAATTTGACAATAACCTCACCAAGCCTCATAAAACACAAGATATGCCAAGGTGCAGCTATTGTGCAGGCAGTAAGTTCAAGTGGCGGTCATTTGGCATCTGGCGTGCAACCAAGTTGCGGTATCTTGGGGACTCTAATGGGCGGCTTAAGGAGCCACTTGCTTATAATTCTTGTTGCTCATGCCAAGTGTATAGTTTAGATAATGGCCTTTCGTAATCAGGCTCTCAAACACCTATAGATAAGCTACTTTCACAATTCACTTTACTAACGACTCATAAGTACATAAAAAGAACTACAGCTTAGCGTTCTACATACAACAGCCAGCAATAGAGACAAGCTATTATAGATTTTTATGGATATGGAAGCTCGAGACGGACTGACACATACAAGACAAACACTAGTCCAATAAGAACAAGTTCACTAACTCCACTATCCACTATTCTTGTTATTTATGTATATCATCTTGTGATATTAATTTATTTCATTTTCTCCGCAGCCCTAACAATTTACCTTCAATAATTATTACTGGTTTATTCGGCTTTTTGTTTCTTAGTGTCTGTTTCTACTATAGAGGATAATAATATAGACCATAAATTATTAAAATCAAAAACAAACGAGAATATTCCAAAGCATCATAATCAAAAGACTGCAAGAAATTGAATGATACAATTAATTATCAAAGCCAGACACGGTAGCAAAATTAGATTTGCTGCTGCTCTTGATGCCGGGCTAAACAAATTAGACCTGACGCGCTTCGGTTTGGCTGTCATGATTTCAACTAATCCGCTGAGGGCTTCTTCACAGGTAGGCTGAATTTGATCAGGGGGTAACGCGTGGCCGTATGTTCCGTTATCTCGTAGAAAAAATGTGTAGACGTACCTATAAAAATGATATCGCAAGTTGTAAGAGCAAATCAATGTCCAACATTAGTTCACCCGCTTGCTCAAAGGAAGCAAGATGAGACAATCTCGGATTTTTCATCTACAAGCAATGCCATATACATATGTATTAATATATATATTTTTTTCTATTGCTTAGCTGGCTGGACGATATCACAGCCCGCCTGGTGTTAAGTGGTTACTGGAACTCATAGACATTTACAACGTAAATGCGCCACCCACCTTGAGACATAAGGTCTAAGGTCTCAGGTATAGTTACAACTGCTGCTCCACCCTTCAAACCGAAACGCATTACTGCTTCACGGCAGAAATAGGCAGGGTGGTGGCACCTACCCGTGCGGACTCCCAAGAGGGTCCTACCACCAGTGATATGTATTAAATAGCTATTTCATGGTACTAGATTGTAATAAGCATAACAAAATATTAAATAAATTGACGTAGGCGACGTCGCGTATTGGATATGCGAAATCAATATGGTACGCAATTTGTTCCAGCTGATTACGTAAGAAAAAATGACGCCTCAGTATCTAAAGTTTCAAAGGAATCAATAAGCTTTATTCCCAAGAATAATCCTCTTAGTGAAGATGAAAAATAAGAGAAGCGAAATATGTTTAATGTACTCACTTTACTTTGTGATCTTTCTTTACCCAAGCAGCGCTGTTGCCTGCTATACGTGTTCCTAAACATAAAGAAATGTTTTATGAGAAAAATAAAGTCGTTTTCCAATGATTTCATGATATGTTAATGATAATGTATAATGTTATATTATATAAAGGATTAGAAGTATCCAAATCTCGCTTTTTTTTATTGCTTTTACTGCGTCTTAAGTTGTTACTGGAGCCCATAGACATCTACAACGTAAATGCGCCACCCAGCTTGAGGTATAGGTTCTAAGGTTTCAAGTATAGTTACAACGGCTGCCCCACCCTTTAAACCGAAACGCATTACTGCTTCACGGCAGAAATAGGCGGGGTGGTGGTACCTACCCGTCAGGACTTACAAGAGGTCCTACCACCAGTAGGTTTTGGTAGGGTTTGGTCTCGTTTAACAAAATATTAAATCTCTAAAATGACTTTAAAAACGATAGTTAAGTACATGATTACATAGTTTTTTCGCTACCTTAGGAACACGAACTCACCTGCCGCTCAGCGGTTAAGGTAATCTGGGAATAGCATAACGCTACCTGATTTGAAACTGTAATTGTGAATTTTTCAAATAAGGTTGAATTCACAATTACGAGTTAAATATTACAACGAATGTTGTAATTTAAACCAGAATGCATTCCCTCGCAGAATACTCACTAATATCTAACTGTCTAATTCTTCAATTATAAACTCTCTTGATTCTAAAACAGTAGCGGTACCAGCGGTACCAACTATAGCCTTGAATATTCTGCAGCGAAGCATCCTATATAATCTAGCTGTTGAATCATTTGGAGTTCCTCTTCTTTCAAGGTATACGGCTACATATATACAACTTATGGGTTCCGGTAACCAAATGGCACCACATGGAATAAGTGCTTGTGCAATAGTACACATGTAGAACGAATAGGCTAATCATGGACGATTGAAAACAATTAAATTTTTATATAAATATACTCACCGTAACCAGTGCTGATACTGTATTTCACTCCGCTTGTTCTAAACATTTTTATGATGGCTTGTTTTCCCAAATTGTCCTGTTCCAAAATAGTTATTAGGGCTAGTTCTTTAATAGTATTTTTTACTTGTTTGGACGGGCTGGTCTATTCATTGGCTTACCTGAAGTCCCTCGAGCTCATTGCCAATGAACTGAATATTGTTTTAGAACAGAAAGTGGGTGTCGGTTTCATAGGAATATACTACCCTGCTCATCTAATTGGATTGCATCGTTACTTCAGGAGAGAAAAGGACAGAATGAAAATATTCGTTCGTGGAAGATCAGAATACACCCTACCAAAGACAATTACCCATTGGCGATCAAAGTCAATCGGCGGTCAATCGGTTTCATACTCAAAACAGCTGATGCCTATGGTGATGCTGATGTCTCTAATTCACCTTTTGCTACACCCACAGGAAGACATCGGGTGGATAATCGCTATGCCACACCACTACCAATAGGCTGGATAATCGCAAAATATATTAAATAAGTTCAAGATACGACTATTACGGATGATTGTACTATCTACTCCAAAATTTCAATTTACAGTCATGTTTCGATTATTTCAGTTCTAACTTGAATTACTGCAAGACCAATAAATGCCTCAATTGAACAACGACTTACCAATTCATCGTGCTCCATATTGTTTTTGCTCTCCGAGTACGGTATTACAATTTTTTGACCGTATGCATGAAACGAAAAATAATATTTGAGGCCTTCGCTCTCCTTCGTAACAAAGTCCCTGATGACTCTTGATTCTGGTTCCGAAAACGGAACCGGTCCACCGTAGCTGTCGTCTTTTGAATTGGGAATTATGTTATGCTCTGACGGCCAAACAATATAAGGATATTAATTAAATATATATATTTATACATTAGTTAGGTATTTGTTAGCTTAGTTGGGTAGCTTAGTTGTTAATTGCATACCGGTAGGGCGTCTTGTGAACTTGCATGTGAAGGTACTCCGCCTATTTCTACCGTGAAGCAGTAATGCGTTCCGCTTTGATATATGATGCAGCCTTGAGAATTGTATCTATACTATTAAGCCACCTAACTAGTTTGAAGATTTTATTACAAAGAAAATGCCTAATCAATTTCCACAATAAGTTAAGTTTAAGTAATGGTCAAGCTATACTTAAATAAGACAATAAAAATGACCTGTGGCGGAAATAGACTTTGATACCGTAACTCTTCATATTTTTCTCACACATTAACAAAAACTGAATAAATAATTTATAGCGTGAATTGAGTTCTATCATTATTATGACGCCTTGGTTGAATTAAAATTAAATCTTCTAATCAATTTTCGCATTTTTTGTTCGGTCAAACATCGTTACATTGACCTTTAGTTTCACCTTAGAACACTTAAAATGTTCTAAATCGTATTATCATAATAATGATAATCAGGCCCGCTTTTAATCAGAAAATACAAGTAAGTGACTTTGTTAATCCTAGACGTACTACCACTCCTTATCTAAAATTCTTCCTTGACTGCATTTTTGTATTTGTTTTCTTATCAACGAGGTACATGTTGCCAGTATCTATAGGTCGATACAACCACCCTGTCATGTAGACGTGGTTGAATCTTGAATGTTCTTATTTGAAGAATAGGATCCTTGTTGTATCGTCTATCACCAAATATGTAGTACTCATCAGCAAGGGAAAAAAATAGGTATTTAAAAAAATCCAAACTCACTTCCAAACTTATAATCGAAATTCCTATTCAAATCTACACCGAAATATCCATGACCCACGTTCCTTCTATTCCTCATCCACAAACGGTCCTGTAATTCAATAAAGTCTCTTAAATAACTTTCGTTCAATTATTATCTTCGAAAGTAGGTTAGGTTTCATTAACTACAAGATTTAATGCTTTGATGAGCAACGCCTATACTAAGGGTTCCCCTTGTGATAAGTAATTACAAACACAACGTAAGGTCGGAGTTTGTTCATCTAAGTCTACTTCAATATTCTATATGTATATAATCTATCTCAATTTTAACAGTGCTATTAACAATAGAAACTTTAACTAGATTCATACTGCTTCAGCAATACTTATCCATTACGTCTTCTAGGCTGAAACGCAAATTTTCAAGACGTGTAGTGAGCGTGTCCAAATTAACCCAAGATTTAATTTGAATTAAGAAACATGTAAAACGCCCATCAGAATATAGCTACATACTTGTTAATGCAAATAAAATCTTACTTCACTATGGCTAAATTCGTATCCATCGGGGTTGCAGACAGGTAACAGATACCAGTGATAGTTGTTAGACAATTCAAACAATCGTTCGTTTGTAGTGCGATTGGACATTATGAGATTATAAGCCAAATATAACAGGAATTCTGTAGATATCCATTCATTTCCGTGCATACCGCCTTCGACAATAACTTTAGATTTGGCCCCCGACCGGTTAATGCCAATCACAAATATATCTCGATCTTCCGCAGACTTTCCAATAGACATAAGTCCTGTTACGGAAGGATTTTTCAGAGCTAAATCTGCTAGCCATTGATAGATATCCACTAAATTGTGGTAATTAGTCCAGGTATAAGATTCCACACGTAATCGAAGGTAATTTTTTACTATTTGACTGTCGAATGCTCTGAAAATGAGATTATTTTATAAATTAGCTGGTAGGCTATAATAAACTTGTGCTTGGAATAGTTGTTAAAGTTATCGAAAATGACGACAATATTGAGGTCCTGGCTATTTATAGAAACAATTTATGGAAAGAAATGTATGGTATTTCGTTTTTACTTCAAATCTCTATATATAAAAATGAATTGCTGTTCGTTAGTCTCGCTAAAACTCGAGAACGGCTGGACCGATTTGGCTAATTTTGATCTTGAATGATTTGTGGAAGTCCAGAGAAGGTTTAAAAGGTTTAAAATAAATATGAAAATGTTCGGAATTAAATAAAAATAACAATTTTGTTTTTCCTATGATGTCCCCCCATCGGACGGATTCCTTTTGTTTGTTTTAACTTTATTTTATACAAAAGTTTAAGTATTTTATTTATCAATTGAGGCACTACGAAGTCTGCCGGGTCAGCTAGTTAAAACTAAATATTTTACTATGAATGTACCGTTGGAGTGTAGTTACCAAGTTGCTTGGTTACTTACACATGTTTTACGTTTAGTTTTATAAGGCATTAATCAATGGATCAGACTATCTTCTGCAGAGCAAAACTGTGTACCTCTTAGCTGTTTAAAATTCGTACCACAATTTCACTGTCTGTAAAATTACCTTACGGAAAAAATTCATGTCAACACTCAAATATTGGCACAGTTTGGATATCGAATTAAATAAGAAAATAAACGGGTTATTAAAAATAAACGGTTAAAAAAAAGCTACAAGGTTAAAGATCAGTTTTAAGTATAATTATAATATGTCAATTTGTAACAAGACTCGATTTATACATTTCACCGCAGCTACCGCAGCGTGTGCAACTATATATTTATTTAAATTATCATAATAAAAAGCCGTGTCGAATTAAGCTACAAAACTTATCTATAAAGTTAGTACTATTTTCTTTTAAATTAAAAACACAAATAAGGAAATAAAAACTGAATTGCTGTTCATTAGTCTCGCTAAAACACGAGAACGGCTGGACCGCTTTGGCTAATTTTGATCTTGAATTATTTGTGGAAGTCCAGAGAAGGTTTAAAAGGTAGATAAATATGAAAATGCACGGAATTAAATAATAATAACAATTTTGTTTTTCCTTTGATGTGTCCCCCGTCGGACGGATTCCTTTTGTTTGTTTTAATTTTATTTATACAAAAGTTTAGGTCTTTTATTTATCGACTAGCGACCCGCCCTCGCTTCGCTTCGGAAACATTAAAACACACATGAAACCAAAAAAAATAAATAAAAAAAAGTAGCCTATGTTCATCAGGGACAATGTCGGCTTCTAATGGAAAAAGAATTTATCAAATCGGTCCAGTAGTTTCAGAGCCTATTCGAAACAAACAAACAAACAAATCTTTCCTCTTTATAATATTAGTATAGATTGAGGTACTACGAAATCTGCCAAGTCAGCTAGTAAGGAAATAAAAACTACGATACTATTACGAAATAATGAAAATTACCTTTGAATATTTTCTGATAGCACGTCTAGGTCCAAATTAAAATGTTGAGCTCTCTCCAATAGCAGCTCCTTGTCTGAAGGGTTCACAATAAAGTGGACGTCTTCGAACAACTTGTTTGGCTTCTTCCAAAACACAACATCGATATATTTTTTGCGGTCCAGATTCTGAAAGAATATCAAGTGATCTGGTTCGACGGGAGTCGCTTTATAGAGTATGAAGTTATCATATCTTTTGCTTCGGGTTATTATAATATTGGCACAAAATAAAGCTATTGCCATTAGACATTTAAAATGCATTGTTTTTTCATTAAAATTTTTTTTTAATTATTTTCCTCGCAGCTTATCAAACTTCCAGCGTAAGTCTATGAATTTACTGTCAAACTTGATTTTCAAATAAAACATAAAAAGTTTTGCTATTACTTTTCAGCTTTCTGCTTACTTGATCTGATATTTTCTTTTCATGAATAAAATCAAATTTCAAAATCTGAATAAATTTTATTTACTAATACGAAAAAAAAATTTTTTTTTTAATCCTATATGCTTATGAGTTTATTGAGCTATGATTTTGGGAGTATATTTTTTGTTTATTTTGATGATAATTTGATTATGTCAAGTTACTGTTCCGTCAATAGTAACTTTCCTTTCCCATTATTCCTTCTGACTCGTCACGTTTAAACCTTACGTGGTCCACAGCGTCCATTCTTTAGATTGATCTCAAATCAATAGCACTAAACACTAAATTTCATCGTAATTCAAATATGAAATGATAGGATTTGTATTTTTCATTTCGACCAGATGTTCCTGCATTAAAGATTATTATAGTTCCGTCTTTGACTGCAACCGGAATCCGATTCCCTTGCCTATTCGAACAAGGAATTTAATATTTCAAGAAGTCAAATCCAAATGTACGAACAAAAGCCAGTGTTCCCATATTACGATGTACGTTCATGTTAAGTCGCCCCGCAAATTTATGGGGTGGCCATAAATCGTGACCTCTATTAGCTCAGTGACCAAGCTGTCCTTTAGAACTGCGGTTACTCATGTCCAATTGAGATTAAAATGTATTCGCGTTGAAAACATCGATCTTGCGGATTTAATTTTTAATAGTGAAATTTATAGCAACTAGGCCACATGGATTTTAGTTTATTTGGATATTAGTCTATTCATCAGTCTCTTGTCTTAGAGTCTTATCTAGATGCGCAACATTCGCTTTGTTGAATTTTTATTTATATTGACGATCTAATTGTTTTTGAATGCATCTTAGTATTATCTTAGTATTATCCATATCTACCTTAAGCTAACTAACTTAAGCTGTTATCTATTTTTCAAAATAATCTATTATCCAAGAAACTAAAACTTTAACGGTTTTCAATAGTGGAAATCCACTCTAACTAGAACTTAACTTTTATTTACCTAATTTTTTCAACATCTACCTGACCTCTGAGTATCAGGGCGTGTTTCCTGGCTGCAAAAATTTATAGCAAGTCATAAATTCTTCTACCCTTTTCTGCTACATTAACTAAGGTGAAATATCTAATAACACGTATTAATTTTGGAAAACTATCTTTTTTATCCTGTTTTGTTTTGTGAAGTATCGTTTTCATAACGATTCCAGTCACTAGCGGAAGTTTTTTCGGAGGCGGAAGATTCTCTTATTGGCAAACATGAAGTAGAGAATTTTGTACTTTTCACAGTCGCAGTTAATCGAGTTATCTAAAAACACCTAAAAATCTCCAGTATAAGACAACTGTACACTTCTTCACAATTTGCCTTCTTATTTTGAACGAGGCCATTTTTCAAGTACAATGAAATATGAGTCCAAATCAAATTGAACTGTTCTGAAATTTGACATTTAATTTTAGTTTACATGGAAACGGTTCGAATATCATATCTTACCTATCTATATTTTGGATCACTACTGTAGATGTTGTTACCAATTGTGACTTCAGTAATAAAGAACTAATACACAGTAATGACGTAAACAAAACACAGTTAACAATAACATACTTCGTACAATTGCCTCTCTTTTGGGGCATTAGGTATATAAATGCTTAATAAATAAAATAGAGTTATTAATAAACACTTCAAATATAATCACATATAATCACACTTTAAATATAACCAGCCGTATCAGTTGCGTTGGTGGCGGGCTGCTGTTGCACAGTGCGTTGCTAACTACTAGGATTATATATTATATAGATATATTGTATAATTTTAAACTTAAAAAATTTATATAATTGTAACAAAAATTTTTAAGGGGAGGAATATTGTAGGGACACGTAAGCGCTTGCGTGTCCCTACACTATATAATATTATCATGAAAAAAACCTCTGAAAATTCTTCTACATTTTCTCTTTCATTAATTTTTAATCCCATTTGCATTTTAGGAGTATTAAGAAATATTTAAAAGATTCTGAAGGTTTTCTATAGATAATAGAGACAAAAAAATCCTCATAATTTTTTAAATATTTTTTAATGCTCCTAAAATGCAGATGCGAATAAAGAAAGAAAATTCAATGTAGCATCTAACTGAACGCATTCACTACATGTAATTAAATTGACAGCATCAGATGCTTCGTTTTCATTAAAATCTCAACTTTTAATGAACCTAGACTGTCTAGCTCGTTACTGAATTTTTTTAATGCCTATCTTGTTACCGCTCACTCTTCATTTGATTAAAGTAACTTGGACATCTGTTAGTTAATTCATTTAAATAATTAATCAATTTAAAACTTTCTTAAAGGGATTTGACATAACATAGCCTTTTTTACCTACACACTTAACTCACACAAGAAGATAGTACTTTTTCCTTTATCCGTAACATCATACCCGATCGTAAGCTAATGATATTAAGACAGGAATAATAATTGAAACTAGAGGTCCCGCAGTAGTCGAAATTCGACTATAATTAATTGGAATTGTAAGTTTGTACACTATTATGATTGTATTTTATACTTCTATAATCACACATTTCGCCTATAAAAAATATTAAGACAAACAATATTTAATCTATTCTCAATTTGACAACAGACGTCAAGAACAAAAGTTTGACAATAAATAGTATGCATGCGTGTGTGCGTCAAATATATGGTATGTAGGGTGTGTTGCGGGATGGATGTAATGTGCTCTGCGTAAACCCTGTCCCGCCGTCTCAATAACTCCGACTGGGTTCCCACCCGGTCCGGGGTAGGGCGCCGGCTGTGAGCGGCAGGAGTTTTTAGTGAGGTTCGACTCCCACATACCCCACCTGCCGTGCGGGTGGGGATCCGGCGATTTTCTCCTGTGGAAAAAAAAAAAAAAAAATGTAGGGTGTGTAATGTTTTCTTTATTGATTTAATGTATCTTTTATACATTATTTTAAAAAAATATTAGCATTGTGCACTTCTTCTCTGTATTCTCTATAAGTGAAGAAAATTTCATACTCCTCCGTCCGCACAATTTTCGTAAAAAGGGATACAAAGTTTTTGCTTCACGTATTAATATATAGATATTAAAATTAGCATTCGAAGATGTGATTAAAAACGAGACGCATAATAAGCACGGCATGGTCAAAAGTATTCGTCTCCAGTGTTGCGTCAATCTCGCCATTCAAATAACGCCTGCAATTATTTATTTCTTAGTAGCACGTAGCTAATAGACGTCTAGAAGGAACTTCTCATCATCCTAAAGATAAACATGGTGATGTAGCTGTAAAAATATTGCTGTGTGAGATAGAATTGAAATTGGAGCAACAAAAAATCCTGGTTAACTTCATTTAGTGGTGGGCAGCGGCTTGGCTCTGCCCCTGGAATTCTTACTGGTGGTAGGACCTCTTGTGAGTCGGCACGGGTAGGTACCACCGCCCTGCCTATTTCTGCCGTCAAGCAGTAATGCGTTTCGGTTTGAAGGGTAGGGTAGCCGTTGTGACTATACTGAGATCTTAGAACTTATATCTCAAGGTGGGTGGCGCATTTACGTTGTAGATGTCTATGGGCTCCAGTAACCACTTAACACCAGGTGGGCTGTGAGCTCGTCCACCCATCTAAGCAATAAAAAAAATTGCTGAAGTCCATGGGTGACGGTAACCACTGACCATCAGGTGGGCCGTGTGCTCGCCTGCCTACACAGGCAATAAGAAAAACTTGTCTTGAGTGTTTTGAGCGCTTCTCTTTAACATGATTTCGTTTATTTGATTTATCTGATAACAATGACTACATTTTTTTATTAAAAATCTAATGAACCTAAGTATAATGAAATTCAATAGAGCCGCTTAAAATCCTAAAAATATGCAACAAATACCACGAGAAGTTAATATGTTTTTGCGTACAATGTGGCTATGCAAATAAAATTTCAACTGTTTAAATATTTCAGCATATATTTTAATGGCTCGAGCAGGTCAATTTTCAGTTAAAACTTCAGAGTGATTCCATAGTTTAACTTTATCTTAGTCTCGTAATATTTTTTGGGACATTATTTTAAGGTAAATTGATTTTATTACTAACTAAAGATTAATTATCATTATTTTTTTGTGCTACATGCTAAAAGTGAAAACGTTAGACCAGAGAAAGCATTTATTTCCTGATACTTTAGTAGACTTTTATGTTGATTCTAACAATAAATAAATAATAGTTTAAAAAAAAACTAACAAAATACGCTTTTATAGAAAATCCAACTAAAAAATAGAAAATGAATTAAAAATAGTGTAAGAAAAAAAAATTTATTGTAAAAAAAGTGTGGGGTACTTTTCAGAATATTATCAAAATAACCCTTCTACTCATATCTGTTCATAAAATATTTATAACTACTGATA
This sequence comes from Bombyx mandarina, assembly GCF_030267445.1. Lineage (NCBI taxonomy): Eukaryota > Metazoa > Arthropoda > Insecta > Lepidoptera > Bombycidae > Bombyx > Bombyx mandarina. Next base: position 2,624,339 of record NC_143231.1, on the reverse strand, counting down.
CCATGCACCTCACTCTTTTTTTACAATAAAATCATTTTTTCTTGCATTATTTTTAATTAAAATTTATATTTTTTAGTTGGATTTTCTATAAAAGCGCATTTTGTTTTTTTTTTAGATTATCATTTCTTTTGTTGTGTTGTCTATTATTGCTTTTTAGTTGAATTGCAATTTTTCAAAAATTTTTTTGTTAAGGAATAGTCATCGGTCCTTAATAAAAGTATACCAAATTTCGAGTTAATCCGACGTTTTGAAGGGGGTCAAAATCATGTTCAAAGATTCCGTTACATACTCTTGTATGTAACATACATATGTCTGAAGCTAATAAAAGCGTATTAAAAACTTCATTCAAGTGATTGGGCTCTCGTGCGAATCTATGGGCCCGAAGTCAAAGACTTTAGCTCTGCTAATCATTAAAGGCACAGCCAGGTGCCATGTTCCTGTTTATTTCTCTATCTACGTCTGTTTATTGTTAGGTATTTAGGTATTCTCTTAGTATTACACTAATACTCATCGGCTTTCAAAATCTATATAATATATAAAAATGAATTGCTGTTCATTAGTCTCGCTAAAACTCGAGAACGGCTGGACCGATTTGGCTAATTTTGGTCTTGAATTATTTGTGGAAGTCCAGAGAAGGTTTAAAAGGTAGATAAATATGAAAATCTTTGGAATTAAATAAAAATCACAATTTTGTTTTCCCTTTGATTTGTTTTAAGTTTTGTAGGTCTTTTGTTTATCGATTGATGCACTACGAAGTCTGCCGGGTCAGCTAGTATACTATAAAAATAAAAAAAGCCAAAAGTAAAGCCATAAAAGTACTTTTAATAAAACAATTGCAGCAGAATTATTAAATTGTTATATAAAGGCAGGTAAGACTTAAATTCATTATATACATTTAGAATAGAGAAAACATATATCTTCTTCTTCCTAGCGTTTTCCCGGTCTAGTGCCAATGTTCGCTTTTCTTAAACTCCTTCACTTTGCCCGGTCTTTGGCATCCTTCTGGGTGAGGTTATTCTCCTCCATATCCGCCCTTACCACATACATTTTCAATAATCAGTGAAATAAATGACATAACGAATTCTCGAACGTGAGGCGAATTTTGAAGTCGACGTGGCCTAAAGAATAAGACCTCCGGTGCATTCGTATCTAGCGATGTACCGGTGTTCGAATCCCGCAGGCGGGTACCAATTTTGCTAATGAAATACGTCCTTAACAAATTTAATGTTCACGATTGTCTTCGACGGTGAAGGAATAACATCGTGTAGTAAAAATCAAACCCGCAAAATTATAATTTGCGTAATTACTGATGGTAGGACCTCTTGTGATTCCGGGTAGGTACAACGGTACCCTGCCAATTTCTGCCGTAATGCCTTTTGGTTTGAAGGGTGGGGCAGCCGTTGTACCTATGAGACCTTTAGAGCTTACATCTCAAGGTAGGTGGCGGCATTAACGTTGTAGATATCTATGGGCTCCGGTAACCCCCTAACACCAGGTGGGCCGTGAGCTAGTCCACCCACCTCAGCAATAAAAAAAAGCTCTCAGCTCTCATGCTCGAGGAGATACCAATTATATTATTTGAGGCCTATGTTACATTCAAACAGTTTGTGAATAGTTAACTACATAAATTATGTTTAATTTAAAATATGTTTTTGTAAGTAACGGTAATCATTCACCGTCAGATAGGTCGTATGCTTGTCTATCTACAAGGACAATAAAGACTTATTGAATGAAAGCAAAGAGCAACACACGGATAACCTATTCAGTCAACGATTAAATAAAAGGCCCCGCAGTAGTCGAAATTCGACTATAATTAATTGGAATTGTAAGTTTGTACACTATTATGATTGTATTTTATACTTCTATAATCACAAATTTCGCCAAGACTACACTATAAAAAAATATTAATAAAGACAAACAATATTTAATCTATTCTCAATTTGACCACAGACGTCAAGAACAAAAGTTTGTCAATAAATAGTATGCATGCGTGTGTGCATCAAATACATGGTATGTAGTGTGTGTAATGTTTTCTTTATTGTATTAATGTATCTTTTATGCATTATATAAAAAAAATATTAGCATTGTGCACTGCTTCTCTATGTTCTCTATAAGCGTGGAAAATTTCGTACTCCTCCGTCCGTGCAATTTTCGTAAAAAGGGATACAAAGTTTTTGCTTCACGTATTAATATATAGATTTCATTAACAACGGGCCGCGTGTACGATGACAATCAACTAAAACAATGAGCAACATTTACCGTCAGATGTGATGGACGACCCTAATAATACTGTGTCAGTTGCGCTCTTAAATTAACAACATGTCACGTGGCTTATGTTGATGTTTCGCCACATTATTTTGCCAATTGGAAAACTACATTCGCTATGAAATAATAACGTCGGATGATATAAATTTAATATGTAAAAAAAGAATAGTTTTAAAAATTAATAAATAGACGCTTTTATAGAAAATCCAACTAAAAAATAGAAAATAAATTTTTAAAATTTTGAGTTATAAATAGTGTAAGAAAAAAATTAAATGATTTTATCGTAAAGAAAAAAAAGCGTGAGGTGCATGGTATCCGTAATTATAATATTTTATGAACAGATATGAGTAGTAGGGTTATTTTGATAATATCCTGAAAAGCAATCCCTACTAATATATAAATGTAAATGTAAGTTTGTTTATTACGCTTTCACGCGAAAACTACTCAACCGATCATCATGAAACTTTGTACACATATTCTTGTAGGTATTAGAAGTAACATAGGATACATTTTATTAAGAAAAAAAAAATATTTTTTACGAAAAATTAAAAAAATTGTTTGTCAAAAAATCTCAAAATCTAGCTTCTTCAACGCCATCTACCGGTTCAGTAATGAAGTTCGAATCCTGAGTGCTGTAAATGAGGTCGCGGGTAAAATTTTGCGTTATGCCAAAGTAACTATTCCACGCGGACGAAGTCGCGGGCAAAAGCTAGTATATAATAAATACCTTTATTTTAATATTGAATTGTCATCGGTCCTTAATAAGTATACCAAATTTTGAGTTAATCCGACGTTTTAAAGGGTGTCAAAATCATTTTGACATGATTTTGACACCCTTTAAAACGATTCTGTTTCATACCAATTTAGAATGATTCTGTTTCATACCAACATACATTCGCTAATAAAAGCGTTTTAATAAAAACAATTAAAAAACACTATTTTATAGAAAATCAAAATTAAAGGAAGCGGTACGAAATTCGGGACTTGCTCTTTTTAAATGCTTATGCGACTGTACCGATGTTCGAATCCATAGAGATGTATCAAATTTCCTAATGAAATACGCACTTATCTTATCATTTTCACGAAATACCTCTACGGTTAAGGAATAAAATCGTGAAATAAAAACAAATCCAAAAACATACAATCGGCGTGATAACCATATAATGAAACATAGACCTAGAGTCGCTAGATGGGTGGCGGCATTTACTATCTAACTCCGGTGACCATTTAACGCCAGGCGAGTCATGAGCTAGTGTTAATTTACGCAGTTATTTCAACGAACGACTTGCTATAGCTGTTGCCATCTAGAGTTCCGACCGCTAGGTCATGATAAGAAAGTCACAATAGACTAAATTTACGATCATAAGTATTTTGTTTACTGTTCGTCTTCACTACATTGTCGGTTGTATGCCAAGTGTGAACCACGCCGAGTAACTTGAATTTAATTTAAAAAAAATTTTCAAATTTTATAATGAAAGACTCTGTGGCGCAGTAATTCGCGCTCCTGGCTGTTGGTTGGTGAGGGTCCTGAATTCTACTCCCGCATCGGGCAAACTTTTTTGTGCAACAAAGTGGTTCTTTGCTTTGAATAAGTATTTTATATATTTAGTACATGTCTTTAGTTCTCATAGTACATAATAGGTCCTAGTTTGAGACCAAATGACCGTATCGCACGCTTAGTATTAAAGTGACTAAATTAAAAAAATCACTTTTTTGGCAAATCGCTAAAAACAATTTGCAATTAGAGCTCGGGCTGTTTATCTAGCTATAAATGTTGCAATATGATAATTGTACAGTTTAACTTTTGCGTTTATCAAAGTATATGAAATTAGGATTTAAACGTAGTTTAAATTTTTATTATATATTATTTATTTTGTATATTACTGGCTGTTAAAATTGTGAATGTAGTTTTAGGTCTTTTTAATATTAAATGAAAGGTTATTCATTAAAAAGTATAACAACTTAGTTTGTTTTAAGTCATTTTAATTTTAAACACGCATATAAAGCGACTGTCCTTTCTAGGTATAAGTCAAACTATTACTAAAAATAATAACATTTTTTCTCAGTTTGGTCTCTTTTAATGGAAACTAAAATCAACAATAAAGACAAATTTGTATTAAAACTCCGAAAATTATTAACGTTGTTGCACTTATGTTACTAGAACTTAAAAAATACACTTTCATTGTAAAACTAATTAATATAATCTGGTTATGTTTATTTAGTAACATAATTAATAGTTTCACAGAACTTTTTAATTTGATACCAATCATTATCTAATTAACTAGCAAACTATAAGTAATAAAATTCTAAGACATAATTTAATCAGTCTCACATTAAACTTGATTGGGCTGCTTTGGTTTAAATCAGTTCCAGCAGCTTCTCTTATAATAATTTTCAAAATTAGTTAATCGTATAATTCCAACACAAAGGTTTCACAAACCTTTTCTAATCCTTTTTTTATAAATTAAATTTACATAATTTAAAATTATAAAAATTAAATCAGTTTCTTTGCAGCTAACATTACAGAATGGAATCATAAAAATCAGAATAAAAATTAGGTATCAAATTCTTAGTAACTCGCGTAAATCTTTTTTTTATTCTCGCTCAACTCTTGTTTGCCTGTGTAAGCCTTAACTAGTGTTAATTGGTTTAAAGGCAACATTTTAGTTCGCCTGTTCCGGACATATACTTCAGAAAAATTCTGCTGTTTGTATGATTCTTTAATAAAAAAAGAAAACGGGGTATTCTTTGTTACCTTAATCATTTTTATGTCATTCCATACAACAGTTTCCCATCTTTGGTTCTACTAAAATTATACCCCCAACATCCTTGTAGATTTTTAAAACCATATAAGTTATTAAAAGAACACTCATTAACTATAAACCTGCAACCTTTTTTCGTGCATTTTTAATGATCGATACATATTGATGGGGAGAATATATTGGTCCCGATTTCAAATTCTTTTTAATTTCCTTCTCTATAAGGCTGTGTACATTGTCAGCCTCATTTTGTGTATGGCCCTTTATTAGGTATTTATGTGTAATAGATTTTATATTCAAATGTGTCACTGCGTAAAGATATACCGTAACGATAAACTTATTCTTGTTCTGCCCTCCACAATTATCCGAATATAAATATCCCCAATTCCCCAATATGTATCAAAAATATTTTGCCTTTGAACAGTATTAATAATAAAATTAATTAAATTAATGGTAAAACATCGCAATCTGCATGTATCATTACATGGTGGTTTGAGTTGACGTGCTTTAGTTATTGTATTTTGCTATTAATATATGAGTTACCCGAATTTCTCAAAATTTTAGATTTCCTTTGTTTCCAATTTTCCGGTTGTCTAGTGCGTTTTCTACCTTTATTAAAAACTGCAACAGCTGCTTTATTTGCTGCCGAAGTTGAATCATGTATTATAGTATCTTGCATTATGTCACTTGTTCTTTTATCAAGTTGTATTGACGGTCCCGATTTAGTATTTTCCTTGCTATGAGCATTATGTTCTTCCGCAGACTCATCGCTAGAGCTATTAGATGATGAACTTGATCTTGAGGTAGAAGAAGAACTACTACTAGAACTCGAACGATAAATAGATGTAAATAAAACATTACCCGTTTCTCGTTTGTATTTGAAAAGAAGGGTCACCATCGCTTAAATCTGCATCGCTTTCCTCAGGATTAACAGGTGAAACGCGATAATCTATAGGTGTCTTTTACGGCCTTTAGTAGCTTCAAAATATTCTGATACATCCATATATTGTTGATTTTCAGGTTTATCTTTAACATCACATAATATCTGTAAGTAATTAGGAAAGGTTACTAAATTATTATTACACACACATACACTTTAGATTCATATAAATAAAGATAAGGTAATTTCCTGTTATTTACATACAACGCTAAATATATATATAATAATATTACATCAATAAATAGAAAATAAAAGTAAAGTAAAGAACGTACCTGAACTTCAATACTCTGACTTCCAATAGTATCACTAGGTTTTAACAGCTCATTAGATGAAGTATCTGCCTATAAATGATAAATAATTATATTTTAGGTGATTAATATAGGTAAGCATAGGCGAAATAAAGTGCCTTCAATTCAATAATTACTTACCTGGTTGTCAAGATTTTGATGAGGACTTTTACTATCTTCAGTCTGAATTAAATCAAGAATTTTTCTTGATCGCGATGACATTCTAAAAGTAAACTCTGATAAATCCAAAAGCAAAGAATGAATGTTTAGCAATTATTAGTTATAATAAGACTCAATCCTGAACACAGCTACATCGCAAATTCCGTGAATAAAAATATGCATTATTAGTAATAAAGTACAGACCCTTAACTATATGTAACTCTAGACATGTTATCAATATTTGTAATAAATAGATCTAACACTAAATTGTACGCCAATACAAATATTTTTGACTAAATTTTACTTACGAACTGACTTAATCACGAATGTGATCAAGAAACATTATCGTTTTTTAGTTTTAAATGGACTTAAAACTGATTAACCTGTTTTACTACAAAACAATTTTACTATTAAAAAGTCTCATTGCTTAGAAAGTCAAAATATTACAAAAAATATGCCTAAAACTTACCTTAAATAATACTATGAAACTGACCTAAACACTAACAAGACACTTTTAAAATAACCGCCGAAATATTTCAATCGTAACAGTTGATCGAACACTGAATATGTCTGTGTTATTTCAAAAAACGTGATCAAGGACACGAGTGTGAAAAAGACCGAAAGTTTATAAAAGTAAGATAGAACTACTTTTATATTAGTTTCTTAGCGTCACGTTCTAGATGGCGTTGTAAAAGTCTTGTAAGTATATCTAACTCATTTTAGACTTCTTAGGAATTAGGTCCCTTTAATACTAAGCGTGCGGTATGTAGTTTATTTACTTGTTACTCTCTGAAATCATCAACATTAACATTGAATGATGAATTGATAATTCTCACTTAAGTTTGATGAGGACTTTTACTTTGTGATACCAATATGTCGTATTTATTTGCCAACTTACCCAAGATGGGTTCATGTCCAGCCATCGGCCAGTCGTGTAAATTCATGTCAAATCTCCTATACAGCATGATAAGAGGTCATGCTGCGCCTACTCCACATAATGTGGGATAAAGGAAAGGAGATGTCTCCTTTATTTCTCAACATTAGTATGTAGCGGGTAGGCAAGTCATCTTACCTGACGTTTTGTACCAGCGAGCATTATTAGTTTTGTATTACATGCGTGTTATGTTTATATTCATTTAGTTTGCTTTGTAAAATTGGTTTTTCTATACCACGGGTACTTCTTCACGTCAGATCTGTTTTGAAAATATTATACAACCAGTGAATTGCAAGTGGCTGAAGGCTAGTACAACCAGCCACTTCAAGCTCATCTAGTCAAAAGAGAAATTTACGATAGTATATTTAATGTTTTATTAATATTAAATTGGAAGCTGTGGATGTGAACCTTAAAATTTAATCAATTTTCAGGCTACCTAATTAAAATTGGAAACCGTAGGACTGACAATAAGTTCAGGAAAAAGTCACTAAGATAACTTAGGTAAGCATTAAAAAGTTTCCGTAGGATAACCCATTCTAACCGGCGCCATCTAGGCGGGCTCCGGATAGCCTGCCGACCGAGAGGGCTGGTGGTCGTGGCGCCGACGACCGCTGTTCCGGCGTCCCGAGGGGGAGGGTGATGGAAGAGATATGCTCCGCACTAAACGCTTCACTTTCCCCCCTTTGCCTTTTTATGAGTTTTGTCTCATGCGAGGTTCGGATGCGGTTTGTTGAGCGACAGGAGGTTTTAGTCAGTTCGACTCCGACATGCCCCGCCCTCCATCCCCAGGGGAGGGCGGAAGTCCGGCGATTTCCACCTGACCAAAAAAAAAGCACTAAAAAGTACATTTGAAATTTCATTTCGTAATGGGTTAATTATTGTAAAAATAAGATACCTATTTGTCATATGGTTATTAATGTCTACAAAAAATTTTTGCTATCATAATCTGTTAAGCTCCCGGATTAGAATATGGCTGAGATTGCTGAAGTCTTAATGACTAATAATAATATTATGTGGATAATATTAATTATTATCCACATATTATTATGAATCTTTATCCACATTATCGACCATTATCCATATCGCTTTAAGTATTTACATTTTTCTCGCCGGATCTTCTCAGAGGGTCGCGATTCCGATCCGGTGCACTGCTCTTGCTAGGATCAGTTGTAACAATTCTTTAAGATTGACCCCGCGAGCTCACTTACCGGTCCGCGCATAGTTGGAATAGACCCTTGGCCTCCCAACGATTAGGTAGGAACCATATATCACGCGCAACGTTCATTGGATTAAATTCAAATTATTTTCATGGGACATTTAACGTAACCATTCTAAAATAGCCCATGAGCTTCTCACTATTCCATCCGTACTTAAAGTCAACTCTATTTATTCACTTTTATGCAATAGTGAGTCACGAGTTCTTATTTCGAGAAGCCGAATTTCTTGAAATCTCATATAATCGGCAACGATGAAATTAATAACAAACAGTTGAGTGTATCTTGTGTGACACCGTCCTTTTTTACACGATAAGGACGCGCACAAAATCTTTTGAAAACTCACGCCCGACTCGAGCAAAAGTTTGTGATTGTTCATAGTGAAGTTTTGTGTGAACAACGCCTACGATGTAAATCGCGTCTAGGCAATTTTGTATGTAATTTCTGAAGTTGAATAGTCTTGAGAATTTTATTGGTTGAAAGCAAAACGACAAAAAGTTTACTTGGCTCATGAATCACCGCTCTGTATCCTAGCGAGTGTTTGGTTCTCATTTGAAACCGTATCTCGTTCCAACGCGAAACAATCAAGTATGGGACACTCATCGCTTCGCACCAATTAATGTTTTGATCTCATGTCTCAAGGTTTTTACTGGTGGTGGGACCTCTTGTGAGTCCGCACGGGTAGGTACCACCGCCCCGCCTATTTCTGCAGTGAAGCAGTAATGCGTTTCGGTTTGAAGGGTGGGGCAGCCGTTGTAACTATACTGAGACCTTAGAACTTATATCTCAAAGTGTGTGGCGCATTTACGTTGTAAATGTCTATGTGTTCCAGTAACCACTTAACCACCAGGTGGGCTGTGAGCTCGTCCACCCATCTAAGCAACAACAAAAAAAAAGGTGACTGTTATGTTGTGGTGAATCTCCCTTACGATATTTTGAAGATAACCTTATATATATATAAAGTTCCGAACAGCAGCATTCGGGTCGAGTCCACTGATCTTCTCACCTAACCTTCTCAGTGGGTCGCGTTTCCGATCCGGTGCTAGATTCTGCGAAGCACTGCTCTTGGCTAGTGTTAGCAACGTCACTAGGTTAGAGCCCCGTGAGCTCACCTACTCGTTCGGTGAATCTAGTATGACCCCTTATGAAAAAGAAATAAAAAAACGGACCGACGCGGCGACGGTCTACCGAGCAATATAACCCGCTCGGTGGAAGATCCTCCTTACGTCGTAATTACTCCAATGCTTAGAGCAAGTGGGTTTCAGTCATGAAGACAACATATGGGATGTTTCCAGCCAGTTCGCAATTTAACACAAAATTAGATAGATGAATAAATATATACATTTGTTTTTCTGATTTCAAATGCTTATCGTAAGAATAATTAATTAGCTTAAGACGTAATAGTGACTAAAACTAATCAAGTAAAGTGTAGCGCGCCTGTTCCTGGAGTTTACATAATGGTGAGTATTCGTCTTCGTTATATAATGCTATTAAGACATCGAACTCTTGTCTTGCATCAGGAGAACCGCGAGCTTGTTCACCAATCTATAGGTAGGGTTGGTTATTGTTTTTGTGATGTTTTTTTTGTGTGTTATTATCCCAAATTCATAAGACGACGTACTATTAAATTGCATTCATCAAATAATTTACCAAACCATAAATTCATCTGCTTACCTCAAATTGAAAGGTAATTAGATTTATATTACAACCATAATTACCCCACTTCTGGACTGTTCCAAACTCTTTAATACATTCATCAGTGCGTTACATGGACATTTCGAAAACGCAATCATCACACAAAGGACTTCTCGTCGACGATAACTGCCAAATGAACTCAACATCATAACGCAACAAGCAAAACTATCGCTCCTAACGCGTACGCCTAAGACGCATTTTCGCGTATACATTTTTTGGCATATTTCCCGTTTCGTCACCAAACAACGGTAATGACAGTAATAAATCATACGGATCGTTAGGCGCGTTCCCCCAGTCCCGGGTTCGATTCCCGACCGAAATGGCATCATCTGTCAATGTGTAGAAGCGACTTGACTGGCTAATGGAGTAACCGTGTTTTGTTTGAGCACAATCGAACAAATAGAGGACGTGTGATTTGTTTTTTTTCTTCTAATATAGTTGATGTTAAGGTACGCGGATTGGCCCGGACATTCACGTTGGGATCACGAGCACTCGTGGATTTTGTATACACTTTGTCATCTTGTCAAATTACCTTAATTATCTTGAGTGTTGCCCGGAGTGGCCGGTTTACTACTAAATCTGCGAAACAACATAAAGTGAACACCATCATCCATTTTGAGACATGAGGTCGATGTCTTTATTGCACAATAACTGCGGAGCCCTTCAAAATATGACCCACATCCTTCAAACACATGATTGCTTCGGGGCTTAAATAGGATGGCGATACCTAACCTATACGAGCTCTGAATACCCACTATTATACCGCAATCTAACCACTACCTTCGTCGCCTTTTGATGTCACCGTGTGCGTGTGCTGGCCTATTCGTAGCCTACACTACCAGATAATTCAATACTCATTACAAGACTTGGGTAGTTAAGCCCTGAGTGAGTAAATTTTGTAGACACATGAATACTGTATACAGATAGTACTTTATCTGTATTGTTTTGCTTCCGGGGAAGCAGAGACACTATGAGGTTTCGGTGAATTATTCTCTCTCTCTCTCTCCTTCTTAAATCTTTTTCTCTTCTTGGCCTAATCCCACTATGTGGCGTCGATGCAGCGTGTCATTTTTTCCATTCAGGCCTATCATACATCATCTCCATACTCATACCCTTCTCCGGATATATTTTTTCATAAACTCCATCCAAGACTTTTTTAGGATGCCCCCGTCTCAAATTACCATCTACTTTCATACCCAGAGACTTTATGGCCACATGATCATCCTCTCTTCGTATAGCATGCACATACCGTTAAAACCTTCAATTCTTTATTTTCTCCGTCACTAGCGCTACTTTCGGTTTTCCCCTATACTCATTCCTATGAATATATCATTCAAATTAGTTTAAATGAATAGTTTTAATATATATATTTTTTCAAGACTTATGTTAGTATGCGCGTTAAAATAAAAATTAGGTCTATTTATTTTTATTTGAGAAACTATTATTACAATAGATCCACATTGAATATTAAAGATAGGCAAACAAACATAAAAAATCCACCATTAACAACGAATGATTGAATGAACTAAAATGGCTGAAATTAATGACTTAAAATTTAAAATAGGAAATTAAAGCAATATAAAATTTATATTAATACTAGACCTAAATCATCGTACGAAAAATTCAAAAATAACATCTCTATAATTAGCAAGTCATGATATACAGTAAAAGATGTCCACATTAATGGAGTTTGTATCATGTACCCAAAAAAATTTTTCCCCTACCTATTCTAGTAACTTCGAGGGGTTATTCAAGATTCAGCAAACTAGTAGGTGAGCTCACGGGGCTCAAACCTGACGTCGTTGCTAACACAAACCCTAGCAAAAGCCGTGCTTTGCAGAATCTACCACCGGATCGGAAACGCGACCCACTGAGGAGATCCGGCGAGAAACTCAGTGGGCTGTGTCTATGGGTTAGTTTACGATGACCGGTTAACCAACACTTTTTTTTTGAGTTGCTCTAGATTCACCGAGTTAGTAGATGAGCTCACGGGGCTCACTGGCCCTAGCAAGAACGGTGCTTCGCAGAAGACCCAATCACGATATACGGACAAGTGTATGAATGTATATTAAGTATAATGTAGTATAAAACGTATTTATATAGCGTTAAAACATAATTCAGTCTGCCGATCTGTCTCGTACGTTTTTTGAAACACGTCATTTTGATCTTACGTTTCTCGTCACCTGAACTATAAAGGTTTTCTATGCAATCATAAATAAACGAACATTAGTAAACCTATTAGTAATAATAATAAACTTTAACTTTCAAAACACAGTAGGCTAACACCCTAAAGCTTAGAAATGCTTTTTTAACCGCCGATCGAAGACGATACGATTTATCGTGTGACATAAAATAAAATCAGTCGTAAACGTGTCAGTGTTTGTATTCTAAAAGATTTGCATCATTGGAGCTCAAAGTTAGTTTTAGATTTAATAAATTTGACGCTTAAGAATAAAAAACACACATTTTAAAGTTTTCTTCAAAAATATCGTTAAAGATATTTAACAATATCCATTTTAAAAAAATATCGGTTGTCTATAGAGTCGGTTTACTGACGATAGTTGAACGTAACAACGTCATAAGAAAATACTGATGGAATGGTTTTTTACTCATCATGAAATAGTTCTGTTAACCTATTGTTATAGTTTTGTCAATTACAGCATAACCTACAATTGCTGCGCTAGCGGACCAATGCTATTTGTTTTAATGATGAAAGCACGAATATTCGACAATATATCACTGAACATATATTTAATATCGAAAGAATCATTACCTTTATCGCCGCAAGTATCGTTGCTATAAATAATTGACGAGTGTTACATGAGTCATGTTTTTTCGTGCGTGCAGCCGGCTCCATCGAATTATAAGACGTTGTCACGTCAAAAAATTTTATGACGCTTATATCGAATTATGCAAATAAAACATACGAATAAGTCAACGTCTAGTTAAGATTTGGTGTTGCCAAAATCGTTTACTGTAAATGCCATCGGGCATTCGAAACGTCATCTCAAATGTCATCACGCGGCGACAACCGACGAAATGGCGCGTCGTATCCCCATCAATTATGATGTGTCGGTTTTTTTGTGTCCGTCCCGGGAGTAGTGAGGGTTGCTCATTGGTTTCCGGTGTTCGAATCAAAATAGTTTTGTATTTTAAGCGAGCTTGTTTACAAACGTGATTTAATAAATCCAACTTGCTCTCTTTTTTTTAAGAGATTTTATGACCTGGTAACTAAGACCTTTAAGTCATGTCTTATTTTACTTTATATTCTTAATTTTATGAAAAATGATAATATGGAGTGAAATGAAATGAAGATGATTAATTTGAGACATTAATCAACTGGGATGAAATTTAATGGAATGAGATGATATGGGATGAAATATAATCGCAGTAAAATGGTGGTCATTTACTGAGATTTTTTCAGTGGACTTTTTGGAGGAACCCGAGAAGTTACGTCCAGCAGCTTTGTTTCATTTTCCCACATTTGTGCACTTTCACAGATATTAAACAGTTAATAAACCACCATTATTACACATTTAAACCTGAAGAAACACTAAATAGACAAAATAAAACAAATCACACAATTTAACTCCTCGCGTTCCCGCCAAAAAGTCCCAACTTGCCCTCGGTGTAGTTATTGTTACAGATTAATATTTGTATACAAACGTTCGTTGTTGAAAACTTTAGCTGGGTAGTTATAAAACATAGTATAAACATAAAACACGGTTCAACAAAACTATTGTATTTCATTACTGGCTTAAATTGCTCTGTGGACAATGGCGGCGTTCACACGCACTGAATTTCATGGTTACAAATCGCACTAACAATTTTGTCTAGATATATCTTCAAAGCTAAGACTTTTTATTTAGTTCTTAATGTATATCTTTTTTTGGATTATACATATATTTTATATCAAATACTGGTTAAGAATTTCTGACAGATTTATTTACGTTTAAAGGTGAGTGGTTGGTTTGTGTGCTCAGTCTAAATATACTTTGAAAACTATCTTCTACCTTTCTCAAGCTCACTGACGTCCACTGTTGGAAATAGGCCTCACCCAAAACTCACCACAATGACCGGGCTGCTTGCATTCACCGAATCCCCGCGAATCTCAATAGGTCATTAGTGCATCTTGTGGGAAGCTTACCCAAGCTACGTCTTTTGGTACATCCATATCTATTCTAAATCGCGGTAAAGCCAAACCGTTCTCTGTGATGTTTTAACAGAGTTTCATTTTTTTTATTGCTTAGATGTGTGGACGAGCTCACAGTCCGCCTGGTGTTAATTGGTTACTGGAGTCCATGGACATCTACAACCTAAATGCACCCACCCACCTTGAGACATGAGTTGTAAGGTTTCACTTTACAACAGGTTTAACAGTGCAACGGCTACCCACCCCTCAAACCGAAACGCATTACTGCCTCACGGCAGAAATAGGCAGGGTATGACCTACCCGTGCGGACTCACAAGAGGTCCTACCACCAGTAATTACGCAAATTATAATTTTGCAGGTTTGATTTTTCGTTCGTAATTTTACTGTTGTTATTGTACCCTTAAAGCTTTCCCTGAATTATTACCCAGGCAGTAATCGAAGTAACTCAAACAATTTTAACGAAACTAATTAGTAACCGAACCCAACTAAATATTCAAACGAAAATACCGAGTGAAGGAAGTCACAAACTTTCACGTAATTACCCACGGCCGTCGGTTTATTATTCTGTAAATGTGACAAGAACGCGAAAAAAAAAGTTCTCGAATCATTAACGTGTTGTGTTAGTCATAAGAGGAGCGGAAAGCATTGATAAAATGACAAGATTCGCAGAAATATTGATTTTTTTTCACATCAATATCGCACGTCGTCAGTATGTATATATATCTCACGGCTCTTAACGGCCGTCTGGTGTAGTGGTAAGTGACATGGTCACTTCACAAGGGGGTCGCGGGTTCGAATCCCGCCAAGGGAAGATATTTGTATGATAAATATAAATGTCTTTTCCAGGGTTATGGATGTATATTAAATATATGTATGTGTATAATAAAAATCTTACATTTATTTCCGTTATCTGGTACCTGTAACACAAGTTCTTTACGAACTTAGCACGGGACCAGTTAACGTGGCGTGATTGTTAGTAAATATGTATTATATGTATTATGTATTATCTCACAATTCAATAGCCCCAATATGTGAGTGTTGGGACCCGGCGATTCAACTCAACCAAAGAAAAGGCATGCTGTCCTTTGACTTCTACGATGTACCTACAAATAGCATTGTGTTATAAAATTTCTGAATTTAATTATTATAAATATATGTGATTAACACGTAAGGCGTAAGCGTGGGTACCAATATCCTGTTTATTTTTGCCACGGAGTAGTTATGCTTTCTGAATGGCTCCGAAAGGTTTTTAGATTTCAATATTATTCACATTGCGATGTATACTCCTCAAAAGAAACTGAAAAAGATAAGGTGTAACTAATTAATTTATTGCAGCGAAAATGGTACAAAGTCAGACGTATAACGGATTGGCTGTAACCGAAATAGAAGATTCTAGACTAGAACATGATAGTGTCAAACCTTCAGTGGTCGGACCTAGGGAATATGAAATCGTCTATAAGAATATATTCATACATATTTATCTACACGTTACAACATTTTATGGCCTATATCTTTGTTGTACGACAGCGAAGTGGCCTTCAGTTGGATTCGGTAAGCTATTTATCTGCGTGTGTTTTAATGTAAATAAAATATTTATAACTATTGTTACCATACAACTCACGCTTTTTTTAACAATAAAGAGACATTTTTTCTTACACTATTTATAATTCAAATTTATTAAAATTTATGGATTTTCTATAAAAGCATATTTTTAGTTTTTTTTTCAAACTATTATTTATTTTTTATTTTTTGGTTGAATTTGAATTTTTTCCAACATATTTTTTAAATTTTGCAAAAATTTCATCTGAATCAGTCGGTAACTTATCCGAGAAATAGGTGATCGGAGCGCCTGGTAGTTTCCCTTCTTGGTCTTGACGCACACACTCCGGGTCTCAGGATAACAAAAAATCGCTAATCCTGATTACCCTAGTAAGGATAACGGATCAAACTGCTTAAAATATTAAATTGTCATCGGTCCTTAATAAGTTTGCTAAATTTCGAGTTAAAGGGGGTCAAAATCATGTTCAAAGATTCCGTTACATACTAACATACATACTGATATATGCTACGTATGAAGCTAATAAAAGCGTATTAAAAACAAACAAAGACAAAAAAGTAAACGATTTGATCATCATTACGAAAATGTATAGAGATTGCGATTTTAAATTCAATACTATTTGAATACAATACATTGGGCGTTCCGCGAAAATTTTAATTACGTCACTTTTTTTTTATTTTTATGTTTGTACAACTGTTATTTCCATATTTTTCTTACGTAACGATCATTATTTTGTACATAAATGTAAATGAATCATAAATTGATTAATATACATATTATTATAAGCATTCACGAGCACTTTGTTTTCGACAGTGTTTCTTTGATAGCATAGTCAATTTTTATGAATTTGCTTGACAGCGTACCTGTGTTATGTAGCAGCAACGATTGGCGTTACAGCTGGAGCTCACAGACTGTGGTCCCACAAATCATACAAAGCCAAGCTACCTCTTCAAATCCTACTAATGGTCTTTCTTTCACTGGCCAATCAAAGAGCCACCCATTGGGTTCGAGACCATAGAGTTCATCACAAGTACAGCGATACGGACGCAGATCCACATAACGCAAGCCGTGGCTTCTTTTATTCTCATATAGGTTGGTTGTTCGTCAGAAAACACCCTGAAGTGAAGAAAAGAGGAAAACTAATAGACCTCTCGGATTTGTTCGATAATCCTACATTAATGTTTCAGCACCGGTGAGTTTTTTGTTGCTCTGACTGGCGTCTTAAATGGATAGCGAGGCACAATATCATAACCCTTCAGTGAGAGGTCGCAACTGTCTTTGTATTATAAAATCCTTTAAGCCCGAACACAATATTATTCTTCTCCATTTATAGCCAAAGCATTGGTACCAATTAATATAGGCCATAAGAGAACCAGCCGAAGTCCAAATGGAGAAGAGTCATCAATCATATTTAAAATCCACTTTATGATGATTGAGATGATTTGACTTAAATTATATCTAATGTTTGATAAGCCATCACACTAAATCTTTTTCACGTAAAAATAGTCATCGATGCTGATATGGGGTACATTTTTATTTAATGAGATCAAGCTGTCTATTGTCCACAGGTATTCGAAAACATTCATCCCTATTGTCTGCTTTGGACTCCCAACAATACTTCCAGTAATATTATGGGACGAATTGTTAGTAGTCGCCTGGAACCTCACCATCATGAGATACGTTATCAACTTCCACGTGTTCTTCTTAGTGAACAGTGCTGCTCATATCTGGGGCAACAAGCCTTATGATAAAACAATCAAATCAGCTGAGAACAATCTGGTGGCGTTCGCTACTTTAGGGGAAGGATATCATAATTACCATCATGTATTCCCCTGGGATTACCGGTGCACAGAGTTAGGAAGGACCTGGCTAAACTATACAAAGCTCTTCATTGATTTGTGCGCAAAAGTTGGATTGGCGTACGATCTTAAAGTGGTTTCTGATGATGTGATATTAAGACGAGTGAAAAGGACTGGGGATAGATCACACTTTATTGAAAACTAGCTGTGCCCGCGGCTTCGTCCGCAACAAAATGCAATTTTATGTTAAAACACAGAAGCCATAAGACGATTCAGAAAACGTACTACAAGCGAACTACATATATTCTCAACATACATTCTCTTTTATGTATATAGATGAGAAATATATTATATTGTGATATCGTTAAATGTTTTGTTCATTTCACAGAGCACGGTTTAGTTCTCTCTTGTTAATTAATACACAAGTACCTTTTTTCGGCGATGTAGATAATTTGTAATTACGCCCTAGAACCAGGGAGCCAAACCCATGGACGTTCTGTTTATTAGTTTTATAGTTTAACTTCCACCGTAAATCAAATTCTCAAACATTATAATTTGTATAATTACTGGTGGTAGCGCATCTTGTGAGCTCGTACGGTTAGGTACCACCACCCTGCCTATTTCTGTCGCAAAACAGTAATGGGTTTTAGTTTGAAGGGTGGGTAGCTGTTGTCCTGTACAAACTGAAACTTAGAACTCATGTCCCAAGGTGGGTGGCGGCATTCGTGTTTCTGATGTCTATGGGCTCCAGTAACCACTTAACAGCAGATGGGCCATGCTCTTTCATCCATCTTTGCAATAAAACCAAAAAAGTATGATTAATTATTTCAGCGATACGTGAAAACCGTACTTACTAATAAAAATAAAAATGTATACACAAAATTCGCAATATTTAACAAGCCCGTAGTCTAATGTGAGTGTCTAAACGATAGGCGCCACTGATAAACACGTGTCACATAATTTCAGTAAACGTCAAAATAGTCTGGTTCACACATCCGCAGACATGTGTTTGGTTAGCAGATAATGAATTTACTATTACCTAGAGATACCTCAACCATTTGCTGCGTTGAATCCGCTGCGCAACGCAGCATCGATCGTGTTTGAGTGGCAACCGCGTTGCAGAAGACCTGGTCACCCTGTACACATTTGGCCAAGCACCGTGGAGAGCATGATGAGGGTTGCCGGCCTGACTCGGAGTGATGTTAAAGAGCAAGCCCAAGACAGGGTGAAGCGGAGACAACTTATGAGGGCCCTATGTACCAGGTGCCTTAGGACTACCAACCAATGTACTTTCGCCGAATTTCGCGAATCGTAAAAATAATTAAAACTATTTTGACGGTTTCATCTCGCGTTGTTTTTTAATATCGCTTTATTATTTTCTGCATCACAAGGTGGCTCTCCGCCATTTGCCAAGATCGAACACTTAGCTTTATCGGACACATCACGCGGTCTCCAAGGCATAGTCACTAGGAAAAGCTTCGCATTCTCGGTCGGATAGAGGGGAAACGAGCCAATAGCAGGGTACCACAAGACGGTTTGACACTAAGAGGACACTTGGAGACAGCATCCAACATGCGATCCACCTTTCACCGGACCAATCTTCATGGTCGCGATCCTCAGTAATGAGCGAACGACGAAGAAGAAGATTTCCCTTTCGGAGTTTCCAATAGTTTTCATTTTTCTTCGGAGAATGGTTCGTGACCAAGAATGTTAATGCCAATAAAAATCACGTTAGTTTAAAATGGTAAAGTTATTTTAATTATACTTTAAGTATTTTGATATCCTCAATATCCCGACCTATTCGTACAAAAACTAACTAACCTTTATAATAATCTAGTTAGAAAAGTTGAAAACCTTGACATATTTGGCGATTCCCTTCCAATATTTAAGAACAAAATTATAATAAGTTGTTGTTGAACCTCAGCCTCAGCCTTGGTCTGCCTTGGTCTGAGTACTCGGGTATTACTGCCCTTGTTGTCTTTCTTTTAAGAACAAAATTATAAAAAGTTGTTGTTGAACCTCAGCCTCAGCCTTGGTCTGAGCCTTGGTCTGAGTACTCGGGTATTACTGCCCTTGTTGTCTTTCTTTTGTTTTTAATTTTTTATTATTATTATTAATAGTATTGTTAAATCTCTATTATTATATTAATGTAATGCATGCTGTGATTGCCTATAATTAGAGTTGCAGCTATCAATTGCTCTATACTTGTCAATGTTATTTTATGTCTTACTGTAAACCCTGTCGGTAATCCTTAAATAAATAAATAAATAAAAGGTAAAACTCGCCTTGGGGTATCAACTTGGGGGATCAACTATGGTTGCTAACTATTAACTTTTATAGGAATGTACCCAAACAAAGGCACGCTTATTATTGATTGCTTTACACGACAAGTTACTTGACAGAAGAATTTTAATACCCTTGCATCCACGTATCGAGCTAATTGGAGATATTTTGAGTCTAATCGGTAATTAAAATCATCGTTCATTCATTTGCACAATAAAGTTTTGATTATCTAACAAATTTATGCTTTAGAATCTTGTAGCATTTTAAAAATGACATCCACTGTGTCGCTTTTGCTTGAAAGATCCAATTCTCCGGAAGTTTCCACTTCAAACACAACAATAACTTAATAATAATTCGTAAACTTCAGTAATATATAAACGAACGCGACAGTGGTTTACTGTTATTGTAAAAGGTCTTGACTGGAACAGAAGCGGCAAAGAAATTAAAACAAATCCAAAATTAGATAATCTTTTGCGCCATACATTTCATAAATGTTGGCAGTTCTTTTTAAACTGGTCTAGTTGATTTAATGTCGATCTTTTGTGTCATTTAAGATGTCTCCATTGAGGGGTCTAGTTAATGTGGTGGTTTTTGTTTCTCCAAAACTTTTCAAGGTAATTAACAGCTTTTAGATGATTGATGGTTTTGTGAAGGGTTGACAATCAGTAACGTTTCAATGCTGTTTGGTTTAAATAAGATAGCGACTTCCTTTCACTTTACTTGCGATAGGACTTTTATATATAGGTGGTAGATACCTAATATAAAGAAGGATTGTTTTTATTGCTTAGATGGTTGGACGAGCTCACGGCCCACCTAGTATTATGTTGCAACCGGAGCCTATGGACATCAACAACGTAAATGCCCAACTTGAGGAATGATTTCTAAGTCTCCGTTTTAAGATACAACGGCTGCTCCAGTACTTAAACCGAAACTTATTACTGTTCCTCGGCAGAAATAGGTATAGGTGGTAGGACCTCTTGTGAGTCCTCAAGGGTAGGTTCCACCCTGCCTATTTCTGCCGTGAAGTAGTAATGCCGCAGTGCCGTATTTACGTTGTAGATATCTATGGACTCCAGTAACCACTCAACATCAGGTGGGCTGTAAGCTCGTCCACCCATCTAAGCAATAAAAAAAACAGACGTATAACGGTATGTAACGTAATGGTTGTAACCGAAATAGAAGATTCTAGTCTAGAACCACGCAGACATGATGGTGTTCGCCTCGGTGCATCCCGCTTACACATAAGTTGTAGTTTATGACAGTATATTCGTGATCGCAAGTGACCAGAGAATCTTGACCCTTCGAAACTTGGAACTATAAATTTTAAATTCTTATATTTTTCTATTTTATTCTTATATTTTTATATTATTATTTAAAATTCTCAGGAGGACTGTGAGCTCGTCCACCCATCTAAGCGATAAAAAAAAAAAACAAAAAAAAAATTATAATATATAACCATAAATTTATTGTCAGAATAAAATTACTTGTACAAAGTCAACCAAAAATGTACCTTAAAATCGAACGTAAATGAAATTAATATCACATATGGCGTCATATTCCCTAAACAGCTCAATTTTACGCAACGTTAGAAAAGGAAACAATAAAAACGGGATCATTACGAGATATTATCATATAAATTGAAAGTGTTCAGCTGATGGACAGTGAATGGAATGGAGATGTCTTTCATTTTCATATATTTCTTTCTAAAATCATTAACACTATTAATGTAGTTTAAACTTTACCCATTACATTTTAGTGAAATCTATGGTGCTAATAGAAAATAACCCTTGTAGAACTTTGCCGTTTTGTGAATCATCACGCGTAAGTCGGTATGTACCTATACATACCGTCCTATAACGGACACACACAGACTTGACAAAAAAAAATTTTATTGCGTAGGTGGGTGGAGTAGCTCACAGCCCACCTGGTGTTAAGTGGTTACCGGAGCCCATGGACATCTACAACGTAAATGCCGCCACCCACCTTGAGATATGCGTTCTAAGGTCTCAGTATAGTTACAACGGCTGCCCCACCTTTCAAACCAAAGCACATAAGTGCTTCACGACAGAAATAGGCAGGGTGGTGGTACCTACCCATGCGGACTCTCATGAGGTCCTACCATCAGTAACTAAGCAAATTACAATTTTGCGAGTTTAATTCTTATTACATGTTATTCCTTTACCGTGGAAGTCAATCGTGAATATTAGTTAAGTAAATATTTCATTAGAAAAATTGGTACCCGCCTGCGGGATTCGAACGCCGTTGGAATAATAACTGCTAATAATAACCATCTCAGACCAGAACGCTTGATTACTTCTGAAAATTCTTATTACACTAGGTGCTATTTTTTATCTTGACCTAAAAATAATCATCAAGTGAATCATCACTTGAGTATAGGTGAAGGTAAATCGTCTAAGTTAAATCATTCAAATGGCTAGAATTTGATTTTGGCTTGTATTTATTTCCATTGATACATACTATAATTGAAATATAAACATTTAAATAATATATAAAATACGTGGACTCCACAGTATTCTTGTGCCGAAAAGATTATGATTTGTCGTGTGATGTGACATTTGATTTCAGGCACGCCGCGTATCGTCAGGGGTGTACACAATTCATTTATTATTATTATTATTATTTGAGTCTTTTTTTGCTACGACGCCGCGCGCACCGGTAAAGGATTGTTATATTAATAGTGTACCGTCATTCCCCTATAACGATCCAAATGTTCTTTTGGCGTTAAAGTACTTAATGACGATAATTTTTTTGAAGTTATACTTCTTTAGGCGCGTTATGAAAAATTGATGAGAGTGAAGTTTTACGATGCACGCGCACCGTGACACAAAATTAACAGAATGAAGTTGTCCACTAAATCGCTCATTACAATACGACCGACGTAACTTGGCGAGTCTGATTAAAGCCGCAGGTGAACTTTCACGCATGTACACTCGTAAAAAAAAGTGTCATTAGCATTCATTTTTTAGTAATATAAATGACAAGATTATTATTTAATATAATTCATACTAAACATTATTAAGTTATTAACGTTAAATATTTATTACTAATTATTTAATATAAAAAAAAGAAATAAATTTAATAAAAATAAAGTATAACTTCTTACGCGCGTACATAAGTACACGCACCCTTTTTTTAGATTTCGGTTTGTGTTAGTATTTCGTGTTGATTATCCTCCTTGCATCGCTTCCCTCATTACTGAGGGTCGTGATTGCTCGTGTACAATTAATTACCCTCCGTGTCCGATCTTTAACTTCGTGGAGGGCATCGCGATGCTCAGTCAAGATCGAATTTTTTTTGTTGTTGCTTAGATTGTTGGACGAGCTCACAACCCATCTGGTGTAAAGTGGTTACTGGAGCCCATGGACATCTACAACGTAAATGCGCCACCCACCTTGAGATATAAGTTCTAAGATCTCCGTATAGTTACAACGGCTGCCCCACCCTTCAAACCGTAACGCATTACTGCTTCACGGCAGAAATAGGCAGGGTGGTGGTACCTACCCGCGCGGACTCACAAGAGGTCCTACCACCAGTATTTGGTCCGACCATCTCGTGGGACTGTCTCCTCTGGGACGTTTGTCCTCTATCTTGCCCGTCACGGTGGTTATAAATGCAGTTTATTATTTGTGAAAAACAATTGATATACTTTATCGAAGTTTAATTGATTGAAATAAAAATTCCCTGAAAAAATCTTAAAAAACTGTACAAATCATTAGTTATTAATTTAGGTTTTTTTGTTAATTTTGATAATTATAATGAACGCTAATGCCGTGCCTATCATTTTTAAGCTGAAATTAAAATTAGGAGAAGAAGAAATGAAATCACATCCTGCCTGATTATTGAAGGCTATAGACATCATAACAAGACTTAGCAAGAGCATAGCTAACGTGATAAAAAAACTGATAAGCTTGCTTATATGTATATCTATGTTATATGTGTATGTATTTTGAAGTCGTCGTGGCCTAAAAGATAAGACGTCCGGTGCAATAGTGTTGAAGCGATGCACCGGTGTTCGAATCCCGCAGGCGGGGTACCAATTTTTCTAATGAAATACGTACTCAACAAATGTTCACGACTGACTTCCACGGTGAAGGAATAACATCGTGTAATAAAAGTGAAACCCGCAAAATTATAATTTGCGTAATTACTGGTGGTAGGACCTGTTGTGAGTCCGCGCGGGTAGGTACCACCGCCCTGCCTATTTCTGCCGTGAAGCAGTAATGCGTTTCGGTTGGAAGAGTGGGGCAGCCGTTGTAACTATACTGAGACCTTACAACTTATATCTCAAGGTGGGTGGCGCATTTACGTTGTAGATGTCTATGGGCTCCAGTAACCACTTAACATCAGGTGGGCTGTGAGCTCGTCCACCCATCTAAGCAATAAAAAAAAAAAAAAATGTAAAATCGATTCACCCAGTCAAAAGTTATAAGGTAAAGAAAAAAACATACAGTCGAATTGAGAACCTTCTCCTTTTTTGAAGTCGGTTAATAAGAAAAACCAAAATACCGAATAGAGTTTTTATTTCATGAAAATTATTTCATTAATATCAGAAACAGAAGACTAGTCGCTAAAGATATAAACGAAGCGTATATTGGGACGGTACCAGAGTAATATCTCAACTGTCTAGTTGTTTTATCCATTTCAACCAAACAGTCCACGATTTCTTCGTTGTTAGGAATAATCTGCTCGCTGGGGAGAAGGAATCCAAACTCACCGACGTCTCTAAGCTCGAATAGGTAAACTATAGGAATATCGGCGACTCCTTTGACCCAATCAAAACTGGAACCACTGACTTCGTCTGAAAAAACAAAGTTGCAAAATATTTAAGTTAAGTGATACAAAAAAATAATTTAAACCAAATTCCTAAGACATCTTTGTCCTTTTAATTTTAAAACACTTCAATTGACTTAAACTAAGAGTTGATTTAATCAAAGTTCGTCTGTCTTTTTTTTTTAAATTACGATCTATTGTTTTATATAAGTCTTAACGAAAGACTGTTACGACGTTAGCTCAATATTGTGTACTCAATAAAGACTTACTGGTGGTAGGACCTCTTGTGAGTCCGCACGGGTAGGTACCACCGCCCCGCCTATTTCTGCCGTGAAGCAGTAATGCGTTTCGGTTTGAAGGGTGGGGCAGCCGTTGTGACTATACTGAGACCTTAGAACTATATCTCAAGGTGTGTGGCGCATTTACGTTGTAAATGTCTATGGGCTCCAGTAACCACTTAACATCAGGTGGGCTGTGAGCTCGTCCACACAGCTAAGCAATAAAAAAAAAAAAAAAAAAAAAAAAAAAAAAAAAAAAAAAAAAAGATAAAAACTTATATGGTAAATTTCAGTTATTATTATTAGTGGTGTAGATTATTTTAATCGGCATGAACAGATACAAAAGCCTTGCTCGATTCTGCTGTTATGTCTCAATTTCACGGATCGGACTACCGTTAAATCATAGGATTGAGACTTTGACCGTATATGTCAAGAAGGATTACCGGGAATCACGTTGAGGAATCTCTGAGATAGGCCACAACCTTCTCTACCTATCTACAGTAATAAAAATATTGCGTAATGTAATTTTATCGAATCCAAGTTATTCAATTTACTAAGAGAAAATGAAAAAGAAACAAAATATTTAAAATGAAAATACGCTGTATTAAATGCTGATAAAATTTCGGGCAGAGCTTCGGAAAAAGACCTTTAAGAATAAATACTGGAAAAGCAAGCTACTTCGTAAATGACTGGTTTTTGGAACGAAGTTCCTTGCGGGACGATGCGGAGGGGTACACTAACCGGGAAAAAACGTCCGTAACGTAAGATTTTTATTACTTATGTATAGTCTTAGTATAATGGCTATACAGTGTATATTACTATTATTATATATTTTTTATAAATCATTGTGAAATAACTTTGTAAAGTAGTTTTTTATTTTTATTTTTATCAATAAAAAAATCATAATAAAAAATGTATACCCGAATAATTATTTTCTTTATACCTCGAATAGAACTTAAAATTAATATTTTTATAATAAAGAACTTCGTTCCTATCCGGTATCCCACGACACCACACATCTTGTTTTTTATTGATTTATATTTAGGATTGATTGTCAACGTCCTTACAGAGAATGTCCGCTGAGGTTCCAACCTGATACTGAGTTCCATGTCTGGCCGTCAGCTTTTCAGCGCCACGGATAGCAATTTCGTACTGGGAACAAGGAAAATTATCATATTAACGTTTAGGTAAGTTATATTTTTAACCAATTCAAAAAAAGAGGAGGTTCTGAATTCTGTCGACTGTTTTGTATGTGCTCTTAGATTTTTTTTCTAGGTGAATAGATTTTGATGACTTATTTACTTATTAGAAAGCTGCTAGCTGCTGTCTAGCAAGAGAAGCACATACTTAAATTGTATAAATATATTTAATAATGGATATTTAATTGACTCCGTCCAGATTGATGATATTCTCTTTTTATTTTATTGAAGCCGTTTTATATATTGGTAATCTCTGATATTATATTATAATCTATGTTCCTGATTCTAAATGAAAACTCATGTTCAATAGACCAATCGAATAAGTGTAATATATATTATGGTTACAAGGCTCCCAGCAGGCTCACAAGAGGTCCTCCACCCACCAGTATGTAATAGCTTTATTGTAACAATTTTCATAGAACATAGAAGTCTACGAAATGGATTTTGAGCGTGCGAATGCCCTTAAAATTATACACACTCAAAAGTTGTATACAATTTTTAATGAAATAAAACTTAATATTATAATATTTTCTTACCATGTCTGCGTAATTACTAGCTTCCAACACATTCTGGCCTGACACATGGCTGTAAGGAACCAGTATCATCTGGGAATAGGAGTGGAATGCGAAATAGTAGAGGAAGCTGCCAGTTTCTTTTAAGCGGAGAACGTAGTTGGAGATAGCCTGAGCTTCTAATTCGGACGACGGAGAAGGTCCGGCGTAAGTTTGTGTACAAGGGTTCGAAGATGCGCCAGTCGCTGAAGAAATAAAAATGGAATGTCACTAACTTAACTAGTTCTAACAGTTTTGGTAATTACAACAATGTTAATATTTTTTTTATTTTTTTTTTATTGCTTAGTTCGGTGGACGAGCGCACAGCCCACCTGGTGTTAAGTGGTTACTGGAGCCCATAGACCATAGACCATAGATAGATCTGTAACGTAAATGCGCCACCCATCTTGATATATAAGTTCTAAGGTCTCAAGTATAGTTACAACAGCTGCCTCACCCTTCAAACCGAAACGCATTACTGCTTCACGGCAGAAATAAGCAGGGTGGTGGTACGTACCCGCGCGGATTCTCCAGAGGTCCTACCACCATTAATATAAATTTTATAGACTACACAATCCCAATACAAAGAAAAGCATAAAATATTATGTAAAAACAAAAACACACTCATCCAAAGAAAATTGAAATTCCTGTTCAAGTCGATACCGTTGCCCAAATCTAAATTTCCAGTAGCGCACGGAACATAATTCACAGGATTCCTGTTCTTTCTCCACATACGATCCTGTTAGAAAATATTATAGTATAAAAAAATGAGGTAAAGCTGTAAATTATAATCTTTTTTTTTTTTTTTTTTTATGATTGAAAGTTTACTGGTGGCCCGAAGGCCTTTCCAGTTTCACCAGGACAGGTGGGCGAGCTAAGGCTCAGCCAAGAGGGGTGGGATTTGCTAACAACTGCCCGAGCGCCTCCGAAGGAGACCTAACAACTCAAGAGCAATTGTTTCGCGAATGAATCTACTACCGGATCGGAATCGCGACCCGCTGAGAAGATCCGGCGAGAAACTCAGCGGGCTGATGCATGGGTTAGGTTGCACGTCGACCTCTTTGTCGAGTTCGACGAGTACGGTTACCGGGGTCCCTAAGCCTGCCCCTAGTATTAGAGCTGAAGGCATCTAATGCAAAGGTTATTGGATCTGATGGATCCGTAAGGACGTGTCTAGGGCGTCGACGGTGACTGGCTCCTGCATGATCAGGATTCGGAGAGTAGTCAGCGGCGGCAACGATAAGGCGATTATCATGACGCATAGCCTTATCGAAGTATCGTTCCGACGCTGACTTCATGTATTTCCGAATTGATTCGAGGCCCAGGTCGTCGTGTAGGTCAACGTTCCTCACGAACCACGGAGCGCCGACAGCTAACCTGCAAAAGCGGGATTGTAGGGATTGGAGGGTGTCTATGTGTGTGCGGGCCGCGTGAGCGAACACCACACTCGCGTAAGTCATGACGGGCCTTATGCAAGTTTTGTAAAGTGTCACCTTGTTCCGAAGGGACATTTTACTCCGCTTACAGATCATGGGGTAGAGTCTACCGAGAATAAACGCGGCACGGTCACGGACTGATTTTATATGCGGGCGGAATGTCATCGATGCATCCAGGGTAACGCCCAGGTACTTGACCTTCCTGGCCCAGGGTATGGGTTGTCTAAAGAGAGTAATCGGGGGTGTGAGATTCCTCCTCCTAATCCGGGAGGAAATCCGTGTGGAGCTTCCCCTCTGAAATAGCACCGCAGTACTTTTCGCTGGGTTGATGTCTATGCGCCATTTTCGGAACCACTGTCCTAGGGCTAGGGCTGCGCTCTGAAGCTTCTTCGCGATTAGGGACTTATTTCTACTAGAATAGTAAACAGTCGTGTCGTCGGCGAATAAAGCTAAATGGGTCGGCGGCGACCGGGGAATATCGTTGACGAATAAGCTAAATAGGAGGGGTGAGAGGACAGAGCCTTGCGGGACTCCAGCTGTGAGAGGTCGTGGGGAGGAGCGGGTTCCCTCGACTCGATATCGAAAAGAGCGGTTCGACAAGAAGTCCCGTATGATGAGCACGAGACTATCCGGCACGCCCATGTTGAATAGTTTGAAAATCAAACCATTGTGCCAGACTTTGTCGAACGCTTTTGCGACGTCGAAGAAGAGAGCTCCCGTGTATAACGGTTTTGGTCGATTAAGCCCCACAAGAATGTGCTCCGTGAGGCGGTGCACCTGTTGAACGCATGAATGATTTGTACGGAATCCGAATTGTTCATCGATGAGAATGCCCTTGGATGAGACGAAATCTCTGAGGCGCTTGTAGAGCAGACGCTCATACAGTTTGCCTAGAGACATGAGGAGGCTAATCGGGCGGTAGCTCGTCGGATGATTTTTTGGTTTACCGGGTTTATGTATGCCGATAACGTCCGCTTCTTTCCACACCGCGGGAAAGATACAGTTCGCCATAGCGGCATTAAAAATAGATGCCAACATCACGATGAGTTGGACGGGTAGAAGTTTAATAACGCGGTTAGATATACCGTCGGAACCGGGAGCCTTGCGAGGACGTAGGTCTTTGATCAAGTCTTTAACTTCCATCGGGGTGACGGGTGGTAACGCATCCGAGGGTGGCAAGGAGGCTCTGCGTTCTACCTCACTGTCTACTAATTCTACATGAACAGGGTCCACGGATTGAGTGCTGGGCGTGCACTGGGTTTGCAATGTATCGGCTAGCAGCTCTGCTTTTTCGTCATCATCAAAGGCCGCGAGTCGGCCTGAGGGGCCTACGAGGGGGGCATAGTTACTACCGTATCCGATTTGAGAGTACGAGCTAAGCGGTAGTAAGACCTTTGGGAGGGCGCGAGTCCTTCTAAGAAATCAGACCATCTGGCATCTCGGACTTCGGCGATGCGAGACTTTACGTCGCGTTGTAGGGCACGCATTCGAATACGATTTTCCGCGGTAGGATACCTGTCGTAGGCGCGTATCGAGGCGTTCTTAGCTCTAAGGAGTTCCCTAATATCGTCGCACAATTTGAAGCGGTGAAGGAAGTCCTCCGCTACAACTTGTTTCGATGACCTATCTAATGTCGAGGTGATGTGTGATGTTAAGATGTCTATGGCTTCAGCGGTATCCTGAGGAGACGGGGTAGAGTCCGGGTTAAACGGGAGCGATGGTGGATCAGATTCAGCCAGGCTGATGCCCAGCGTGTGCCAATCCACCACAGTCCTCGTGACGGGAACGGAATCGGGAGCGCGACCGAGCTTCATGACGACGGGACGGTGGTCTGAATCTAACTCTGAAACGACTTCGATCGAGTGTAAGCGCAGAGTTACGTTTTTTAATAACGCTATGTCGAGTATATCCGGGCGATGCGCGATATTTAGCGGGTAGTGAGTCGGGGTTAACGGAGCGACGATATCGAAGGCGAGATCATCGACTAACGCGTCAAGCCGCCTGCCATTCGGGGTTGTGGTGTGTGAGTTCCACCTGATGTGTTTACAATTTAGGTCGCCCGCCAGAATGACAGAGCTCCCCATACCGAGCAGCGCCTCAATATCACTGCTTAGAACGATCTTATCCGGTGGAAGATAAACGGACGCGATAACGATCGGCGCGTGTCCCGTCAGTGAGATTCGGCACACTGATGCTTCGATATTAGCGAGCGCGGGAGGATCGAGCGGGACGCAATGCAGGGCTCTTCTATAGTAAATAACGGTACCACCACCACGGGCAGAGAGCCTGTCGTTCCTGACCATGTTATAGTTCGCGATTTTAGGGTCACGGCGCGCCGGCTTAAGTAAGGTCTCCTGCACTAAGAAAATGTCAATTTGATGGTCACGCAAAAAATCACAAACCTGATCACGTTGATTTGCGAGACCGTAAGCGTTAAAAAATCCTATTGTTACGGTTAAGGGTTTTATTCTACTAATGTACGCCATTGATTACCGGCGGAGTGAGGGGAGGACGTACGTATTTAACGACGCGTATACGTCAGCGTATTCTTGCACAACGGCGATGAAATGTTGTGCAGTGGAGGCGGCGCGAATGGCGTCACCCAAAGCGTTAACACGCTCAAAGTTGATCGACTGAAAAAAGTCAATCGCTAGAGCGAGATTTTCGGACGCGGTCGGAGGGCAGGTCGCGGGGGAGGGACGTATCGCGGGGGTGGGACGAGTCGCGGGGGAGAGAGTTGTAGCCGTGTTCGTGTACGGCAACGGTTTAGCCCAAGCCGAGACGCTGGGCACCGACGCCGGCACGAAAGCAGGCTTAGCCTTCGGCACAGAGGGTACCGTGGCTTTGATGTCTGGGCCGGAAGCTCGGAGGCGGTTTTGACGGGCGACGCGGCGATTTATTTTTGGAGCTCGGGGGCATCCACGGTAGTTCGCGGGGTGACCTTGTGTTCGGCACAGGACACAGCTAGGCGGTTCCGTCGCGGTTTTTTGGTCGCGAGCGCAGAGGGCCGTGGCGTGATCGCCCAAACACTTAACACATCGGGGGCGCGCGTGACAGTTACGGGAAGAGTGCCCGTACAGTTGGCAGTTATGGCACTGACTAGGAGTGCCTTTTTTATGGGGGACTTCGACGGCAATACCGGAGAGCCTACAGACGGTCCGAATGTTAAAAATTTGCTTACCCTCGGGGGTAGGCTGGAGGGCGACTAAAACCATATTGTATGGCTCCCTACCGCGGCCGGTGTGCATGCGGTGCACGGAATTTACTGGTAGGCCTTGTTCTATCAGATCTGCCTTGACGAGATCGGCATCTAGCTCCTTCGGGATTCCACGTATGACAACGCGGAGTTCGCGCTCCTCCTGGAGCGTATAAGTGTGGAAACTTATACGCTCCTTTCGGAGGTAACTTGAGAGGGCCCTATGGTCGTCGGGTGTCGTTACTTTTATTTGAATCCCGTTGGCGAGATTACGGGCGCTGGCAAAATTAATATTTTTGGCCTTAAGGGCCAGGGAAACTCGGTCCCAAGCTGCCTTCTCTTGAAGGATAACCGGGGGAGGGGTCTGAGTTTTAGATTGCGCCACCGGTCGCGGCGACGGAGTGGCACGGGCTGGAGGCGCAACGGGAGTCTGAGGGCGGGGGCGCGACGCGTTCGCGGCTTTGCTAATTTTAGCGGCCGCGAGAGCTCGAGACTCCGCGGCACGCTTCTTACCCTTTTGTACCAGGGTGAATCCATCCGTCGATGAGGCGGGGCGAGGTCGACCTCCATCTCCGAGTCAGAGTCGGAGGACGAGGAGGCGGGCGCAGGTGACCTACAAGCAGGAGTTTTGGAGGGCGCGACGGAGGCCGCGGATGATCGCGCTGCTGGAACGGTGGCCACGGCGGACGACGCAGTAGTTTTACTCGCCAGTATAGGCGACGCAGGAACGGCAGGCACGACGGAGGCTGCGGTGCTCGATGTAGACGCTTTGCACGAAGGCGACGCAGGAGCAGCGAGCACGGCGGAGTCTTCGAGAGAGCTCGCAGTGTGATTGGCCTTGAAAGCCAGAAACTCTGAGGCGAGCTGTGGGTGACGAAGTCGGAGGAATTCCACGAATACAGCGTCCATGATCGCTGAGTACCCAGGTGGGGCGGCCCCGGGTCTTGAAAACACTCGCCTTGCGGCGAGGCCCCAACTTCTCGGACCTGAGCGGTTCTATTGAACACAGGTGGCAATGCGGCGCGATTACTACAGGACAAAGAAAAAGCACAACAAAACAGAAATTACAAAAAGAAGCAAAACAAATAAATACTTGCAGGAAAACACTTTGTCGGCAAATGTTCCACGAACACAAAAATAACTAAAACAAAACAAATAAAAGCTTCCAGGAAACACACTTGGTCGGCAGATGTATCACGAACACAGGCCGCGCGAACAATGGCCGGGCTAACAAAAGCCGGGCGAACAAAGACCGGGCGATCGAGTGGACGATGAGCACGTCCGCACGTGACGGGTGCCTCTATCGGAATGAAATTATAATCTTCTTCTACATCTCTATATATAAAAATGAATTGCTGTTCGTTAGTCTCGCTAAAATTCAAGAACGGCTGGACCGATTTGGCTAATTTTGGTCTTGAATTATTTATGAAAGTCCAGAGTAGGTTTAAAAGGTAGATAAATATGAAAGTGCTCGGAATTAAATAAAAATAACAATTTTGTTGTGTTTTGATGTGTCCCCCGTCGGACGGATTCCTTTTGTTTGTTTTAAGTTTATTTTACACAAAAGCTTAGGTATTTTATTTAACGATTGAAGCACTACGAAGTTTGCCGGGTCAGCTAGTAAGTAATACGAGTATAACTAGTATCGAAATTTAATAAGTCTCACCTCCGAGAATGTGTACGTGTATCCATCAGGATTTGTGACCGGAACAATGTGCCAGATAAAGGTCTCGGCCAAGAATCTCACATCAGGATCATCGCTCGTCAAGAACTCTTTGATGATCCAAGTGACAGTCGCCGGAGATATCCATTCACGGGAGTGAATACCTCCCTCAATCATCCCAATCAGAGGATTGTTGCCTCTTTCTCCTTTCTTGAAATCAATTACGATGCCTTTAAGTTCGCGGCCTTCAAATGACGTGCCAATGACCATGGTAGTGACGACTTCGGGATACAGAGTGACCAGCTCATCTAGCCATGCGTGAATTTGAGCTAGATTATAGTATCTGTCCCAGCTGAAGGAACCCAGAGTGCTGGAACGTGCATTTGTCGCAGGTCGTAGTTGGGAGTTGATTAGCCTGCAAAAAAAAGTGGCTTCAATAATTTAATTCTTCTTCTTCTTTTTATCAGCCCACAGACGTTCACTGCTGGACATAGGCCTCCCCCAAGCCTCTCCACAAAGACCGGTCCAGCGCTGCCTGCATCCAGCGGATCCCCGCCAACTTCAATAGATCGTCGGTCCATCTTGTGGGAGGCCTACCCACGCTACGTCTTCCGGTACGCGGTCGCCACTCAAGAACTTTCTGGCCCCAACGGCCATCCGTCATTCAATTAATTCGTCATCATTTAATTAAGTCATTTTTATTGTTTTTAGTGAAGGAGTTCACGGTTCATTCAATGCTAATCTTTTTTTTTTCCTATCTAGTTGCTGGTAGCCTGTAGGGCTACTCACGGTTTCGTAGGTAGGCTACTTCAATGTGGGAAGACTTGCTAACAATAGCCCTAGCAAGAGCGGAGCTTCGCTCAATCTGTCAATAGATCGGAATCGCAACGTACTGAGAAGATCCAGCGAGAAACTCAGTGGGCTATGTCTAAGGGAATACTAATCGATTGCATGAACTCGTAGTTACAATTTGAACACTACTTCTTATTTGGAGACATGAATTTGAAGTCTAAACTGATTTTTTTAAATAACTATTCCATTTTTTAAATAATGTGGACTTAAACATTCCCATACAATTACCATCAGTAATTACACAAATAAATACTAGTCTTTATTCAAATTCAATATCTTAAATTACTTTCATAGTTAAAAATAATCCAACAAGTAATTTAACGTGGTATAAATTACTTTTTTCTATAGTCAGCCATCTTTGTAGAAAGATGACTATAGAAACATAAAAATTGTGCAATTCTTTTGAAAGAAACTCAATCAAAAGAAATGGATTTTTTAAACCAGTTAATTGTACAAAACATATATTTTGATAGTTATAATTATAAGGGAGCTAATTCTGAGAACTACCTACACTTTCAACGTTTTCACGACTTAATAATAATTGATATTCACAAATTTTATTAAACGTACTTACGCTTGAACATTCGATATTGTCACATTAGGTTTCAAACCAACACTGTGTGCGTAGTTCACAAACTCTTGCTCCTGTTCAGGGGCTACCATCACTCTTGCGTTTCCACCGATCGTGAGGATATCGGTCCAAAAATCGTATCCGGCTTTCTTAAGATCACCGAGCATTTGTATGTGAATTTCTGACGTAGGCAATACATTGTATACTTTGTGGTTTTCATAGCTTCTGTAGGCGAAACTTGCTCCAGCGAAACAAAAAAATGTTAATGTTTTAAATAGCATGGTACTTTGAATTCCGTTTCGGCAATGTCTGATGGAAACTTATAAATTGAAAGCTATAAAAAAAATTGAAGATATGTCTTTATGATTTTCGATAAATAATTATCTGCGGTCATAAAGTACTAGATATAATTCACAATGAACATCGAAACGCTTGATTTCTTTGCAAGATCCAAAATAGCCATTATTCAGATTCAATTTGTATGTCTATTAATCAGAAAGTATGCGCATTATAACATTTCGCGGACGATCTCCAACACGATGGGCCGACCTCATAAAATCTGTGACTCGCTCCGACATAAATGATTGCTCTCACTCTGCGAAACATCGTACCACATGGCGTCGCATCGCAAGAGCATCCATATCGCAGGATTCGACTGACCACGACCACGACCACTGACCACGACCATGACCACAACCACTCTGTCAAGAGTGTAGAATGCGCATGCATTAGGAAGATAACAATTTAAGTATATGTCTGGAATTTAATCAGAACGTATGCAGAAACAGAACAGAGCTCATCCACAATATCTGAAACCGGTGTTTTCATCTATAGTGCGTCTCCAGAGATAATTTTGCAACATAGCATCCGGCTCTGAAAAGAGCTCCCATCCGTCCATGTTGTTTCCTGAGCATTTTAACATGTCCTTCTTCAAACAATCATTGTGAAGAATAATTAGCGGTAAGCAGCGACTTGTCTATCTAGGGAGTTGCTAACATCTGAGCTATGGTAAGTACTCACTTTGATCTGGGCTACATGCTCGTCTGCATACAAATGTCAAAACAAAAATAATTCCGAACACATTCTACACATTTCCATCAACAGTCTGTCCATAGCTGTGCAGGAACATTTTATACTAGATTTAGTTTCTAATTTATTCAGACTTTTTATTTCTTCTTCTTCTTTTGATTATCTAGTTTAATCTGACCCAGATTTACTATTCTATGTCATGTCATTCCCTAGAAATCACAATGACGTCAGGTCGTAAAATTGTAAACAAAATCAGGTAAGGCCTTATGATAATTTTATATAGATTTTTGTGGTACCAAGCGATAGCGGCCATTACAAAATTCAATTCTAATAAAATTTACTAAGAAAATTTATTTGCGATAAATAAAAGTGACCGTTATTGGTGATATTGGTATGTGAAATCGGCATTAGTACGAGTAAGCATCTTATAAGTTTTCACGAATGATTTTCGCCAAGAAAGAATTAGATAACGTGATAAAAATCAAACAGTAAGAATCAATTGTTTTCGTAACATGGTATTATGAAGCCACAAAATTGTGTTTTCTCGTTTTTTGGATAGATCATTCGATATTTAAAAAAAAACATTTGATAAATTTTTACTTAAAATTTAAAAGTTGGGTGACATTTGCAGTTGGTTACGGTATATTAAGTGACTAGTATATCTGACCGCTTTTCGACATTTCGATTCTATTTAATGAGAGAAAAGCATGTCAATTCAGAAATGTATTCTGCAGAACAATCATAGGAAAACCTTACGATAACACATAACAATAAAATTAAACTAAGCTCTAATACATTCGAGGAATTCTGGTCATATCCTAATTTTCTTGTAACTCTGTCCATATCGATGAGTCCATCCATGATATCTTCATTATTAGGGATAATCAGTTCTGGTGGTATAAAGAAGCCATATTCTCCAATATCACGTAGCTCAAACAAATATACTATAGGCACATTAGTTCCACCCTTTACTCAGTCGAAAGTGGAGCCACTGACAGCGTCTCTAAAACATTCGAGGTACCTACCTAACATAATTTTAATTAGTCGAGATCAAATTAAGAACTTGTTGTTCACATTAATTGATGCCAAAATCCTCCTTACTTATGCGGCAGAATATACGTCACAGAGGAACAGGTTTCACCCTAACATAATGTATGTTCATTGTAATTACTTGATATATCATGAAATAAATGAACAGAGTATTAAATACTTACAAAGTATTTCGGCTGATGTACCAACAAGATCAGTTGTTTCATGCCGAGCTTGAAGCTTATCCATACCCTTTATTGATATTTCAAATTGAAAAGAAAAAATCGTTTATTTTTAAAAAGTTGAGAATTAATAAAGATCTATGGATACCATTATCATCAATTTGTTGTTGTTTTTTTTTTGCTGTGGAAATGTCATAAACTTCAATTATAAGAATTATAAACCGGTTTTTTTATTAGATGATCACTAGTTACAACCAACATTACTTTGTACAGTTTAATATAAATATTAATACAATATTTTTTATTGTCTGTATATGTATTATTAAACATACTTTGAATATTTTAGAGCTTTTATGATCATGAGCAACTATCTAATGTGCTATTCTTCGAGATTGAATTAATGTGTCTATGTTGTGTAAATTATATTAGTTGTTTTGAAAGTAATTGTAATGTTATATCTAAATTACTTATTGAATTTAAAGTGAACAACAATAACCACAGAGAGGCTGCTCGAGTCGGAACATGTTGTTTTTTTTTGTCAGGAGGAAATCGCC
The DNA here is from genome assembly GCF_030267445.1 of Bombyx mandarina. Taxonomy (NCBI): domain Eukaryota; kingdom Metazoa; phylum Arthropoda; class Insecta; order Lepidoptera; family Bombycidae; genus Bombyx; species Bombyx mandarina. The sequence goes on along the minus strand of NC_143231.1, from coordinate 2,586,962 downwards.
GGACTTCCGCCCTTCACTGGGGATGAAGGGGGCGGGGAATCTCGGAGTCGAACTGACTAAAACCTCTTGTTACTCAACAACCAGCATCCAAACCTCGCATGAGACAGAGCTCATGAAAAGGCAAAGGGGGGAAAGTGAAGCGCTTAGTGCGGAGCACGTCTCTCCAATCCCCCTCCCCCTCCGGACGCCGGACTGGCGGTCGTCGGTGCTACGACCACCAGCCCTCTCGGTCGGCAGGCAATCCGAAGCCTGCCTAGATGGCGCCGGTTAGAATGGTCTATCCTACGGAATACCCCGCTGAGTCAGAACCGGCGTGGGTTGAGGATAGCCGGCCTTCCATCACTCGGATGCTCATGCATAAAACGCGTGCAGAGCAGCTTGCACGTCGTCTTCTTAGGCCCAATTCGCCGGTGCCCAGGCCGACATGTGAGGGAGACCCGAAACACTTAGTGGGCCAGGGCTTGGGCGACATCCGCCTCCCTGGCCCCGCTCGACGGCGGCGGGCCTGTGCATCTCTCACGCGCCCCGCCACCTCCTTCTGCGAGATGGTGCACTCGCCAAGCATCGCCTTCCACGACTTGTCGTCACCGAGCATCGATACCACAACACTCAGCAACGACAAGCTGTGAGGTACTAGAACCATTTGAGAGAATGAATGGAACGCAAAATAGTACACGAGGTTGCCTTCTCTTTGAATTCTCAGTGCGTAGTCTCTGGATTCTGGTTCGGAAATACTTTAGAACCGGCAAATACTTCTGAACATGGATTAAGTGAATCTCCTACAGTTGTAGAAGTAGTAACATGTTATAATACTTTAGCTCAGACAGCGTTTTGGCTTAACAGCGAGAACTTAGTTTCTCATTTTATAAAAGCTTAAGAGATAGGATAAGTTTCGACCTAGACTTCCGACTTCATGTCATATAATGAAAGACGTTACTGGTTAGATAAAATTCTATGTCTTGTCAAGTAACGAAACCCACTTTGTTATACATATTTTCATTATCTTCATCGGTCGTTGAAGATTATGTTGTTCTACCATTACCCTATAATTTATCGCTTCCTAATGATAATCATATCAGATTGATAACCAAAGTATTTGCATTATCATAATAATTCGGTATCTAACACGTGCTATATATATGATATTTTTTAAAGGAATCGAATTTAATAAGCTCTTTACGAAAATCTTTTTATAAATTAAAATACTATACTCCTTTAAAAATGTAACTAATAGAATATAAAGAAATCATGTTTGTTTAAAAAATAACTCATCCACAAAAATCCGAAATTCAAATCAATTCCGTTGCTCAATTCATGGTTTATATTCCATTCAGCACATTATGTAGAGTGAGCGATTTTCCTATTTTCCTCCACATCCTGTTCTCAAATGTGACAAAACTATACTACGTAAGTACTCATGCTAATTAAAACAAAGATAACTAACTCAAACTTGTTATCCTTACTTGTGAATATTCATGAGCAGGATAAAATAAAATTCCAACGTACGTTAGTAAAGTATAGCTATATCCACCAGGATTAGTGACCGGGAATATATGCCAAACAATATTCTCCACTTCGTTCGATTTCGTTTGATAATAATGCTAATTGTTCCGAAATAGGCAAGAATCTTAGAATCGAATCTCCAATAGGGCCTTATTAAACCTAGTTAATTCAACTAATGCTAGATTATCACAGTCTGGTGGAGGAACCAGAGGTATCATATAGAGCCGTCTATCGTTATGGAAGATCTTTTGGGCTTAAGTTTATAGGTAACTAAAAAAATATTGCTGTCATTGAATCTCTTCACCTTCCAGGACCACATAATTTGCGGATAAAATACTATAACTTCATAAGAGTAAAATAATTAACTATAAATAGGCAAAACCAAAAAGAAGGTATTTATGTATCAAGACGAAAAAAATGAAAGATGTTTATACCATTTTCTCCTCGTTTCAGATGTCCTTTTTTGTCCATTTTTTTTGTTTGCTTATTTTTTTGCTTATTTATTTTATTGACGTGTTTTAGTGTCAATAAATATATATTTTTTTATATTTCGTTAACAAACAATCAAGAAAATGTACATTGATAAGGGAATAAGAAATAAAATCAGCAATTAGTCTAATAATTTAATTAAAAATTAATTAAACAAAACTATAACCATTGAGCATAAAACTAAAACAGACAAAGAAATTACTTTACTAATTGCACCAGCCGAGTAATAGCCAAGAAGCTTAGTAACGCGATCCATCTCGATAAGTCCATCCATAGTTTCAAGGTTGTTGGGGATGATCTGTTCTGGCGGAAGAAGAAACCCGTATTCTCCAAGATCACGCAGCTCAATCAAGAAAGTGATAGGTACATCTGCCACTTTCTTGACCCAATCAAAACTGCCGCCACTAATGGGATCTGAAACAACAGCACTAATATTCATATAACTGTGTAGGTACGAATTAATTATAAAGAATTTTTTTATTGGAATAATTCGATTAAGGAACTCATGGCCCCATGTGGCTAACCTTTCAGAGCCTTCGATTCGCCTCAAAGGCTCCGTCAGTCGGGTGAGCTTGGGGTGAACTGCGCTATCTGGTTGTATTGACCGCGATCACCCCCCTCTCAGGGAATCGGATGTTTGGTCGAAGAGTACAGGGGAGTCGTTTTGTGAGTAGGATCCCGAAAACATCCTTGGGTCCGCGGTTTCGCAGTCCCACATACTCCGCACGCCCCTTAGGTGCGGCAACCTCGTAGGAGGTTCGATCCCGATCAAAAAAAAAAAAAGATTTCAATACTTACACAGGATTTCCGACGAAACGCCGACCCTATAAACTGTACCGTATCTTTTTGCGATAGCATCGGCACTTCGTATACCAATTTCATACTGAAATAAAGTAATAAATAAAATTGTAGTTTAATTATTGTATTCAAACATTGTGTATTCAATGGATTCGTGGGCTAGGTGTCATGAATAATTGCACATCCTAGATTAGGCATGAACACATATCCTTATTCCTGAAATTACGTCATTGCAAGAATGTTACTTACATAGCAATAACGCGGTTTCACAATTAAAAATCATTAGCTGCAGAATTTATTACTTACCATATCAGCATAATTATTGGCAAGCAGAACGTCAGATCCAGTGACATGACTGTACGGAATCACTATGAGTTGAGTATAGGAGTGGTAAGCAAGATAATATATTATCTCTCCCTGTTGCTTCAAGTTGAGGACATACTGAGATATGGCTCTAGATTCGGGTTCAGAAAATGGTCTCGGTCCCGCGAAAGTGTTAGAACAAGGATTATTTGATGCTCCTACAGCTAAAAAAATTGTGAAAACAAGTTAGAAAAGCAGTGATTTCTGACCAGTTTTTGAAATGTCTAGTGTATTTCAATACAGTCCGTGTCCCAATTCCGCTCAGACTCAAATGTTTGTTAAAGATTTGGTTTAGGCATTTCTGGTTTGTTTGGGTATTCCTTATCATCAGCATGTCATGTAGCAGACGTTATACAAGAGAAAATCTTATGCTTTAAGTTCTTAGCAGCATTAAAGATATAATTTAATTTTAATTATTCAGATTTTTCATAAATGTATTTTTTAAAGTGTCAAGTCTTGACCATTTTAGGTGGGTTTTCTTGCTACAATGTATCCATGCACGGGAAGTGATGACCCATTTCGTATTTGGCAGCTACCTAAGACTGTGGTATACAATTGTATTAGAATATATAACTCATCCTTCTGACCCGAACCCTTAATCATTATTATCTTGTAGTATTATAGCAATAAGTTTAGAAATAAGTTGGTGGAGTTGTCAGTCTGAATGAGCTCATAGGAAATTACGTTAATTTGTAACATTGCTCCTTTTCATGTAATTGATTCGCGTCCGAGCGACAGGGGTCATTAAAGGTAGAAAGTGGGATTGAATCGACACTAATTATTATTAAACAACTGTTGAAACATTGACAAATTGCTGAAACATTTGAGCCCCGTTTGGGACAGAGCATTTTTTTTTTTCCACAGGATAAAATCGCCGGATCCCCACCCGCACGGCAAGTGGGGTATGTGGGAGTCGAACCTTACCAAAAACTCCTGCCGCTCACAGCCGGCGCCCTACCCCGGACCGTGGGACAGAGCTTGGCAGAAGTAGGAGGCGCGACCGTAGCCAACACAACCACAAATTGATTAAAACTATAATTATACACCACTGATGAATTAAGTTACTGGTACGTGTGGTAAAATTCTGAATTTATGTTTTAACTTACACATCCAAACAAAATCAAAGTTTCTATTCAAATCTACTCCATGGCTCATATCGTCATCGGCTCCCTCACAGGTTCCAAAACTTTCAGGGCTACGATTCTTCCTCCACATCCGATGCTGTCGAAAATATAAATGGAAATCTCACGAAAGCGTCTAAATGCTTTCGTCGCAAATGTAGCTGTCAATTTCAATACATCTTTACATTTTTTTTTATATACATAAGATAAATTTGGTTCTAGTCACTTTCGTTGGTACGTATAGTATTTACATATTATATCCATCCTTCGAGATTTTTTTATCATGAACTATCTTAAATTATCTATGTAATATTAGCTATTAGAAGGATAGGTGAAAGTGACTTAGGGAACATCAAAACAGAAAAATATATCAGGAAATATGGTTTCATATTCATTTGAATGAACTTAAATAAAATTCGGTTAAATACTCACAGTTGTGAAGCTATAGTGATATCCATCAGGATTAACCACTGGAAATACATGCCATTCAATATTCTCAGCCATTGCCCTGACTTGCGGGTCTGTACTAGTTAAAAACTCTTTGACTATCCATGTTACAGTAGCCGGTGCGATCCATTCTCTAGCATGAAGAGTTCCTTCCAGGATCCCCATTAGCTTATTAGTCTTTTCTGGCTTATAATTGATGATGATACCTCTAATTTCTCTGTTCTCAACTGATCTTCCCATAACAACTGGTCGTACTATACCAGGATAATTTTGTACTAAGGTATTCATCCAAGTATTTATTGTTTCTAAATTGTGATACCTGTCCCAGCTATAGCCATGAAAGGTTTCCGAACTTCTAAATCCAGTTGCGGGTTTTAATTGGTCCTCGATTGCCCTGAAGAAATATGAGACAGAGAGATAATAAGATTGACAGTTCTGTATATAAATTTGTATAAGCAAAATATTTATGCTGCTGGTTTATTTGTTGACTAATGCATTACGGTAGTAATGGACAGGTTAGTGATATCTACCCGTGTGGGAAGTAAAACTGGAATGATGATCCAATATGGTGGTATAATACTAAGAGTTTGCTTCCATTAAGTGAATCTCTAAGTTGCCTTTTCTAATATCTACGAAGGGAGACAGGCTGGAGCTATTCTAGGTCAACACCGTACACCTCTGATTTGAACCATGTAACAATTGCCATAGAGTATAATATAGACTTTCACTCATGATGCAAGTTGCGTGATGGCATTCACGTTGTGGCGTTTAATATCGCAATTACAATTAAAAACAACTTACTTTTGTAAATCCGGTATCACTTCTTCAACCTCAATCATAGTCTGACGAGTGGAATTCAGGAATAACCCCTGCATATCACCCGGCACCATCATGTTTACTCTATAATTAACAACCAGATTATCATCCCAGAACTCTCCCACCGACGTCCTCCTGAATTCCTCTAAAAGCTTCACATCATCTTCAGTCCTCGGTACCACTCTGTATACTTTGTATCCATTGTAATCTTTAACAGCGCTAACTACGCTAAAAGTTATAAGAAGAAAATAATAAATTTTGTAATTCATTATGAATTACCGAAACCGTTTTAATAATGATGTGCTCAACGTATTCAATATTTCCATTATCTGTTTGATTACGTCGCTTAATTTATCTTGACTGATTTATTAGATAAAAGTCTGGTTTTTTGTTATTATCTGGGTGTTAGTCGAGTACAAATTGTAATTTCTATCTTTTATTTTATTTTATATGTGGATTCGGTATGTTTTTTTGTGTGCCATTGCAAAGAACTGTAGACTATGCACATTTTTACAACCTAAAATGTTGAATTTGTATCTTATTCGTAAAAAAGGACCAGATGTTCAAAGCTCTGATGACACGCACCGCAAATATGATTAATAATATCAATATTGAATGCAATCTGGAATCAGGGTTAATAATCATTAGCCTACTGCTCTCGGTAAAGTAAATCATTTCGTTTGATCAGGCTACAAGATGCCCTCCACAAAGCCAAGAATCGCAGCAGATGAAGAACAATTGTACACGAAAGATTGATGCAGACTCAGTAACAAGAAAAGCGACACAAGGACCACGATTTTTAACGGAAAAGCAGGAGGTCAATCCGACTGTATTGTTTTTGTTTGTATTACCTCGGAACTTTTTTTGGTGAATCGGTTTTGACAAATCGTAATAATGCACAACTAAATAATTTCGATCCATATATCTTGGACTGAGCACCGCACCAACGCCTCGATCCTAAAAGAACTAAATATCTCTCACAGGTTATCGTCAACAGTGCAATCCAGGATTCTTCGATATTTTGGACACGTATCGCGTCGGCCAGCAGAGTCTATCGAAAAACTTGTTGTCCAGGGTAGGGTCAATGGTAAGAGATCTCGTGGACAAATCCCCATGCGTTGGACTGATCAGGTGAAAGACCTTACTGAAACCCCACTTAACGAGTGTGTGCGCCAGGCCTCGGTTTGCAAACTGTGGAAAACATCTGTTAAGGCTTTAATGAGCAAGAATTCCACATGACCACGACTGCTCTGCCAAGAGCAACCGATTATGATGATAATGAAATAATTTCTACCGCATTGACGATATTCTGACTTCGGTTTTCGTTATTGTTAAGATTTGGTATTATTTGTTAGTATGTTACTTTCTGTCTGGGGTTCGGGAATGATAAGTTTTTTTCTGATTAAATCTATAAATGTAGTGAGAATGAAGATTTAGGCACTTGATTTAAAAGTAGATTGAACAAAAATTGAACTGTTTAAATGGCCTTGGCTTAAAGGATAAGGCGTCCGGTGTACTCGTACTGAGCGATATGACTATGCCGGTACTAAGATCCCGCAAGCAGTGACAGATACATACTCGATACATTCACGAAAATTCCACGATAAAATAAATAGCATAGTGTAATAAAAATTAATAAAATTTATAGCTGCCGTCGATAATGTGTAGAATTGAGACCTCAAATCGCAAGGTAGATATTTTCGTTCTGATGTCTGTCTTGGGTAACCACTTAGGTACTTTTTTTTGCCTTTGCAGTCAGACGATCGTACGGCCCACCTGATGGTAAGCGGTTACCGTCACTCATGTACGTCAACAATGCCAGGGGCAGAGCCAAGCTGCTGCCTACCAATCACAAAACGGTAATAATCACAAAAGTATGGGCTGGTTCACCCGTCTGCGCAATGAAACAAAATAAAGATCTTTATCAGAAATACCTATTGATCGTAATAATGCCGATATTCAAGCTCGTGTCCCACTTGGATGATTGGTACCAGATGTTAGACCCTATTTCTACGTTAGGTATTTCCGTTATAACAATGTTTGTTATCAGCTACTTATCATGCTTTAGATATGATTCGATAATAATAGTTGAGCTATTTTATTTATCGATGCTTTTATTTTCAACTAGTGAAATCCGGTCATGCTCCATCTTGACTATTCGTACACATAAATTCTCTGAAACTATATAAATATTCGCGTCATCTATACTAATATTATAAAGAGGAATGATTTGTTTGTTTGTTTGTATTGAATAGGCTCCGAAACTACTGAACCGATTTGAAAAACTCTTTCACTGTTTGGAAGTTACACTATTCCCGAGTGAGATAGGATTTAATCTTTTTTAAAAAAAAACTAGGGAACTTTACTAAAACTCTAAGAATGTAACCCAAGGTATAAAAAAATCACCGAAATATTCTTTACATAGCGTGACCTGCAAAAGCTATTTATGATAGAATAAAATAATGTACTACGTCTTTGTAGAACATATTATTATTTACAAAAAGTGTCGCGACAGCATATGTCTAACTATTAGGCCCTTCGTACACAAGGCTACGCAAATATTCGATACTAATGTTGTAAACGACATTAGTATCAAGTCGCGAGTATCGAGTAGCACACGGTCCGTACACACGACAATGAATCGCAAGACGCGAGTTGCCTATTTAGTCACTATATCATTAATTTAACATCAGATATTACTTGTTGTATTGTTTATGGTATAGTGGGTACGGATATCTGGTACGCTAGATAATGATCCTAGATCATAACAACAGCGTCGGCAATCCGGCTTACAACATCGGCTATCATAATATAATGTACACAAAATTCGTGTAAATACCTAAAACAAAAGCTTAATAAAAAGAACATACTGCCTAAAAGTGTTTTTTCATTACAAAACTATTTAAAACTATAAAAATATACCAATCTGTTATATTAACGGCCTTTCCTACGACTACGAAAAGCTTTTTCAGTTATTTCCTTTTTTGAGTATTCCTTTAATTTATAATTATATAAACAAGGATATTTTTCCACCTCAGAAATAAATGTAATATTAAAAAAATGATCCGCTATCTTGGAAATCGCCGAGACTTATGTAGTGAAGATCTCGACAAGCAGGTCGCGCGCAATTGGCACGACGCGAGTCGCGGGACGAATATCGGCGACGCGACTCGTGTACGAACCTCAATGGATTTCTATGGCGGTAGTCGCTTGGAGACTAAAATCGTCGAGTATCTAAGATTTGCGTAGCCTTGTGTACGAAGGGCCTTATAATTATGCCGCAATAAGTGTTATTTTATTTAAAAAAAGAAAAACACGTCAAATATCGTTGAAATTTTTGTTAAAGACCCAAGCCGAGCCGGAGCGAGCCGCTAGTATCTCATAAAAATACGTTCATGGTTCTCTAACAGAAAGTTTCTTTACACAGCCAAGAACTAAATTTATCACAGCGTATGAAAACCTTGGTGATTTATAGACGAAAATCTTAAAAACAGATACACATACTTACTAATGTTTTGGGTATTACTGGGATAACTGTATTTAATGGCGGTACTGATTCCTGTGAGCTCGCAAAGAAGCAATTCCTTACAGTTCAAAGCGTAAAACATAGATAACCCAATACAATTGAGATATAGACCTCATGTTTCAAGGTCGGTGACAACATTCTCTTGTGCCTACGGACTCCGGTAATCACTTAAGCCCAGATAGGTCGGAAAATTAATAAATAAAATCCTTATATTATATTTCGATACATCAATTATTAATATCTGGTATAATTTTCATTTCTTTTAACATTAACATTTAAGCAAAAAAAATATATATCGTGAATGATCTTGAAGTTGATTAAAATAAAAACACTTTCCAAACATATTATTATGACGTTAACGTTTGGCAAACATAAAAACGATTACAGATATTTTAAATGAAATCAATAAGCTATGTGTAAGCCAATTTAGCTTTATATTCGCGCAAAAGAAAATACGCAAAATGCACGAAACACGTTTTCTTGATGTAAGTCTTCCTGGAGCACGGTCGTTGTACAACTGAATTATAAACTTGATTTCACACTGGAAATTATTCTTAAGTGTATTTTAATACTGTGTATTGTTTTTTTTTATTTTAAAATTAAAATTAAATTGGCGCTGGACGGGATATATGATGAGAGAAAAGAAAGAGAAATGGACCAGAATAATAACGGAATGGTACCCTAGAGAAAACAGAAGAACTAGGGAGGACAGCCAAAGCGATGGGAAGACGACTTGAAGCAAGTAGCTGGACCAGGATGGTTACGTACAGCAAAGGACAGAAGCAAATGGAAATCCTTAGAGGAGGCCTTTGTCGAAAGACAAGCTGTTAAGAGGAGAGATAAGCCGAATGCCGAGATATGTTTTAGTATAAGTTAACGTTATAGTTTTCTTACCTCTATTGATATTATTTTTATGTTTAGTTAAATAAATTAAACTCTAAGAGCAATAAAAGCTTATTTATTTTATTTTATTTATTTATTATTGTTTTTTATCGCATAAACGGGTAAGCGATCTCACGAACCAAGTGATGTTTGATGGAGTCCGTTATTTATGTCCGGATTTTGGGACTTCACTTAGCATAAAACAAAGTCGCTTTCTCTGTCCCTATATCCCTATGTATGCTTAAATCTTTAAAACTACGCAACGGATTTTGATGCGGTTTTTTTAATAGAAAGAGTGATCGAAGAGGAAGGTTTATATGTATAATAACATCCATTAAATAGTGGAGAAATCACTAATAAATTACAGTTTCCGAAGCGAAGCGAGGGAGGGTCGCTAGTTAACTCCGCGAGAAACGCGGCTCTGCTGCTCAGAGCTCAGCGGGCGCTCGCGGTGAGGGTCATCAGGGGGTACCGCACCATCTCTCAAGATGTGGCCTGTGCTCTCGCCGGATCCCTACCCTGGGACCTCGAGGCCGAAATCTTGGCTGCGGTATATCGGCGTAAGGCGCAGGCCTTGAGTCGGGGACGGTCGCCCGGCCCGTCGGCTGTCGGTCGGTGGAAGCGTGCTGCGCGTCATGTAGCATACGCTAAGTGGAGAGAGCGATTGCTGAAGGAACTTGGCCAAACTTCGGCCACCCGCCGGCGCACCCTCGAGGCCCTGGTGCCCGTGCTGGAGGCATGGTCGGATCGGCGTCACGGCGTACTCTCCTTTCACCTTGCGCAGGTCCTCTCGGGACATGGCTGTTTCGGGAGGTACCTGTGGAAGGTCTGCAGGAGAGAGCCACATCCGGGCTGCCACCAGTGCGGGCACCCGGACGATGACGCGCAGCACGCGCTCGAAACGTGCCCGCGTTGGGAGCACTCGCGGCAAGATCTCGTCGCGGTGCTGGGGAGAAACCTCTCCCTGCGGGCTGTCGTCGCCCACATGTTAGAGGATCAGGGCTCGTGGGAGGCCATGGCCAGGTTTTGTGACCTGGTAATGGCGTCCCGTGAGGCTGAGGAGCGTGAAAGGGAGTGGGATTCCTCTTCAGCACCTCAGCGCAGAAGGCGGGATGGCCGGCGCGGGCGTGAAGCTCCCGCTCAGCCCCCGTAGGGACTATCAGGTTGCGGGTGCGGGGGCGCCCGGTACTCGACTGTCGGTCCGGTGGTGGGGCGGTGCAAGGTGGCTCCTGTGCGCCGCCCACGGTGTATCTCCCGAAATGACGTCCTTCGGGATTTTCCCGGAGATGAAATCCAGTCTTATCATCAGGACGGGTACCGGCGAAGGCGGACTTTCGGCGCGCACTGCGGTACCGTAGGTCTGGTGTAGCCGGTGTGGTGGAGCTCGATGGGGTTTAGTCGGTAGTCGTTCTGCGGGGCAAGTGCTTCGCGCGCCTTTTTCAAGGCGTTGTCTCTTGCGAGGAATTCGGGGAGGTGGAGGACCTTCTCGTCCCCCTCTTCCTCTCAGGAGGCGCCGGAGTCCGACATAACCCGGTTCGTTACCCTCCCGGACCGGGTCACCGTAAATGGATTCCCCAGCGTTAAAAAAAAAAAAAAAAAGGGTCGCTAGTTAAAAATAATTTACAGAGATATTAAGCTGGCCGTATGGTAATGTGCCAATCAAGGTATAAAGAAAATAATTATTCGGGTATACATTTTTCATCCTGATTTTTTTTTAAAGACTACTTTACAAAGTTATTAACTTTATTTTTTTTACAATATATATTTTTATTATATATATTTTATAAAAAATATATATATTAAAGATATGTTATTTTTTGTATGTTATTACAAAGTTAACTAGTACACTGTGTGCATTACTAATTTGTAAAAAAAAAAAAAAATTATTACAAAGCTAAGTCGCACACTGTGTGCATTATTAATAAAAATCTTACGTTACGGACGTTTTTTCCCTGTTTGGGTACCTCTCCGCATCGTCTCATAAGGAACTTCGTTCCAAAAAAAAAACCCGGTAGGAATGGCGATTGCTCGTGAGGCGCATAGCATCTGCCCACAGCAATGATGCTGAATGACGACCACGACCGCTCTGACAAGAGTGATACGATAGGGAAAAGAAAACACTCATAATTACAATTATTATCAAACAAACATACCTTATTAAATTTAAGATCAGGTGGGCCTCGAGCCAACATTAAAAAAAGGATAAAACATTTACCCGTTTCCTCGAAGTTCCTCGATTGGCGGATTAAAATTTCAAATCGTGAACGCTCGTGTCTGCGTATAAAGACCCTTACACACTTGCCATCGAGCCGCTCCTTGGGTGGGTCAGAACGGCACAATTATATTTATCGCCGTGTGTCGGCATGTCGTCTGTCCACGCATAAATCAGTGCATGTTCGTTCGCGGCCCGACAAGCCTGTGAGAATCGACCTTAGCTTTTTAATATTTGATAAGTTTTTCGCAGATTTCAATATATACTTGTAGATCAACTGTATGATCGATTGTTACAATCTTCAAAATTCAATTTTTTTTATTGAATTAGACGCATGAGCTCACGATACATGTGACTGGAGCCCATAGACATTTACAACATAAATGCGCCACCCATATTAAGATGTAAGTTCTAAGGTCTCAGTATAGCTACAACGGCTGTCCCACCCATCAAGCCGAAACGCATTACTGCTTCACGGCGGAAATAGGCAGGGTGGTAGTACCTACCTGTACGGACTCACAAGAGGTCCTACCACCAGTAAACGTTTTTTATACACGAAAATATATAACGACGAAGAAGAATTTTCCAGTACCGCATGTTATGCTTGGTAGACGAACCTAGATATACCAGAGTTTGTCTTGAAAATGTCGGGATTCGGATTTTAGCAGGTTTTTGCTATTTGAACACTTCATCTTTGGCAGTTAGTGCTGCATCAGGAATACAGATGCTACCGGCCCATATACATGATCAACAGGCAGCAAATTAAACAAATAACTTTTTCAAATACCATAACTGAATGTTTCCTGTGTAATTTACGAGCAGTATAGCACCGCTTAATCAAGGTTTGGCTCATTGTTAACTTGGGCCGCTTGAAATAATGGCGCCATTGTCTCTTAGTATCGTGATAAAGTAGGCTTTAAAGCATAAACGTTTTGATTCAATGGCATACACAAGTTTCCTATATAAAAGAACAGAGTATATATAATAGTATCTCGATACCCAAGCCCGTAGACTGAATGGTAAACAGTCGACGTCGCCCTAAACACGTCATTACGGACCCTCCCGATCAATTAACGATGCTTTTAGGTACCATATTAACCCATAGACACAGCCCACTGAGTTTCTCGCCGAATTTTCTCAGTGGGTCGCGTTTCCGATACGGTGGTAGATTCTGCGAGGCACCGCTATTGCTAGGCCCAGTGTTAGCAACACTCCCGGTCTGAGCCCCGTGAGCTCACCACACGTGAAGAAGAAGCTAGAATAGCCTCTCAAGGCTATCAGCATAGGTAGGAGAAACAAATTAGTAGGTATCTCCGATTGTGGTCAAAGAATTCTAAGCTGATAAGAATCTATTCAGTTTGATAAATATTATGAAAGGTGAATACGTGAACTGCGCCACTTTTAAGTACTTAACACATGTTTCATAGCTGTAACCTATCCTAAACAATCTTACTCTCCTCGTGTTGGTCTTCGGTTGCTCATAGTTGAGGATCGCGACTCTCTCAATGCAGTCGGTTGATTTTCTCTTTCCATCAATGTCTGTCACTGGCCTAATTGAAAGCTGAGCTGTGGTAGCCGGTGTCTTTGGGTTAGTTTCCATTGCTTGGGACTTTGTCGTCTTGACATTATAGTCTATAGTTGTCTACTTAGCTGAACTTGCCCTTTTTTTTTTTTTTTTTTTTTTTTTTTTTTTTTTTTTTTTTTTTTTTTTTTTTTTTATTGCTTAGATGTGTGGACGAGCTCACAGCCCACCTGGTGTTAAGTGGTTACTGGAGCCCATATACATCTACAACGTAAATGCGCCACACACCTTGAGATATAGTTCTAAGGTCTCAGTATAGTCACAACGGCTGCCCCACCCTTCAAACCGAAACGCATTACTGCTTCACGGCAGAAATAGGCGGGGCGGTGGTACCTACCCGTGCGGACTCACAAGAGGTCCTACCACCAGTAATATGTGTAACCTTATATGTTCTTCACTCGTGAAAATGCATTGAGTGGAATGTGATTATGTGGTTTACTGATATAAAAGCTAGCATAGGTCAGGAGGTAATCTTTGGTCATTTATCTCTAGTTGGAGGTAATATGTGAGTGTTAAACTCCAAGAATAGGCTTCGAAAAGTACAATCGTCCTGTTATGATTGGAACTTCGATCTAATGCAGCGACAGATTGGTATTTAATTTTCTAATATTTGTGGGATTATTTAGCTCTAGGTGTTTTATGAACGTCAATAAAAATATGCTCAATAATAATAAATCTTATCAACATAAAAAATCTTGAAGGTGTACATTTAGGTGTATTAGCCGTGGCAAAAAGTCCATTAGTAGAAATAAAGTCATTTTTTCTGGATTTCGAAATTAATTGCATCTCGTATTCCCGCTTTCGCTTATGAAAAGTACCAATCAAGTTTCGCTATAAAAGCTCCCTGTACCGAGCTTGTTCTCGCGGCAACACGCTGTGCTGAAATTGATCGTTTCCTGATAATGTTAGTGCGTCTGATACAATGCCTGTCAGGGATTTGGCATAATTAGTTCGTTAGTTTGCCAGGGTTTTATTTATTGATTATTTGTTGTTCACTGTAAAGTCTGGTACCGTTTTTAAGTATCAATATGGGCAGATAATTTAAAATTGTTGATCTGTTCATCTATTGATGAGAAACTCCAGCATAGGGACAATGCCATTCAACATCTTTCGTTTTTCCATGTTCATATTCAGGCCCACTTGGATAGAAGGTCTATTGAGGTCATTGAGCATGAAGTTCTCTAAGGACTCAGCCATAACATAAGTCACAGTATCTTCGGTAAATCGAAGATGAGTTATGCACACGCCGTTGGTGTTGATGCCTAGGCCTTTCCAGTCCTTAACTTTGAAATCATCCTCCAATGCGGTAAACAGTTTCGGAGAAATAACGTCTGCCTGCCTCACGCCATGCCGCAATATGGTTCCGAAGTCTGGTCCTGTAATCGGACTGACATAGTGGCGTTTTCATACAAACGCTTCAACACTTTGATGTATCGGTAATCGATTTAGTATCGTTGTAGAGACTGCGACACGGCTTAGAATCTCAATCGTATTAAAGGCTGTCTCGTAGTCCACAAATGCTAAGCAATATAGCAAGTTTTATTCTGTGGTCTTTTGTATGACCTAAAGCAGCGTATGAATGTGCTCTGCGATCCTATAGTATTTTCCAAAACCGTAAATATTTTGCCAAAAAACGAAAACCAGTTGGATTTCCGCAGGAACTTTGTAAAGTACGGTTCTGAATTTCGTGCTAACTACATCACAACCATTTACATTCATTACACCTTGATACTTAAACCCTCATCTTCAGTCCGCGAAGGCAGGGTTTTTGTGCCCGACTTTATAATTAAAAGACTATTCAGTGAAACCTGGCTTTAGTCACCCCTACTATTTATTTGGTGGCTGATTCCGGGTTTTCTGAAAATCGTTTGACTTTTAGGGACTTTACTAGCCACTTTGAAACTGATTCCAACAACAAGAATTATTCTCAATTCATCTGACCTTTTTTCACTTATCGCATATTTGAAGCTAAAAATAATTTTAAGTTTATTTTAATTTTAAGTTTATTTTAAACTTAAAAAGGCTTAGAGGCTCCATCCAATATTTTTGCCTATCAACAGTTGTATTTACAGCTGTAATTGTAAGTGTTCCCCAAAACAAACCGTTCAGCTTGAAAACATTGCAGTTGATGTAAAAAATGTTAGGTTCTAACTATAAGATTGAACTGACAACAAACCTAGGCTTTTATTTTCTTCTGATATGATTATCATATCCATATTTTTTTTATTTATTGCGCCCATAATTTAAACCCTTTTACGATGTAATCACTTGTATTTGTTCTCATTATAATATTATTTTTGACGTGTAATTATTTGTTCATTTGAATATTGTACAGGCCAGCTGTGTCTAGGACTTGGCTAAAACTGAAGAAAATTTTAGATCATATCCTGTATCCTCAACTATAGCATAAATATATTTGATTGAATACTTAAATAACGTCACTTCACTTCTTTTTCAAGGCAATCAAATTTAAGTATCTTAAAAATAAAAATAAAAATTAATCTCTTTTCTTTTCATAAGAACGATTTAAAACTATAATGAAGTAATAGATTAACAAATTGCACGATCATGTTTTTTATAACAATAGTAATAAGATCAGGTATATTGCAGGCTTAAGATATAAAGTGCGGTCTGGCCCAGTTTTATGACGTCATTGTCGACCGTAAACGTCATTACCGGCCCACTCGGCTTAAGGAGACGGAAATTTTAAAGTGCGCGAAAAACACCGGAAAATGAATCATTCATCAGCTTTGAGAGGTAGTGTTTAAATTTATTAAATTTTACGTATTTCGACGCGGGAGTTTGGTAGTATAGAATTTTGATGCAAAATTTTTATTTCATTTTTATGTCAATCGCTAAAGAAAGAGACGTACGCTGTAATTATTCGAATCAAACGATGTTCTACAAGTGGATACCATTTTTCTAAGCACATCGTATGTATCTATAGCTTGGAGGTATCGCCATGGTCTTTCCTGAGCGCTTTGACATGCTCTTTTTCAAGTAGGATTTGAGGAGATTCTTCAGTGGAAAGATATTTTTTTTATTGCCCTTGTAGGCAGACGAGCATACGGCTTACCTGATGGTGAGCGGCTACCGTCGCCCATAGACTTCAGCAATGCCAGGGGCAGAGTCAAGCCGCTGCCTACCGCTTAATACTTTCCACAAGCTTTGTTTGAAGAAGGACATGTCATAACGCTCGGGAAACACCGTGGAGGGGAGTTCATTCCATAGCCGGATGGTAAGTGGCAAAAAAAAGCCTCTGGAACGCACTGTGGATGACCGCAGTGGCTCCAGGTAGTATGGATGAACTCTACTCCGGTGGCGGGCGGTGCAATAGTAAAAACGAGATGACGGTATCATCTCTAGCAATTCCTCAGAGCACTCCCCATGGAACATACGGTACAAAATACAGAGGGAACCGAAGTCCCTCCGCTGACCCAGAGGTCCCAAAGGATTCGTGAGTAATCCTAAAAGTAAAACTTAGGTACATATAATACTTGCTTTATATTAAATCTTGTACTACTGGATAAAAAGTAGTCTCTTGGCCAAGCACGACCCCATTTCAACATTTACATTAAATTAACAAAATGATGTCCTGATAAAAATGTTTTTACATCCTGGTCCCGTTTAATTTACTTCGACGGAACCTTCGACGTCATTATTTTTAAGGTTTAATTAAAAAGCCTTGGAAAATAAGCTCTTTAGGCATCAAATGGACCAGTTTTATTTAATGTTAGCACAGCTTCTTCCGCGCAGGTGACATTTTACTTAAAAAATAAATGAAAAGAAAAGAGACTTTTGCGTGTGAAAATTCTGATTTCTGTAGAGTGTAGACAAAATTTACGGGTGGTAGGACCTCTTGTGAGTCCGCGCGGTTGGGTACCACCACCCTGACTATTTTTGCCGTGAAGCAGTAATGCGTTTCGGTTTGAAGGGTGGGGAAGCTGTTGTAACTATACTAGACCTTAGAACTTATATCTCAAGGTGGGTGGCGCATTTGCGTTGTGGATGTCTTTGGGCTCCAGTAGGTAACTACTTAACACTAGGTGGACTGTGAGCTCGTCAACTTATCTAAGCAATAAATAAAAAAAGATGTGTTAATTGAATCATAACATTAACTTGAAACATTTTGAAAGATAGCTAGACTAGACCCGCTTCGTTTTTTTTTATCGTTTGGCCGTTTAATTTTTTATTTCGTAACCATCAAACATACTGATGAAAAAATCAAAGTCTTATTAATTATATTTAGTAGAACCAATCTAGCTATTTCAATTCGATTGTAAGGTACATTCCTTATGAAAACGTTATCGAATATCGATAAATAATTGAATTTGAATGACCAGTATAGTGGACAACTTTTGTTTTACAATCCCATAGATTTTATGTAGATTAAGAGAGTGCATTCCATAAATAAGCGCTGAGATACAATATCGGAATGTGTTAATATTTCGCCTTTGCGCCGTGCTGCGGGAGCTAACTGTCATTTATTAGTGCCGTAAGATCACTGCTGTTCTTATGTGCCGATATCGATAAACAAAATATGATAATCTAGATAGGACTTTGACAAGCAACGTCTTTGTCTAGATAATTTACTATTATATGCAGTGTAGTCGCAATTCGGTGATTTTTGTTTCGTTTTTAATTGTTTTGGAGGCTGTAAGCGTAATCTGCTTATTAAAAATGAAATAATAAATAAACATTTTACAAGCACTTAAAACTCCAGCAAAGCGAAACACCCGAAACAGTTTTTTTCTGAAAAACACTTTATCAACGGCTTTCATTATGGAAGCAAAGTTTTTTAATGTACATATTTTTCATTGTTTGAACAGTAATATTTCTCTTTAATCCCGTAATATATTCGGCGTTCACATCCCTAAAAGGCGATAAGGAGCCAGACGGCAAAACAAAAGCGCTATCGACGTGAATTTCAACAATATCCGAGCGACGCGTAAATCACGCACGTCCGCCATATTGTTTATTCGCAGCGTGCTGTGTATTCGATACGAGTGGTGTGGTGTTCGTTTTTCTTTTTTTAAATAACAAAAATGAATAATAAAAAAGATTTTATCGATAGATTTGCAAATAGAATTGTCAACGGCACTATCTTTTGAGTGCTTTATTGGGTCTATATTCCGTTTTAAAATTCTATTTAGTTTTTAAATTCTTGCACTTTAGTTTAACGCAAGTGCTCCGCGGCTTCACTCGAGAAATTGGATGAAGAGTTTCTTTGTATCATTTTCGGGCCCGTAAAGTCTTAGTCGATTTGTAGAATGGTTTGTACAAAATAACGGTACAAAAAGATGTTATTAATATAAAAAAAAAGTGGGAAGTCCACGGGCAGCCCGACGTGCTGCCGTAGCGAAACGGCTGATGTTTTAGAAACTTCGTTCTTCGCTTCGAAGGGTCCGTCGGCCGGGTGTCCTTGGGGTGAGCTGCGCCGTCTGGTTGTAGTTTTGACCGCGATAACCCCCTTACCTCATCCGGGTTCTGACCTCGGAGGGGATTGGACGCTTGGGTGAAGAGTGCAGAGGAGTCCTTTAGTGGGTAGGGACCTAAAAGCATAGCGCCCGCGGTCCACAGTTGCGGACCAGTTCCACATAACCCGCGTGCCCCCTAGGCGTGGGAGCCTTGTAGAAGGATCGCCCCCCAGACCAAAAAAAATATGACATGCACGATGAAGGAATAACATCGTGTAATAAAACACAAACCAGAAAATATAGAATTTGGATCATTACTGGGCGTATCGTAGCACAGTTTGGATAGGTACCATCGACCTGCTTATTTCTAAAGCGAAACGATCGTTCTCATAGCTTCCAAATTAAGATGCTTTTGGAGTCTCCTAACCACTTTACCAGATAAGTCTGATCCCGTTCATCCGCCTAAGCAATACAAAAATCTATTTTCATGTTATATTTACGAGCTAATTTTATAAAACATAATAAGGTGGGCCACTACACGTGAAGTGTTTAAGACGAAGGTTCGAGAACTGTTTCTCAGAGAGTTAGCAGAGTCATCTAATTGATAATATTTGTTTATATATGTTTTTATATGTATATATTTATATATATCTATATATTTATGTATATGTATGTAAGCTTGAGGGTAGACATTATTTTGTTAAACACCAAGTAAAAGGAGGTCACTTTTTGATTCCTGATTTAATCAACAATATGATAACTTAATTCACTTTCACTTATCCAATCTTTAACCAGTACGTACAACAGTCACTGAATCACACAACGTAACGTACAACGTAGTAAGTGCACCGGGCAAACGCAGTCGAACGAATGTTCATTTCAAGGCACGTTCCGCCTTTTTATACTAGCCGGCGCAGCTGGCTTATGAGTCACTTCTGTTGCAGCTGTTGTTTACGAGTGGAACGACACGGCCGGCGCACCTTGCTTGTGTGAGTCACTCCTATTGCACGTGCTATATAACATAAATATCGTTAACGGCGTCACGGCCATACTGACGTGCGCTCGTCCTCGTGCGCGCATTCTTATGGTATGTCTGTGAACAACAAACGTGTTCGCAACTTAAAACGTGGTCTTGCATCATTAGATAATTTTGTCAGCATCTCTTTAATAGTAGACCAGGATATCTTACCAGGCTGTATATTTGTGAGGCAAGTAGCAGCTCGAGCCTTAAGCGAATGTGTGAGAGTCAAAATTAAATCGACACCATCCAATACTTCAACTACTTTAAACGGCCCTTTAAACTTCGTATCTAATTTCGTTTGATTATGCTCTTCGTATTAATGTGTGGACGAGCTCACAGCCCACCTTGTGTTAAGTGGTTACTGGAACCCATAGACATCCACAGCGTAAACGCACCACACACCTTGAGATAGAAGTTCTAAGGTCTCAGTATAGTTACAACCGCTGCCCCACCCTTCAAACCGAAATACACCACTGCTTCACGGTAGAAATAGGCAGGGTGATGGTACCCGTGTGGTCGATGGCACTATACGGAGCACCCGTCTGGTGCCACGTCCTTACCCACGAGAACGTCGTCGCGCTGCGACGCCGGCAGCGCGCTATCGCAGTCAGAGTTATTCAATGATACCTCACAGTCTCCTACGAGGCGGCGCGCCCTAGCGCAAGTGCAGCCGGAGCGCGGGGGCTCCAATATCGGCAGTCCGTGCTGGAGGCGTGGTCTCGTCGTTTGGCAGACCCGTCGGCCGGCCTCCGTACCGTCGAGGCGATCTGCCCGGTTCTCGCGGACTGGGTGGGCCGCGACCGCGGAAGTCTCACCTCCGGCTACACGATGTTACTCCCACACTGAGGAAGCCAACCGCGAACACTTGTCAAGCACGCACTTCACCGGAAAAACCTGCATCCGCCAGCGGAACCCGAACACCGCCGCATCGCCAGACACGAACGCACCGGACGTCTTATCTTACAGGTCACGACGACTTCAGATGTGTCAATTTTTCTTCCCCACGGAAACTTGCTTGCTTTCTTGTTTGCTTGCTTGCTTGCTGGAGCCCGAAGTCATCGAACGTGTAGTGTTATTGGTATTGAATCGAGTAGATTCTAAAATTTCAGCGACAATTCACAGTCTCATGTCCTGGTTTACTGTACTAGTGCCATGTAACTCTAGCAGTAGTCATTGGCTTAAAAACGATTCGTGTCGGAACTACCCACTCGTCATGACAGATCCATTATTGCGATCGAAGTTTCACTTGAGATTTGCACTTGCCTTAATTTCTTGCAATAGCTTGTTACGTGTTGTATTTCCGTTAGTAAATGCCATGTGATGAAGTCGACAGTCAAACTGGGCAACATGAGCCAGAACGTAAGATGTGACGATTTCTTCGTGGCTCAGATCTTCCGTCGAGGTAACAGAGACGTTATTACACGACTTACGTATGCTGCATTCACGCTCTTGTGGCGTACCACTACTAGTATTCTGATCTGCATCATGTTTTTTTTTGCTGTACTTCGAACATGTTCAAACACGTCACGCCAGTGAGAGTAGAGTCCTGATCCCATCGGCGTCATGTATTTATTTAAGTACTATGTATGTACTATGTATTATGTATTTTATATATACACATATGTTTAAGTAATATCACCTTCACACTACACCTACCAAGCTTCATCTCTGCACTCCCCTAAGGTAGACTGTTAGAGAATGCCTATGGCATTAAGTCCGCCTTTATACTTTCTAGTATAAGAAGTTATAAATAAATAAATAAATAAATAAAACTTCAATGAAATAATTTCGATTACTTAACCTATTAATGAAATTGCATTAAATTTTTTCTTGATACACATTGAAATATCCAATACGGTTAATCCTTCCATAAACACACTAACCGCAAATGAAAATGGATGTGGCATTCGCGAATCATTGTTTTCGTATATGTTCGCAGTTTTTATCGTGAATTAATGCCCATATAACCACTGAATATAAATCTGGACTATTTGCTTTGACTGGGAAGGGTTGTTCTGACTCGTTCACATACACACGATTTTGAATGGAGAATTTAGTTTTTATTTTATTTTATTGCATAGATGGGTGGACAAGCTCACAGCCCATCTGGTGGTAAGTGGTTACTGAAACCCATAGACAGAGTGGTGTTACCTACCCATGCGGACCCACAAAACGTCCTACCGCCAGTAAAAAAAGTTAGTTTAAAGGCAATCATCTAATATAGAGGATGATTTAAAAAAATAATTCTTGCAACAGTGTCCTCGGTGAAACTCACCCACAGACATTCTCGCGTCGTTTCTTCACTGCTGAGGGTCGTAACCATCGCGTTTAGACAGTATTTTATTTTTTGTCTTTCCAGCGTTTCCGATCATTGACTGCGTGAAGGGCTTCGTGGAATGGGGTTTCTAGTGTGGTGTGGATTTGATCGAACGAACTTGTCGGACTGCGCTCGCGCGTTCTCTTTCCCTCGATCTTCCCTGTCACGAATAGTCTCTATAAAATATCAGGTATTTTTCGAGCAACATGACCGAAGTACTCGACTGCGCGGCGAAAGCAGATTGTGGACAGTCTTCACGTTAGTTCTCTTCGCTGCCCAAGGAATCCGGAGCTACCTAACTCTACAAATGCCCCACCCTTGAAACGGGAAAATACACTATTCTGGGGTAGATATTTGCAAACGAATGCAGGTCTTATCACTTGCATTTAAAATAGCAACGAGGATTTAATAATTTTTAAGGAGCTAAATCTTATCACTTTCCATCGCGAGAACCCTCGGGCCCCAATTTAAGCAATTTTTAAGCTACTACTATTAGTAATTTCAGTCTATTTTAAAATAAACTCGATAAGAAATAGGACACACGCCATTACAATAACATAGGATCTCGATAAACTAAGCCTTGGATTAATTACCTACAAATTGAACAAAAGCAGAATTTAAGTATTCACAAAAAAGCTACGGTAAATTTTCCGATTTAAATTTGGCTGTTGGATTTAGTGTAATAACGGAAAAATCATAGTTTTTCTATAAATTAAGGGTGCTTGGTGCCTGATTCTCGTAAACTCTTTTTCGAAACATTTGACCATATGCCATTAGAAGTTGTGGCCAAACTAACTCTACAATTGCAGTTGCCTATATTCGCGCAGTCTTTAACTCCATAAGCCGTCAGCTGCTTTATTGTATGCCGATGTACAAGGTCTACTCAAGAACTTTCCATGGCGCCTAAAAATAAAATACGACTGACCTGTTAAATGTAGCATGAGGGGATAAGGCACTCGCCACCACAACTATGACATTTTTAGTTTGACAGATATTGAGGCTCTCCTCACTCCACGGTGTCTCCACACTGGTTTACTTTTAGTAGGTCCTCTTGTGCTTGCAACGTCTTCATTCCATTTCTAGTTGTTGTGTATTTCTAGTTTTTTACGCTTTTATACGGAGTCTGACCGATTTTCTGATCTGATCTCTCTGATTATTGGAAGAAAAATAAGAGAGAGGTACCTAGTTAGTGTGTGAAATAAATCCTACTCATTTAAGTCGACTGAAAATTCTCGTCGAATGTGAACGTACCTTATTTGTTTTTAATTATCCAAAATCCGCGACTTGTTCATGGTTTGTTCGCTTTATAATTTGATTAATGTTCAAAAAGTTGGTCGTGTTTTTTTATCTGACCGTACGAACGAATTGCTTTTTTGCATGTTATAATTTATTTCAAAATCGTTTTCCATTCCATATATTATTTTATTGAATAGACTATAGTGAACTAGTAGACGGGTTACTTGGTGTTATTTACTGGTGGTAGGACCTCATGTGAGTCCGCACGGGTAGGTACCACCACCGCGCCTATTTCTGCCGTGATGCAGTAATGCGTTTCGGCTTGAAGGGTGGGACAGCCGTAGTAACTATACTGAGACCTTACAACTTATATCTCAAGGTGGGTGGCGCATTTACGTTGTAAATGTTTATGGGCTCCAGTAACCACTTAACACCAGGTGGACTGTGAGTTCGTCCACCCATATAAGCAATAAATAAAATAACTGATAGCCGGGGTCTATTCACATCACAATGCGGCCACCTAACTTGGGACGTTGTTTAAGTAATCTAGTTTCAGAAACAGAGTAAGAGGTTTAGCTATACCAGATGTCAGCTGGAAAATATTGTACAGACGCAAGTTTTCTCTCACGCTGTGCAATTTGAAGCCTAGCAGGCACACTCTAATCTAATTTCGTGCATGCACCGAAGTAGCACTTAAAGCTAGCAGACATTTAAATTCATTCACTTAGCTTTTACATGCCGCTCGCAAGGAAATCTTAGAAAGACTAAGACAGAAACAAAGTGTTTGATGAAATTCGACCTTATTTGTTTTTAATTCTAATATTATTTCCTTATCAACACATTGCCGATTCTCCAAATCATTTCTGAGTTCAGATTTAAAAGAGAGCACAGAAAATTTAATACGATTGAGAAATTGTTCACGTCTAAAAGAGTTAAAAGACTGTGGTCATCGTTAATACCCTGGTACGTGTCCACATTTGCCAATAAAAAAAAAAACAAAAAATATATGGCAAACTGCACAGAGCTTACGACTCGCTAGTCCTAAAGTGAAAGCAGCGAACAACACGATATTCCTATTTAAAAAAAATTGACGTTTCCAACTGTTCGAATCGGCCAGATCTGAAATTGGAAGCCGTAAAGGCGGCGACCGGATGTCGGACGCTCAGCTCCATCAGATCCGTATCACGGTCGGCTCGAGCCGCCGGATTCATTTCCGGTCGACGGTTGCATTTTGAATTTTAGAATTCGATTCAAAACGAAATAGGTCACAGATGGACTCGCGTGGTTACAGAGTTATGAGTGGACTTATTGATATTTGGATTACATTTAAGAAAGTCTTTTGGCCAATCATTTTTTTTTATCAGTTTTATATATTGAACATTAATTTCTAAAGATTTTTATTTTTTTTATTGCTAGATTGGTGGATGAGCTCACAGCCCACCTGGTGTTAAGTGGTTTTTGGTATTTAAAAAAAAAACTCAAAACCTTTACATAGATGACCCGGGCGGACTCACAAGAGGCCGATATAGCCAATACCGTCTTTACCATAAGGGCACACGGGGCCCGTGCCCAGGGCCCCATTCTCAGGGGGCCCCGAAAGACCGACAATTTCTCTCACACGTTTATTTTGAAAACATTTTTGTCGAGCACATTACACGTTTTTCACAAATCAGTAATCAGAAGGTATTTCCTATTTCCATAGGTATTTACAAGGCATATACTATGCCTATAATAGAAGATTTTGCTCAACAGAAATCCCGAAAGAAACCGTTATCGAAATCGTAACCAAAAAACCAGCAGCATTCTAATATAATTAATGACATATTATATCATACTGTATTTGATTACCTACAATAAATGGGCATACTCAGTAAAAAATGTTATTATAATTCGCTTTTTTTACTTTCCAAAAGGGCCTCAAATTCTGTGTGCCCAAGGGCCCCATCCTAGTTTAAGACGTCCCTGGATATAGCGATAAGATCTGCATTATGTTTAATATAATTACGTTCCACTCTCTCTCTCTTTCTGTCTCTCTATGTGTAACGCACACAAATGTTAGTGTTTTTTTTTATCAAAGAATCTTCATCGCAACATTATTCCTATTGTCATAAAGCTTGCTTAAGTTGTTGTTGGCACTTCATAAGAGGCTTGGTCATATTACTTTCAACGTATACTCGTAACGTATTTTTAACGCGATCTAAAGAATAAAACGCCAGGTGTACTCGTATGAAGCTGTCCGACAGTGCAAGTGTGTTCAAATCCTACAGGCGGGTACATACATCATCCTAAGGAAACACATTTTTAAAACGTTTTCACGAACAACTTGTGTGATGAAGGTATAATAACATCGTGTAAAAATAAAATAAATAATAGTTTAAAAATGGTATAAGTAGTTATAAATATTTTATGAACGGATATGAGTAGAAGGGTATTTTGATAATATCCTGAAAAGCACCCCACGCTTTTTATAATAAAATTATTTTTCTTACATTATTTTTAATTCAAATTTATTAAAATTTATTTTCTATTTAGTTGTATTTCTATAAAAGCGTATTTTGCTAGTTTTTCAAACTATTATATAAGTATTATTTATTTTAATTTTTTAGTTGAATTTCAATTTTTTCAATTTTTTTTTTATTTTTTATTTTTTAAATATTGAATTGTCAGCGGTCCTTAATAAGTATACCAAATTTCGAGTTAATCCGACGTTTTGAAGGGGGTCAAAATCATGTTCAAAGATTCCGTTACATACTCTTGTATGTAACATACATACTTTACGTCTGAAGCTAATAAAAGCGTATTAAAATATTATATAAATTGCCTAGCTACTTTAGTTTGGACGTATAGTCAGCCCGCCCGGGTTAGCACCACCATCCTGGCTATTTTCAACGCGAAATATTTAGTAACCTTCCGTTGAGGAACGAAACAGTCGTTATTAGTTTTTTTTAATGGCTTTGTAGGTAGACGAGCATACGGCCCGCCTGAGGGTAAGTGGTCACCATCGCTCATGGACGTCAGCAATGACAGCGGCAGAGCCAAGTGAGTAGTCGTGTCCTGGTAGTAGGGCGTATTGTCAGCCGGCACGGGTAGGCATCACCATTGTGTGTACCGGTTTGAGGGGGGGTAGGTAAAGATTATGCAATATAATGAAACTGTCGCCCCATATCTCGAGGTGAGTGTTTTATGAGTCCCAGTTTATTTTTACTTTGGGGATATACACGACAAAGGAAGATCTTCCACCGAGCGGGTGATATTGCTTGGTAGACCGACGGTCCGAATGTTGTTGTTCGGAACTTGCGGTAGGCAGCGGCTTGGCTCTGCCCCTGACATTGCTGAAGACTATGGGCGAAGGAAAAAAAAAGTTGTATAATATATGCGAGCTTATTTTGAAAAGTTCGTAAGCGAAATTCAGGCATCTGTCAAGTATCTTGCGTTGTATGATGGCTACCGTCACATTACTTACTTTATATCAGTTGAGTCGTCCTTTCTGCCCTCGCCTATAACTGCCTCTTTTCTTTTCCTTTTCGACCCCAGCGGCCAGCTGTTCTCTGTGTAATGTGTCCACGACCACATGAAATTAACATAACGTGGGTAAGAACTCCACAAGGCGGACCGGAAACCTGTTTGTTGAAAGTGACAGAAATCCATTGGATGCAGCTAAAGCACGACTGGTCGTTATGTTGAGGCTCGGGAAGGTATCTAGCAGCGGACGTACGTGGGCTGAAGGATAGGTAGATAGTCGCAACATTACATCTGATTAAGACCACCACATGTCTACGATCTAATAATACTCGTCTTAAGACCAAAATCAAAAGGAACATAATAGTATTTAGTGGAAAAAAAACTAGAAAAAACTAAATCTTTACAAATTTTCACCACGGCGGTGCCTTGGTTCTACATTTTGGGAGGTTTCTGAGGCGAGTATCGCTAAAAGGGAACAAAAAAGAGGGGCACGCTGAAATTAGGTAATGAGAAGTAGACGTACCTGCCAACCCGTCGCTGGCTTCGTGCAGGCTGGAGAATCCAAGGAACGTGACTGGTGGATGATAGGTCATGGCGGCGGTCGGCCTGACTGCTTGACAGTACTTCCTCTAAATATTGTGTTCACAAAACGGTTATAACACTCACACAACGACGACGGTGATCGTCCGTAAGAGTTTGTAATAGAAAAGTTGTAAAAGTCCAAAAAAATTATTGAGATGAGTCGTTTAGCCGTCGTCGTGGCCTAAAGGATAAGACGTCCGGTGTATTCGTGTTGAGCGATGCACCAGTGTTCGAATCTTAGGCGAGTACCAATTTTCTAATGAAATACGTACTCAACAAATGTTCACGATTGACTTCCACGGTGAAGGAATAACATCGTGTAAAAATCAAACCCGCAAAATTATAATTTGCGTAATTACTGGTGGTAGCACCTCTTGAGAGACCTTGTGAGTCCGCACGGGTAGGTACCACCACCCCGCTTATTTCTGCCGTGAAGCAGTAATTCGTTTCGGTTTGAAAGGAGCAGGGAAAGGAGGGGCAGCCGTTGTAACTATACTTGAGACCTTAGAACTGATATCTCAAGGTGGGTGGCGTATTTATGTTGTAGATGTCTATGGGCTCCAGTAATCCCTTAACACCAGGTGGACTGTGACCTCGTCCACCCACCTAAGCAATAAAAAAAAAAAAACGAGCGGCGATAGTCTTAATTTTTTTCTTTTCTTTTTTAGAGTCATGGACTTCGAAACTGTACTTAATGTATCCATAAACGTCGGAATAATATCATGACGATATTAGAACGCGGGATTAAACCGTAAATTGGTTATTAATTAGACGCGACATTGTTAGAGAATATTTCTAAAATTCATACACAATTGTAATTCATAGCGTGCACGGCAATAAACGTTTATGAAGAGACGTCTATTAAAACGGTGAGTCATACGCGGTGTTGTATTAAAAAGCTATCTCGGGGGAAATCAGAGCAGTTTTATGATCATTTCGACAAGACACGACACATTATATTAGGATAGTACTATCAATGCTTGTTCCGTTTTTGGGTAACGAGGAATTCTATGAACTCACTTCACTTCACTGGTGGCAGGACCTGTTGAGAGTCCGCGCGGGTAGGTACCACCACCCTGCTTATTTCTGCCGTGAAGCAGTAATGCGTTTCGGTCTGAAGGGTGGGGCAGTCGTTGTAACTATAATGAGGACCTTAGAACTTATATCTCAAGGTGGGTGGCGCATTTGTGTTATAGATGTCTATGGGCTCCGGTAACCACTCAACACCAGGTGGACTGTGAGCTCGTCCACCCATTTAAGCAATAAAAAAAATTTAAGGTATAGGTATCACTGATTTTTTTATTGCTTCCTCCTCCTTTGGTCGATAATATCAATCCTGAGGGTCATGGCCTCCTCTAATAATTTCCTCCTGGATTATCCAGCGCCGCTCCTCCCTTTCCTCGGCTGTGCGGATAATAATGTGGACTGAAGTTTTGAGACTAACGAATATTGCTTAGGTAAGTGGATTTATCACATGTTGTTTAGTGGTTACCACAGCCCAACATATCAAAAACATAAATGCCGTCGCCCACTTTTTTTTTTGAAGATATTATAAAGATACCTATAAATAAGATACCACCCCTAAGATACCATCTCAAGATATGAGTTCTAAGGTCTCAGCTTTACATAGCAACAGCTGCCTAGAACTGAAATCACTGCTTCATGGTAGAAATAGTCAAAGCATTAGTTCCTGCTCGTGCGACCTCGTAAGACGCCAAACCTACATGAGTGATATCGTAATTGGTGAGATCGTAAAATGAGAAGAAAAATCTAAACCTTAAATTTAGCTTTACTCATAGTTGCTCATTAATCAGCACAAGCAAAATACATTCGGGTATCTGGAATATTCGAGAAGATTATAAACGATGATAATAATAATTTTAAAATTTGTATTCGGAACATCCATTGAACAAAAGCGGCGGCTTGCATATAATGTGAGTGGAATTTATCGCAAATTATTTTGCTCCAATTAATAAAGCATCGAATATACGATCGTTTACTCTGAATATTCATTATTTTGTTGGATCGTATTAATTTATTTCAATAGATTATTGCATTGCAGGTGAATAGACGCATCTGGTATTTTAAAAGTTTTCAAAAGGTTTCAGAGTACTTTTTTTTCCCTTGTAGCAGACGAGCATACGATACAGTCGCCCATGGACTTGAGAAATACCAGGGGCAGAGCCAAGCCGCTGCGTACCGTTAAAAGGCCACTACAATGTAGACACTGTTATTGAACTTAGAACTTAAAATCGATGAATGTGAAAAATACTTGGAAAGTATAGGGCTAAAAAAGTGCAAATTTAAGCGCTTTCTGGTGACCAGGTCTATCTGTAATGCACTTATAGAGGCTTTAGACGATCTTGAGACTGTAAGAGGATGTCAATGATACTGTATGACAGCTATCTTCAAACTGAAACGCCTGATTGCTTCGCAAGAGTAATGCTTCGCTGAATCTACCACCAGATCGAAATCGCGACCCGCTGAGAAGATTTGCCAAGAAACTCAGGGAATTGTGACTTTAACGCTATTTTACCATTTGCAAAATGCATTTTCTATTCTTAGATCTACATTAGAATGACGATTGTTTTCTAAACAGAAGCCTAGGTGCTTTGTGTTCCACTCTGCTGTCCTAAATAAAACATGTCACTCTTTTTGTCAATTTGGACTGTCAAAACAACTGAGATGGATATCGCAGACGGGCGACTTTGAAGGCAAGTAATTTTCAATTTGAATGAAATATATAATTGCGGTAATGTCTGTAGTTTTCCATTTTGACTTTTCATTTATACCTATAATATTGTTACGCCGGTAAGAGTAACGCCATTTATCGCCGAATAGTCGAACGAATATCTAAGGATCTAGTAGTATCCAGAACGCTCGAGAACTACAACGCCATCTGTTGTTAGATAGCGAAAACACAATACTCGAAATGTGTGGAATATTCTCGATAATTCTAGGGATGTGGTATCGGCTATAAAGCGTTGCAGAAATGGTGCTATGCTATGCTAATTATGCTAGTTACTACTGACTAGTTAGTAATTGGAAGTACTCGAAGCGAAACAGCGAACGGATCACCTGAAGCGAAGCGGAAGAAACGGATTGAAAATTTTAGAGTGTTTTAAGTGTTCCAAGTGTTAAATACAGTTGTTAGTTGTACTTTGGTGGAATATTTATTTATACCGAATCCCAGCGCGTAGCAATATATACCTAATATTAGATGATACTGGAGCCCTGATAAAGTAAGCCCTCAATTTAAGCATGGGGTCGAAGAGTACAGTAGACTTTTTTCGGCTTTACCCACCAAAAGACTTCCCTTGCACTGACGTCAAATCTGCGTTCGGTGTCAGAATCCGGGCAGAGTAGGGGGATATCCGGGGTCAACAATATAACCAGACACTCGGTGACACTCAGAGGCTGCCTGATGGGTCATCGAGGCTGTCGTTGGCAACCACCTGTCTCTCGGGTCATCGATGCTATCGTTGGGCGGTACGGCGGCCCGAGTGGTGGAATGGATAAATTGGTGGTCGAACATTTTGACGCATGAGCCCAACATGATCGTATTACTGGTGGTAGGACCTCTTGTGATTTCGCGCGGGTAGGTACCAAATACGGCTCTACCTATTTCTGCCGTGAAGCAGTAATGCGTTTCGGTTGGTTGGTGGGGCAGTCGTTGTACTGTTAAAACCTGACCTTACAACTCATATCTCGAGGTGGGTGGAGGCATTTACGTTGTAAGCTGTATATGAATATTATACCGTTTGTTTTAATAATTAGGCCACAATGGCGGATAAATTACAGACACTCTTACTACTTTAATTTTAAAATAACGGCTCGTTTGCACTACCTGGAGACCAGTGAAACATCGCATTTCAAGCCAAACGTACAGTTAAATATTTACACAAGGAAATATCACGCGAAAAATGTTTGCAGCGAAATATCACGATTCGTAACTTGTGCTTATTTAAAAACAAAATAGAAAGAAACATAATAAAATTGTGGCTTTGTATATATGCAATAATACATATTTAAGTACATAGTGATAGAATTGGCACATATTTGACAAGCTTCAGCCCTAATCTATTAATATATAAATCTACAGTGGTTTTTACGGATGTTCCGTTATAACTACTGAACCATGCATCCGATTGACTTGAAACTTGGTATCCATGTAGAAAATACATGTACTTAATGGATAGGATAATATTTATATGAGTGGTGGACTCCCTACGCCAGTTGCGGGGGCGTTAATGATGAGAATCTTTGTGGGGGTGAGAAATAATAAAGTTAATTTTAAATGCCTAGCGAAGCGGACGGACAGCTATCTATATATATAAAAATGAATTGCTGTTCGTTAGTCTCGCTAAAACTCGAGAAAGGCTGGACCGATTTGGTTAATTTTGGTCTTGAATTATTTGTAAAAGTCCAGAGAAGGTTTAAAAGGTAGATAAATGAATGAAAATGTTCGGAATTAAATAAAAATAACACTTTTGTTTTCCCTTTGATGTGTCTCTCGTCGGACGGATTCCTTTTATTTGTTTTAAGTTTATTTTACACAAAAGCTTAGGTCTTTTATTTAACGATTGAGGCATTACAAGCTAGTATGTCATGTAGTCAGCTAGTATGTCTATAAAATTGTAAATGATGACGGTAGTTAAGGCTTATTATCAAAGCTACTAATAATACTATTTTTCGTAATGGATTTCCGGCCTACTACATGATAAGAGGTCATGGACATCACAGCCTGAACGCCTATACTGACCTTGAGACTTCATGGGATTGAATTCTCAATAGTAATTTGTAACATCTGTCATAACTTACCGACAGTGGATAGGCGTTTGATAAACTTAAATCATGATGTCACACTAAGTAAATATATTTCAAAATTCTTTACAGTGAAAAATTTATCAAAAGAATTTCCACAGCTTACCGAACTAACCAACAAACTCTAATAGTATAAGCTTTAAACCAGCAAATTTGGTACCTAATATATTGAATTTAACAATCTACAACAACTCTTTCATCCACACATCGGAATATCGCTCTAAACTCGAAAGACATAGCGGTGAGTATTGTAGAAATATGCGAAACGTAAGAAAAGCATGCCGAGCAGATTCTTGAGGAAAATTTTCGTCTGAGGTATTTTTGGGCACGAAATAAATTCTTTTGTTTAAGGAAACCTTACTGGGAATATTCGTGCATATATTTAAAAATATCCATTGCTTAATAAATGTATGTATTTATGTAATATATTTATTCATAAAAAGTTACACTTACATTCAAAACATGCCCCGCAAAACTGCTTACGCATTAAGCGCATTGCCTGGAGGGCGGTCGTCGGGAACACGGGCGACCTAACATGTCCTACTGCACATACAGCGTCAGCGCAACCACGACCACTCTGACAAGAGTGTCCGACTGAGAAGAATAAATAATTTGTCAGAAATTTGTGTTTCCCGTTCGGTGTTTGCGACATGATTGAAATGACTTTTATATTTAAAAATTCTAAAGCACTCGAAACATCGAAAATTGTGATGACAATAAAAACACGAGATAAAACCGTAAAATTTGTTTTAATTATGCTCAGTTTTTTTTTATTGCTTAGATGGGTGGACGAGCTCACAGTCCACCTGGTGTTAAGTGTTACTGAAGCCCATAGACATTTACAACGTAAATGCGCCACCCACCTTGAGATGTAAGTTCTAAGGTCTTAGTATAGTTACAACGGCCGCCCCACCCTTCAAGCCGAAACGCATTACTGCTTCACGCCAAAAATAGGCGGGAGTAGTGGTACCTACCCGTGCGGACTCGCAAGAGGTCCTACCACCAGTAATCAAAGCTGCTTTACAGTTCAATTGATTCAAATATAAATATATACTTTTAGGTATATGTATATAAGTATACATCTCAAGAAATGTGCTTAAAACCGAATAATCTAATTCCTATTGAGTTATCGCCTTACGAGTTCGTTATAAGAAGACTACCTAATGTTGAATAACACATTCAAGAATTATTTTTCATCTAATTTAATATTAATTTATTTCAAAGAAATAATGAATTCGAATACATCGACATATTAAGCGTTTTCTTATTAATATTTTACCATAATATTAATAAGTGAAGAATACCATTGCTTTATATTTTAAATCTAACATTTATTTAACTATATCTCATTAAGCTAAAACTTTACTAATATTTTCAATCACACTGTTATTCTAAATGGAAACATATTAAATTTTATTAAACTACTTAAACATTAATTTTTTATCGTTCTTTTAGATGCAAAAAAAGGATAAATTAGTGAAAAATTCTGCATGCACACTGTGTTTTTTTCTTCTTTGAAATTTTACTTTAAAAAAGCAACAAATAAAAGGCTTTATTTCTATTTTATTTATTAATACCATTGCTTATATGAAAAGTTTCTTCACACTTGGAAATCAAACCAACCATAAGCCATATCCATACCAACATTCAAACCACACCAACCATATACCATATCCACAATTTTGTAGACTTTATTTTCCGGTAGCACCTTTAGAATCTTCGAAAAAGATTCCTAAAGTTACTGACCCTAACTTAACACGACATTCTTCCGAACATATTCCTGCTACCAGTCGTCTAAGATTGTTTCTATGCATATAAACTCTAATAAAAAAAAACATAACGAACTGTCAACGAAGTCATCGACCTCATCCCACTTGCGTGCCATAAAACAGCTCTTTTCAATAATGACTCAAGTGATTTACTGTTCGGTGAATGAATACTAAACTATTTACTCTTCTAAGGCGTTTTTTATGAAGCGATAGTCGATTGTCGGATAGCAATATTAAACGAGAGAATCTAATGAATATTAAACAGATAAAGTTTGAATTTTATTTATTTGTGTGTAAATCTTGATGTTCCATGTCCTAATAGACGTCGGTTATAATTAGAACGATCTTTCGGTGCTTTTAGGCATTCCAAGCACCCGTCGAAACCGTTGAATGCAACGATGAGTTTGTCGTGTAAATTAACCCACAGACCCAGTCCACTGAGTTTCTCGCCCTATGTTCTTAGTGGGTGGCGTTTCCGATCCGGCGGTAGATTCTGCGAAACACAGCTCTTGCTATGGCTGGTGTTAGCAACTTCTCTCATGTTCAGACCGTGGTACAGTCTCTACCAACCACTTTGACCAGGTCATCGGTCCACCTCGTTGGCTGTCTGCCCACGTTATGACGTCCAGTACGACGTCTCCACTCAAGGTGACCGCTGATCACTGAACGCCAGGTGTGTCGTGAGTTCTAACCATCCGAGTAATGTTATCTATGTCTATGTTTAGGGGCTGCTATGATAGCTATAACAAATATACTCATCATCATCTTTCTCCTGCCCTTCTCCCAGTCGCCTGGGGTCGGCGCAACATGTTTTCTCCTTCCATACTCCTCTATCATATACCATTTGTTCGCTCACTCCCCTTGTAAACATATCGTATTTCACGCATTCCATCTTATCGTCATTTCGTCTTATCACATGCCCATACCATCTCAAATGCGCACTTCTCAACTTCTCTGTCACAGGTGTCACTTTCAGACTTCCTCTAACAAAAATGCTATGAATATCTATATATCAATACGTGAAGCAAAACGTTGTATCCCTTTTTACGAAAACTGCGCGGACGGAAGAGTATGAAATTTTCCACACTTATAGAGAATATTGAGAAGAAGTGCACAATGCTAATATTTTTTTAAAATAATGCCTAGAAGATACATTAAATCAATAAAGAAAACATTACACACACTACACACCATGTATTTGACGCACACACGCATGCATACTATTTAATGTCAAACTTTTGTTCTTGACGTCTGTGGTCAAATTGAGAATAGATTAAATATTGTTTGTCTTTATTAATATTTTTTATAGTGTAGCCTTGGCGAAATTTGTGATTATAGAAGTATAAAATACAATCATAATAGTGTACAAACTTACAATACCAATTAATTATAGTCGAATTTCGACTACTGCGGGACCTCTAATTTATTTTATGTTTTTTTTTTTTTTAACAAAACGATTTCGCCCCCGGGTGGACTCGAACCACCAACCTTTCGGTTAACAGCCGAACGCGCTAACCGATTGCGCCACGAAGGCAGTTGCTCTACGTACCAAAATTTGATATCAACTTTTTTTTATTTAAAATTATCCCAAAGATAAAACGGACAGAAGTGTTTTGAAGTTCGAACATATTATAGAGCGCTAGTGCAACTGTACCTATTATACCCCGAAGTTATTATGCATACCGCTTTGATAAATGAGACTGTCTTTTTTTTTATTGCCCTTGTAGGCAGACGAGCATACGGCCCACCTGATGGTGAGTGGTTACCGTCGCCCATGGACTTCACCAATGCCAAGGGCAGAGCCAAGCCGCTGCCTACCGCTTAATACTCTCCACAAGCCTCGTTTGAAGAAGGACATGTCATAGCGCTCGGGAAACACCGTGGAGGGGAGCTCATTTCATAGCCGGATGGTCGTGACCTACTGTAATTGAGACTTCGGTCTCATGTCCCAAGATTAGAGGCGGTATTTACTTTTTTTTTGCTTATCACTAACTGCTTAATATGAGGTGAGATATAAACCGATCTACCCACGGCAGCAATAAAAATGATTTCACGTCCATTACTGTCTGAAGTCCAACCGACAAAGCTGCATGCATAGATTCCCGTGGAATACTTATAATATCGCCTTTACCTCTTTAACATTCACCATCAAAAAGAAATTCAATTAAACCAATAAAAATCGTTTAAGGAAAGCACACTTAAGTTTTTTACGTTCCAAATTAAAAGCTCTGTAACCATAAATTAAGTTCGGGGAGATCCATAAAGTTTATTATTATTAAAACACGTCTCAACTTTTTATTTTGTTGACATTGATGGCTTTAAGTTATTTCGGGTTATTTATGGTTTAACGTTAAGAGGATTTTTTTCTTTATTTTTACTTTAATTTTTTTTGGTACCATCACTTCTGGTATTTCCAAGTTTTTTTATTTCTGGTATGGTATTACCAAATACAACGTGCCGCTGATAATTTTAGACCATAAAAGCTAGGCCTCAAATAGGTCGCTGCGGTGATCATGTTCTTCAGTCGTTCTGAAGTCGTCGTGGCCTAAAGTATAAGACGTCCGGTGCATTCGTGTGTAGCGATGCACCGGTGTTCGAATCCCGCAGGCGGGTACCAATTTTTCTAATGAAATACGTACTTAACAAATGTTCACAATTGACTTCCACGGTGAAGGAATAACACCGCGTAATAAAAATGAAACCCGCTAAATTTTAATTTGCGTAATTACTGGTGGTAGGACCTCTTGTGAGTTCGCACGGGTAAGCACCACCACCGCGAAGCAGTAATGCGTTTCGGTTCGAAGGATGGGGCAACCGCAGAGCGCTCGACAAGTGCAACGCCATCTATTATCAAATTGCGGAAACACATATCGAAACTACTCGACCTGTAAGGAATGTTCTCGTTAATTCTAGGGATGTCGTGAAGGCGGTTAGTAAGCGGATCAACTCGAAGCGAAACAGCGAACGGATCACCTGAAGCGAATCGGAAGAAGTGAATTATGAAGTGTAAAGTGTTCTGAAGTGTTCTAATTGTTAAATAGAGTTTTAATTTGTACTTCAGTGGAAGTTTTATTTACCTCGAACCCCAGCGCATAACAATATGTATGTCACTAAAAATCGATACGATAAATGTAATCTAATATTATCCGTTTTTTATCGTTATAACTAATTATAATATATCATGATAAAAAACTGTCGAGGTCAGTCTGCGTAATTGAAAGAAAAAAAAAGGATTAGCTTAACGATTAAGCCTTAGATGAATTGGCACTAAATATTTTATGATAACTTTGCGATATTTTATGTTGTTTTCGATTCGGTTATAACATTGGTATTGTCTATGTTTATGGACATCGGTGAACATTCTCATCACCTGCCACTTGCCTATTTCGATTTCAATAGACAGCCCATGTAGGATTTTTTTACCTCATATCTCAAGGTGGGTGACGGTTTTCATGTTTTACGGTCTTCAGTCACTAATTAACACCAAATGGTCCGTCAGCTCGTTCACCCTTCTATGCAATAAGCAACGAAATTATCGCTCCAGGCGATTTGTTATTATTTAACTTGGCTAGATACAATAAAAAAGGAATCTATACAACATCAAGAAGTCGTCG
Source organism: Bombyx mandarina (assembly GCF_030267445.1). Lineage (NCBI taxonomy): Eukaryota > Metazoa > Arthropoda > Insecta > Lepidoptera > Bombycidae > Bombyx > Bombyx mandarina. The sequence continues at coordinate 2,548,981 of NC_143231.1, read as the reverse complement.
TGGCCTAAAGGATAAGACGTCCGTTGCATTCGTATCTAGCGATGCACCGGTGTTCGAATCCCGCAGGCGGATACCAATTTTTCTAATGAAATACGTATTTGACGAATGTTCACGATTGACTTCCACGGTGAAGGAATAGCATTGTGTAATAAAAATTAAACCCGCAAAAATTATAATTTGCGTAATTACTGGTGGTAGGACCTCTTGTAAGTCCGCACAGGTAGGTACCAACACCCCGCCTATTTCTGCCGTGAAGCAGTAATGCGTTTCGTTTTGAAGGGTCGGGTAGCCGTTGTAACTATACTGAGACCTTAGAACTTATATCTCAAGGTGGGTGGCGCATTTACGTTGCAGATGTCCATGGGCTCCAGTAACCACTTAACACCAGGTGGGCTGTGAGCTCGTCCACCCAACGAAGCAATAAATAAATAAATATGCATTTGAAGTAATAGTTTAATTTGTACCGCTTAAGAAAAACATCAGTACGGCCTAAAAAAAAAATACAGTTAATTCACACTATCATACTAAGAATAACGACACCAGTCACGCCCACAAAATTAACGTGCCCGCTTTTATTAATAGACAATGTAATTACGTTGTCATCTCTATAGAAATTTGTGGGTCTATAACTTTATTACGTGGGTGTGATTAGTTGAGTCAAATGATAGGCTCTGAACCGCACAGCTGTAATGGTCGCTGGAGCGGTGACTACGAAATGAAATAAAAATAATTAACAACACTTTTTTAGTTTGACCTATTTATCCATGTAACGGAATGATCTAGTTGTTGTACTGTAAAACTCACTTAGAACTCACGTCTCAAAATGGGTGCCGGCTAATAAGTCGTAGATGTCTATGGGCTCTGGTAACTACTTAACATCAGGTAGGCCTTTAGCTCGTCCACACATTAAGCCAAAAAAAAACTCAACAATTTTCACCAATTTCAAAACATCCGATTGACTTCAAAGTTATGTTCAAGACACTTGGTTCGTCATTAGTGTGACGACGATACGATATTTAACTAGTCTTCTTTGGCCTAGCATCTTGATTACGATTCACTGGAAGTGACATTAACTTTCTTACTGATATTGTTTCAAAAACTGTTTTGAGCTATGGCATTTTTATGACATATCGTCTTTTCGCATTAAAAGTGTACAACTTCCAAAAATATTCGAAATTGAGTTAATATGCGGAATCATTTGGTATAACCAGTATTTTTCTTATAAATACTGTCAAAAGAGCGTAGTTTAGTTTAAGTTTTTTTTTTGTTTCACAACATTTTTACTGCTACAACAAAATTAATACATAACTTTATCTTACTTTAAAAGACAGATAATGTAACTGGTAAAAAATAAAAAATAAATGTTGCAAATATGATTAATATTAAAAATATCACATGTTAAACCTTTAAAACACTCTCCTGTAAAATTAGTAACTTATTTTTTTATTGCTTAGGTGAATGGACGAGCTCACAGCCCACCTGGTGTTAAGTGGTTACTGGAGCCCATAGATATCTACAACGTAAATGCGCCACCCACCTTGAGATATAAATTCTAAGGTCTCATGTTTTAGTTACAACGGCTACCCCACCCTTCAAACCGAAACGCATTACTGCTTCACGGCAGAAATAGGCAGGGCGGTGATACCCACCCGCGCGGACTCACAAGAGGTCCTACCACCAGTAATTACGCAAATTATAATTTTGCGGGTTTGATTTTTATTACACGATGTTATTCCTTCACCGTGGAAGTCAATCGTGAACATTTGTTGAGTACGTATTTCATTAGAAAAATTGGTACCCGCCCGAGCTTCGAACACCGGTGCATCGCTCAGCACGAATGCATCGGACGTCTTATCCGTTAGGCCACAACGACTTCAAAATATATACTTTTATATACAGTTTTAATGCAAGAAGACGATATAGACAATATACTTTGTTATAATTAACTTTCACTGTCTATCACGTTTTTACGCTCAAACGATTGAACTGATGACGAAATTTTGCATGCAAGTCATTTGAGCGTCGGCAAATAATAAATACTACCTTTCATTAATTACTGAGCATCCGCCCACGCGCTATATAGTGTAGCCCACGCGTACGTAGTAAATAATCGTAAGAAATTTAGTAACTATACATATCTTCACAAATGACGGCCGTAGGCTAAAGTTTTTTTTCCTGTATAATGAATGACAAAAACATAATAATGTGTGTTTTTGTCACTCATTAGTACTTACTCTTGTTCCGTATGCGATATAAGAGTAAGTACTTTGATACCGAATTTATCTATTAATAATATTTACCAAGACACTATCTTCAATGACGTATCAAAATCAATTAACTCATCACTTTGGGTTAACGTTGAAGTCTTGAAGTCGTCGTTGCCTAACAGATAAGACGTCCGGTGCATTTGTGTTGAGCGATGCACCGGTGTTCGAATCTCAGTCGGGTACCAATTTTTCTAATGAAATACGTACTTGACAATTGTTCACGATTGACTTCCACGGTGAAGGCATAACATCGTGTAATAAAAATCAAACCCGCAAACTTGTTGTAACTATACTGAGACCTTAGAACTTATATCTCAAGGTGTGTGGCGCATTTACGTTGTAAATGTCTATGGGTTCCAGTTACCACTTAATAACACCAGGTGGGCCTATGAGCTCGTCCACACATCTAGGCAATAAAAAATAAAAAAAACCTTCAATGAATCTGTTATGAAGATATCAAGCCAGCGTTGATCTAAGGCTGTGGTTACACACGGCCCGGAGGTGTGACGCCCGAAACGGTAATTAAATTAAAAGCAAAAGTTTGGAATTATGTGTACAATACTTCATTAGCATTACAAATAGGATTGTGGGCGTGGAAAATTGTAATAACTATGGCTTCAATTTTATTAAGTTATCTTAGCCTTTTTTTATTGCCTTTGTAGGGAGAGCCTTTGTAAGGCTGGTGGTGAGTGGTCACCGTCGCCCGTGGACTTCAGCAATACCAGGAGCAGAGCCAAGCCGCTGCCTACCGTTAAGTACTCTCCACAAGCCTCGTTTAAAGAAGAACATGTCATAGCGCTCGGGAAACATTTTATTATTGGTGGTAGGACCTCTTGTGAGTCCGCGCGGGTAGGTACCACCACCCTGCCTATTTCTGCCGTGAAGCAGTAATGCGTTTCGGTTTGAAGGGTGGGGCAGCCGTTGTAACTATACTTGAGACCTTAGAACTTATATCTCAAGGTGGGTGGCGCATTTACGCTGTGGATGTCAAGGGCTCCAGTAACGACTTAACAGGTGGGCTGTGAGCCCGTCCACCCATCTAAGCAATAAAAAAAAAACACTTTGGAGGGGAGCTCATTCTAAACCCAGATGGTAAGTGGCCAAAAAATATCTCTGAAAACGCACTGTGGATGAACGCAGTGGCTCCAGGTAGTATGGATAAACTCTACTCCGGTGGCGGACGGTGCGATGGTAAAAACGAGATGGTATCATCTCAACGATTCCTCAGAGCAAATCGCCTAAATGTAGTGTGCTCCATATCGAAAACTCTTTTCAACATTTTTTTATTATATCATCGTGCTTTAGCATCCCCTCTGATCAAAACATTGCCTTTGTCGCTTCCTAAGCCATCAACACTTTCTATTTAATTAGCCTTAAAATCTAACGAATTCAGCTTTATTCATCATAGCGACCCGCCCTCGCTTCGCTTCGGAAACATTAAAATACACATGAAACCAAAAAAATAAAATAAAAAAAAAAAAAAAAAAGTAGCCTATGTTCATCAGGGACAATGTCGGCTTCTAATGGAAAAAGAATTTTTCAAATCGGTCCAGTAGTTTCGGAGCCTATTCGAAACAAACAAACAAACAAATCTTTCCTCTTTATAATATTCATCATTCGGTAGCGTTCCAAGAAATCTATTACGAACAGAAACCTCCTAAACAACTTTATGCTTTGTCACAGCAAGAAAGGTTACAGAGTAAACATTTTTGTTAAAAATCAAATTTTATTTTCAGTTTTTTTTTTTTAAATATGAGTTACGTTTTTGTGGCATATAACTGTTACAGGGATGTTGTAATCAGACAGGTTTACCACAGGAACAGAGTTCATCCAAGCCACTTTTTATTTATTTATTTTTTATTGCTTAGATGTGTGGACGAGCTCACAGCCCACCTGATGTTAAGTGGTTACTGGAGCCCATAGAAATCTACAACGTAAATGCGCCACCCACCTCGAGATATAAGTTCTAAGGTCTCAGTATAGTTACAACGGCTACCCCACCCTTCGAACCGAAACGCATTACTGCTTCACGGCGGAAATAGGCGGGGTGGTGGTACCTACCCGTGCGGACTCCCAAGAGGTCCTACCACCAGTGATTACGCAAATTATAATTTTGCGGGTTTGATTTTTATCACACGATGTTATTCCTTCACCGTGGAAGTCAATCGTGAACATTTGTTGAGTACGTATTTCATTAGAAAAATTGGTACCCGTCTGCGGGATTCGAACACTGGTGCATCGCTTCATAAAATGCACCGGACGTCTTATCTTTTAGACCACGACGACTTAACCACTTAGAACCACTTAGAACCACTGCGCCTATCTACTACAAAATAGCAACGTATTGCCATTGTTTTACCAATGGCAATACGCTGCCGTACGTACGTACATGCGTGTCTAGTAATTACGCACAGTAGTTTCGATTTTTAATACGCAATACTACCACTTCATCGTGGAAGTTTTTCGAGGGAAATCTTTTAATACGTGTTTTATTATAAAAAATTCAAGTTGCCAGCGGAATCCAAACATCGGCTTATTCATATCCTTGGATACGAATACAACGGACGGACGTGGAATCTGAAATTATGTTGTTCTATTAAATTATTTTTAATTAATTAACTGCCTGAGTGAGCCAAACAAAACAAATGCTACATTTCTGCCTACTATATGTTATATCCACTCATTGACTCAGTTGTCAACTTAAACCACGAAGATTTCGTGATATGTGATTTATAGGGCCAAGACACTTTTCAGCCAAATCCCACTATTTAACACGATACAGGCGTAGAAAACGCATCAAAACTAAATTTATGGAGAAGATGCGCTGAAAATTAAGAGTCCTCATAAAATTTCTGTAAAGTGATGACAGGAGTGTCTATGAGTTTTATAGCTCTGTCGCGTCTAAAGAGGTGTGTGTTAGAAAATTTTAGGTGACATTATTTCAGTGGAAATCAGAAAAATATTTCAGAGTAAGACGAGAAAAGAGCTGGTGACTTTGATAGACTCTTGTTAATGCTGATTCAGTTACGATGAATTATTGTGGTCTCAATGATAAAACGGCCGATGATGTACTGATATGAAGGTGAGCTATTAGTCCAAGGTTAAAGTCGAAGTAACGCTACGACTTGAAGTCGTTGTGGCTTAAAGGATAAGGGCACGTCCGGTGCATTCGTATCTAGCGATGCACCGGTGTTCGAAACCCGCAGGCGGGTACCAATTTTTTTAATATGTACTTATCAAATGTTCACGATTGACTTCCACGGTGAAGGAATAACATCGTTTAATAAAAATCAAATCCGCAAAATTATAATTTGCGTAATTACTGGTGGTAGGACAATATTTTAGAGACGCGTTAATTCCTTTTCCAGTGCAGCTTCGTCCCCCCTGATCTCCCAATATAACAGGATTTACAGACACGTACAGTGGGTGTCGTGCTTAATTTGAAAATATGTGAATAATCCTGTGCTTAATTGAGATTAGTCCTACTATTGGTTTGCAGCGTACTAATCTCAGTGCAAAATTGTAATATATCAATAAGTTAAATAATAGATTACTACGAAAATCATCTAAAAAGCATATTGTTTTATATTTCATTCATAAAAAATAGCTGTCCCGCCCCCACCTAGTGGGATATGGTGGAGAAAAAGAAAAAGATATATAAGATATGGAGTGCCTCAGAATGAATAAACAATAATTTACTTAATTGCGTTTTCTGTTATCTAATAAGAAAATAATATTTAAGGCCCTTAATCTCATTTAAAATTAAACAGCAAACAATAAACTTATACAAAACTCAAATCTCGTTTAACTGAATGACAGACTTTACTGCACGACACTGAATGACTCTGGAGAAAAATCCTTTCTAAAAACTAACTAAAGAGTTTTAAATTTCTTTTTCTTTTCATGTATGTATTTGTATTCTCACACGTGCACCTTATATCAAATATTGATGCAACAATGACCGAACGATGGATCATACATTTGGGTGATGAACAGCTTTTTTCGCTTTTAGTCTTCTAGTCTTTTGAATATCCCAGACATGAATTAGAAGCTCATAATTTTAGATCGCTTAGAAAGCAAACGCGTCGTGGGCAAAACGCCAGCCAGAGGGTCAGATCTGGTCAAGAAAGCGGTTTGTGGTAGTCTATACCATGCCGTCGATGCTACCCATGACTGAACACTATGGAGAAAAGTCACATGTGGCCACGATCCTCAGCAGCGAGGGAACGATGAAGACGTATATGGTGGTAGGGCCTCTTGTGAGTCCGCGCAGGTGGGTACCAATACCCTGCCTATTTCTGCCGTGAAGCAGTAATGCGTTTCGGTTTGAAGGATGGGGCAGCCGTTGTAACTATACTTGAGACCTTAGAACTTATATCTCAAGGTGGGTGGCGCATTTACGTTGTGGATGTCTATGGGCTCCAGTAACCACGTAACACCAGATGGGCTGTGAGCTCGTCCAACCATCTAAGCAATAAAAAAAAAAAAAGAGCTCGTCCACTCATCTAAGCAATAAAATATATATATATACACATTTAAATGCGTATTGGTTTCCGGTTCCAATAACACGTGGACTCCTATTTTGGGGCCAGGTGATCATGTGTGTTAATGCTGTACCTGAATTGTAAAGTAAGCTAAGTTCCATCACAATTGTATGAATGGCTTAGATTTTCATATATATTTTTCCCTATCTAAGCTGGTAGCCTTGAGAGGCTATGCCAGCCTAACCGATTGCGTAGATGAGCTCACGGAGCTCTAATCAGAAGACGCTGCTAACACTAGCCCTTGCAAGAGCAGCGCGCAGAATCTACCACCGGATCGGAAACGCGAGAAGATCCGGCGAGAAACTCAGTGGACTGATTTTCATAAAAAACAAACATACAAAGACACCGCCCAAATCGTTACAATTACAATATTATTTTCCTTTTTATATCCACCCGTGTTTAGCATGTACTTATTAAACACTTAGCATCCGTAATTTATAAAAGTTTGCGTAACATAATTTGTATTTTTTTTATTAACGATATCAATTTTTATCTCACCGTCGTGTTCCCGCGCGTAAACCAGTAGTAAGGCCCAAGTTCAGATTTACAAAGACGATAAATTCATGAAAGGGTCTTTATAAGGGTGCGTTATTTACGTCCGCCGATAATGATGATATAGAATTATTGCCGTTTAATCGATGGTTTACGTTGTATTAACCGCGTATCGCTTATACCGGCCTCTTTAATATGTGGTGCTTAATAAATACAAAATTATAGCCCTTGTAAGCAGACGACCTTACGGCCCACCTGATGGTGAGTGGTTACCGTCGCTCATGGACTCCAGCAACGCCAGAGGCAGAGTCAAGCCCCTGCCTACCGAAAATAATAATAATAATAATAAACCGATTTATGAACACACAAGCTAATACGAAAATACATGTACTTAAAAAAAATATATAAGGTAACTAACTGCACTAAAGATTTATATGGTTCATGATATAACTGGAACAAATAATAATTTATAATTAATGATAAACAGCAAAACAAAGATAATTTCATGGTATTCGTTTATGATAAGCTTCGCGTATTAATTTATCTGGCATCACTTTTTCCTGTAGTTTGTAATGAAGGAAATTCCTGTATGAAAGTTAATTAAAACTGCCGGTGTAGCGTGGTTCTACTGTAAGCGGAGACATTTATTGAAGTGAAACATATTTATGGACGTAGGGAGGAACAAAACGTATGTAACGTTTTTCGGTTACGCGCCATCTTAATTTCACCGTTACGCACCATGTTCATTTTATTTCTATTTAGTTTGTTATCAACAGATGTCGCTGCACGTAAATTCAACAATTCCTGAATCGCGGTGACGAGATGTTACACAGTTGATCGTTCGACGTTCTCGTATTTCTCTTGCTAAATCATACCTACCTGGCGTCGGGATACCGTAATAATGCAGGCGGTTTCACCCGGGTGCGGCTGCCCCATTGCACTGCGGAGTGGTTGACCCTTGCGATAATTTTAATATTTTATAAGTTTCACTTCTACCGTGTGTGTGACTTGCACACACAATGACACACATACATTTTTTGTTTTTATAACGTACTGTCTTTTTTCTGACGAATTTGTTGGCTATTTACGAATTATCCTTCCTAGCCTCCGAAACTCAACTAAGGAAAACCAAGAACCAGAACGAATAAACAATAAAAATACAAAGAACCGCTATTTTTTTATTTATCAGCAAAATGTTTTATTTATACTTTATTTCTCACAATAGGTCCTACCACCAGTAATTACGCAAATAATAATTTTGCGGGTTTCATTTTGAATTACACGATGTTATTACTTCACCGTTGAAGTTAATCGTGAACATTTGTTGAGTACGTATTTCATTAGAAAAATTGGTACCCGCCTGAGATTCGAACATCGGCGCATGGCTCAACACGAATGCATCGGACGTCTTATCCGTTAGGCCACTACGACTTCAAAATTACCTAATATTGGTCTATGCGTATTAAGGATACTAAAACATTTATTAATTTATTTATTTAACACATAAACGCTATCAGAAGAACCCTAGGTTTAAACGTATGGCGTCGGAAAAGGTTTAGTTAAAACGCTTTATTGAATTTCTGCAGAATTCCTAACACATGCCAACGAGACAGTACTCTATAACCGTTGGTCGGAACTAAATTAACTTGCTCTATAAAGTGTATATACCATGTTATGCAAACGTGAAGTATTTATTATTTATATACCTATATATATTGTTTCATAATTTAAATAGTTACATGGATTTTTCGTGCATTTATTTATTATTTGTAAGATGCAATGATTTGGTTTAGTTTAGGACTGTGGCTTTTTTTGGAACCGGTGGTAGAGATAACATTGTCTATACTAATATTATAAAGAGGAAAGATTTGTTTGTTTGTTTGTTTCGAATAGGCTCCGAAACTACTGGACCGATTTGAAAAATTCTTTTTCCATTAGAAGCCAACATTGTCCCTGATGAACATAGGCTACTTTTTTATTTTATTTTTTTGTTTCATGTGTGTTTTAATGTTTCCGAAGCGAAGCGAGGGCGGGTCGCTAGTTACTTATATTTTGACATTCAACAAGTGTGTTATACTGGCATCTAAGTTAAAAGAAATGATTTTGAATTGAATTTGAATTTGAAATCGTAAAGTTTTTAAATTAACAAAATAAACTATTGTTATCAATGACGAAATTCATTTCAAGAAAGTCTGGTTAGCGATCTAGAAATTGATGCGTAGTTACAGCCATCATATTACCTACTTACTGAATATAGGGTAAAACCTGGATAGATGCCGCAGCGGGATAGATGCCTCATATTCTAAAAACCTAACTTCCCGCACTCGTGACAAAAAATTAATTGAATAAGTAGGAACCACAGTCACCCTATACCTTATGTACCATTTGACAATCGCGTGGTGACGAAGTGTTTTCCTCGTGCATCTAATTTTCTCCGCGCGGAATTTCACGAACACGTCAAAGATTTAAAGGTTAGTATTTAGCGTGGTATAACTTTATAATTAGTGTAAAATTCCATTATATTTTTTACTACGTGAATATATTGGTTCATTGAGTCTGCATCTAGGTATAAATAAATGCTATTATGTTTATAATTTATTTACAAAAAATTTGGGCATCTACCCTTATCACAAAGGATAGTTGCCCTGATTTTTTGGGGTATAGGTGCCTTTAGGGGTAATCTATCCCTCCATACTCTGCTATTTCAGAATACAGCAGAAATATGCCAAGAAAACATAAAACACAAACAAATGATTTACAGTTCAAGCAGCGAAGATGAAGACAATCCACTTAACTATAAAATGAAAGGAAATAAAACAATAGATTGGCCCCTAAAGAAATCTAAAGGATAAACCTAAAACGCACGTAAAAATATCTGCATTGAATATTTTGAAAACTATAAAAATACGAAGTCGCAATCTGACTGGATTCAATGTTTAATGTTTCAGAACTAGCTACATGAAACGTGTTTTTCAGAAATGGATGTAGAAGATGTGGAAAATTAAAAGCACTGTCCAGTTAAACTTCAATTGGACAAAATAATAAAGATATATTTATTGTGTTAATTTAATATAAAAAAATATGATTTTGCAATGTACACATTGACTTAATGTGAATATTTTATAAACAATTAAGAATTTATATTTTTGTTGAATAAATATTTGTAAAATTTTATTTAATAAAAACATATGATAATGCATGTTGAAACTTAAAAATTTGTAGTTTAGTAAACAAACGCTTTCAAAATTTAATTATGATCATTTGTGTGATATGAGAATTATCTTCTAATTATAAACATTAAAAATACAAAATAATATTTTTTATTATTATGACCCATATTTCTTGGACACAATTGCTTTGTTAGGAATATAACTTTTTAATATTTGGTTTGGTTTTTTCGTTTACACGGTATAAAAGGCATCTATCCTGCACTGCAGGCATCTATCCTACTCAGTATTTTCTTGGTGAGGCAACTATCCATACAGGTAGGCATCTATCCTCCAAAAAAAGGTTCTACGAAAAACGAATTTCTGCAAAATCTGTTTTTGATAGGTTAAAAAAAAATTATACTAATTAAACATAAAGGACTGAGCTAACTACATTAATAGAAATTATTCGTATAAAATTAATATTTTTAAAATTACATGACTATTTCAAAAAGTGGGGCATCTATCTCGGCTTTACCCTATATAAAAAATTGCAACTTTCCAAATTATCTTAAAATCCCAGACATACAGAAACATGCGGTGACAATAAGCCTTACTTATCATTGGCTAGGTTTAATGCCAAAACGATAACCTTCATAGAACACTAATCCAATAGATGTTATAGCTGAGGTTTGAGGTGTCACAAACCGGCCACAAATTTCAAGTCTCAAATTTTAATCACTATATTTTCATTTAAGACTTTGGAAAGTACTGCTGAAGTTCAATTGAATTGTAACACTGTCAATGTCCGGAATAAAATATTTTTTTCCCGAGGAAATGAGTAATACGGTGATTCTAACTGGCAGACACTCACAAAACTTATCTATTTGAGGATGATACCATCATATCGTTTTTACCATCGCACCGCACGCCACCAGAGTAGAGTTCATTCATACTACCTGGAGCCACTGCGTTCATCCACAGATCATTTTTACCACGTACCAACCGGCTTTGGAATGAGCTCCCCTCTACGGTGTTACCCAAGCGCCATTGATATGTTCTTCTTCAACGAGGCTTGTGGAGAGTACTTAACGGTAGGCAGCGACTTGGCTCTACCCCTGGCATTGTTGAAGTCTATAGGCGACGGTAACCACTCACCATCAGGTGGGCCGTATGTTCTTCCGCCTACAAGGGTAATAAAAAAACTCCATTCGTTAATTCTTCGAAATTTCATCACTGACAACGCAATAAAATACATTCTCTGAACATAATTCCTGACTCTAGAACAGTAACCTAGTTTGGTCGCATCATTCTCATCATTCTTCACAATCAAAACCGTTGATTTGTCGCGAAGCAATCACACGTTCTGGTTTGAAGAACGGCCACAATCATGATGACGGTGGTGGCAATCTCTTTGTCATATCTTCCAGTTCCAGCCGGTGCTAACAATCAGTGTTCCTTCTTTGGCGACAGAAGAGACAAAGCACGCGCTAACTCGCAACACACCCAATCGCCAATGAAATTGATTTTCTCTGATGTATCAGTCATCTCGTGGACACAGTCGCTGTTGTATTATAAATGAGCCGGCTAATGGTTACGACATCGATAAAGTGACCGACCTACACCGTTATTATTGGGTTCCTAAATAAATACCTAATACACGGCGCAGTATTAAATTATTGCGGCTATATCGTAAAGCTCACAGCGTTCATGTGCGATACAATATTTATTTTTATTGAATTTTTCACGCACTGGAGCTGGGTCGTACGCGTTTGTGTGAAGCATTTTTGCGTAAAATAGCATTCACATAGTACAAAAGTTATTCGTGTGCATCGCCAATTTAATGCAGATACAAAAGAAATTGCAAGTTCAGTAGTATGACTAAAAATTTACATCGATAACTAGCTGGCCCGGCAAACGTTGTTTTGCCATCTAAATTATTTGGTATTGGTATTTCTAGGAAAGACAAATAACCTAGATACCGACTGCAGCGCCATCTGCCGGGCTGATTTGTAAATCTAAACCATTCTTGAATCCAGTTGAAGGTACACAGAAAATTTCATTAAAATCGATCCATCCGTTTAGGAGGAGTTCAGTGACAAAAACACGCACATAAGAAATCTATCATATTACTAGCTGACCCGGCAGACTTCGTAGTACCTCAATCGATAAATAAAAGACCTAAACTTTTATATAGAATAAACTTAAAACAAACAAAAGGAATCCGTCCGACGGGGGACACGTCAAAGGGAAAACAAATTTGTTATTTTTATTTAATTCCGAGAATTTTCATATTTTTATACCTTTTAAACCTTCTCTGGACTTCCACAAATAATTCAAGACCAAAATTAGCCAAATCGGTCAAGCCGTTTTCATGTTATGTCGTGACAACGGAAAACGGGTTTCATTTTTATATTATATAGATTATATAAAAATTAATTGCTGTTCGTTAGTCTCGCTAAAACTCGAGAACGGCTGGACCGATTTGGCTAATTTTGGTCTTGAATTATTTGTGGAAGTCTAGAGGAGGTTTAAAAGGTAGATACATATGAAAATGCTCGGAATTAAATAAAATTAACAATTTTGTTTTTTCTTTGATGTGTCCCCCGTCGGACGGATTCCTTTTGTTTGTTTCAAGTTTGTTTTATACAAAAGGTTAGGTCTTATTTATCGATTGCGATACTACGAAGGCTGCCGGGTTAGCTAATGTACTCGTTTATATAAAGAATTAAGATGTAATGTTTATGGGTTCAGTACCCTGTGTTTAATAACTTAAATGCGCTAAGCGCTATGATTAAACAAGGTTTGCGAAGAGTTCTCATCGACTGTGTCCCTAAAAATGCTGACATCCATGAGCGACGGCAGCCATTCATTATCAGGGGGATATGCTCGTCTGCCCCCTTGAACATTCTCACCCGAGGTCCGATCTTTGCCCGGGCTATGCTTGTCTGTCTATAAAGACATTATTTAAATTAACGAAATTATTTATAACATTTTTCTATACTAACATTATAAAGAGGAGTGATTTGTTTGTTTGTTTGTTTGTTTTTTTATATTGAATAGGCTCCGAAACTACTGAACCGATTTGAAAAATTCTTTCACTGTTTGGAAGCTACACTCTTCCCGAGTGACATAGGATACAATTTTTTTTTTATCCTTTATAGATCCTTTTTTTAAAGAATTTTTTTAAATGGATCCTTACTAAAATTCCAATAATGTAACTCAAGGTGTAAAAAAAATACCTAAAATATCCTTTACATCGCGTATCCTGCGAAAACTATTGATTATAGAATCAAATAATGTAGTACAACTTAGAACACATTATTATTTACAAAAAGTGTCGCGACAGCATATGTCTAATTATTATAATTATGCCGCAATAAGTGTTCTTTTATTTAAAAAAATAAAACAACGTCATATATCGTTGAAATTTTTTGTTAAAGACCCGAGCGGAGCCAGAGCGGGCCGCTAGTGATTAATAAAAAGAATCATTATAATCATAAGCCATACCAGTCCCCTGCTAGATATAGGCCTCTCCAACTGCACGCCATCGAGTATGACCTTCACCCTCTCTTATAATAAAAAGCGCGCACCCCTAATTAATTTACAGCAGCCAACTTAAGCTCCAGTGCGTAGACTGAAGCTTTTTTCACAGCCCCGGTCGTAACAGGAACTAATTGCTTTCGGAAACGCTTTATGTGATCGTATTTCACGTGAAAAATGATTTATTCTTCGGAATTCTTTGCACGAGGCATTTTGTTATTCAATTATAATGCGGTGCGCGCTGTGTCACTTGATTTTGTATATGGCAGACTTATTTGTATACTAACTTTTATGAATAGACCTTACGGTCACTGTTTAATGCCAGTGTCTACCTGAAGATTGAACTTTCATGAAACATCGGCTGTCATATTTATTATACTGAGGTTGGCAGTCACCCACTATAATTTAGACTTCATATTGATGATGTGTGGCGGTCATCTAACCATGAAAATAAAAAAAAAATATCCAAATTCATCATTATGTATCCACATGTGTATTCACGGCTTCAGTTCTTCTTACATTGAGGTGGATTTTACAATTCATCTTGCAGTAGAAGCTCTAGAGACAATTCTAAATCTCATTGGAAAAAATACTTTGTTTCATTATAGCCATATTTGGTTTTTGCAAGTCGTACACACAATTACAAGTACTTTTGCGATTTAATCTCAGGTTATTATTGTCGTTATATTATCTATATAATATTAATAAGTGAAGCAAAAACTTTGTACCCCTTTTAACGAAAATTGCGCGAACGGAGGAGTATGAAACTTCTCACACTTATAGAGAGTATAGAAAAGGAGTGCACAATGCTAATATTTTTTAAAATAATGCATAATAGATATTTTAAATCAATAAAGAAAACATTACATACACTACCGTGTATTTGACACCACACATACTTAAAAATATACTCTTTGTTTACTGTCAATTGGGAAAGTTTTATTATTGTTTAAGTCTGTAGTCGAATTGAAAATAGATTAATATTGTTTGTCTTTAATATTATTGATCTATAGTGCAGTTTTGGCGAATACTGTGATTATATTATTGAATTATAATAGTGTTTGACAATAGAACCATAAAAATGTTTAAGCTTGTAATATCAATTATTTATAGTCGAATTTCGACTACTGCGGGTGTACTAGTTTCTTTAAATTTCTCATGGTCACCGATGTAAAACCAGTTTAAATTATTTAATTATCTTTATACCTCAATTCTTAGAATTTATCGAAGTTCTGTCCTTAGTTAGTAGAACAAATTGCACAGTATAGTGCATCTGTTAATGCCGCTGTCATCGGCTCTCGCGTTAAACTATCTGGAACACAGCCAGTTCTATTATCTGTAATGTATAGTTTTAGTTGCAACCCAGTGTGGTGTGGTCTCGTCGATGGTTACGGTATAAATAATTCAGTGTAATTTCGACTTTATTCCGGTGGCGTTTAATTCAGAGTTGCTCTTGCTGTGATATATTTCTAATCCAATAGCGAAGGTGAATGGTGGGGCGTGTAAATAGTCCCACTGTAGGAGCGAGTGCTGCGTGATGGTTGGGGAGTGCAGAAGATATGGCGTATGTTTAAATTATGGCGGCATAATAAAATATTAAAACACGGCTTAAATTAAGTAAAAACTCGATTTAATCTCGTGCTATGATGAAAAAGAAAATCCAAGTCAAAAAAACTTACTTATACTGTAGTACCGAGGATCGTGGGTTCGAAGCCCACATCGGGAAAACATTATGCGATGAACAGGTATGTTTCCAATTTGTCTATATTTGTTGGAGTATTTCTGCTTTCGGGTAGCGACATGGTAAGCGGGCGGTCTTCGTAAGTCAATAAAACTAGAAATGTGAAATGAAACTCAGAGCGTATATTACGCAGGAGCGTTCCGTCCGATACGGCGCGGCGACTCGCTCGCTTCTGAGCTCGAGAGTTTTTTTTTTTTTTTTTTTTCCTACCTTAGCTGAGAGCCTTGAGAGGCTATATCAGCGTAACCCTAACTTTTGTAGGTGAGCTCACGGGGCTCAAACCTGATGGCGTTGCTAACACGAACCCTAGCAAGAGCCGTGCTTCGCAGAATCTACCACCGGATCGGAAACGCGACCCACTGAGAAGATCCGGCGAGAAACTCAGTGGGCTGTGTCTGAGAGTTAATTTACTCGTCGAGTCCTTCGTCGCAAGCGACGGGTTCGACGAGAACGGTGACCGGTGCTTGAAGTACCTAGAAGCACCGTTAGTGGATCGGGAGGATCCGAGATGACGTGTTTTGGGCGACGTCGACTGCTTTCCATTCTGTCCGCAGGATCGGGAATGTAGTTACCGGCGGCCACGATGAGAGGGTTCTCGTGTCGTGCCGCTTTATCGAAGTGGCGCATCGACGCCGACTGCATATACTTACTGGTGGACTCTAAGTCCAGGTCGTCGTGGAGGTCGACGTTCCTGACGAACCACGGGGCTCCGACGGCTATCCTGCAAAAACGGGATTGAATAATTTGGAATGACTTTAAGTGAGTGCGGGCCGCGTGAGCGAACACTACACTTGCATAGGTCATGACGGGGCGTATGCAAGTTTTGTAGAGTGTCACCTTATTTCTAAGGGAGCTCGAGAGACAACAACGGAGCGTTTTTATAGCAAGGTATCGTGGTGGGACGATGTTGTTTACGATTCTTATCTTGCACGTGTTGTTTTCGATGAATGCTTGCACCTGTTGTTTGTCGTCCCATCTTTATTAGTCATGAAGTAATGGCTTATAAAAACACGCGCCGACACGGCCATACTGCTCATGACGCGTCCCTGTGTCAAAATGATACGGCCTCTCCTGACAAGGGGTCGTCCTCGAGCCCGGGGCACACATGCGGGTGGAACGTCCAAATCCTAGTCGAGCAGCGGCATTGACAACCCGCTCGTGGGCGGTGGTGAGCTCCTGGTGTCATCTGCGTTGCGCGGCGACGCTCGATCCGATGCTGCTTGATTAACTCGCTACGAACCAAATAGTTAGTAAACGGCGACATGACATCTGTCGACACGCCCTTGGTAGACCAGCGAGACAACTCGCCACGAACCAAATAGTTAATAACGGCTACATGACATCTGTTACCATATCGGGTGTATAATATGCTGCGAGAGTAAAGTCTGGTTGACATGGCCAAGTTAGCATGTCAAGCCAATACACTCGTAACGTGAACTGCGTTACCACATCATACCTTTACGTGAATTTTGTTACCACGTTAACACATCTACGTGAACTACGTTACCATGTTACAACATCTACGTGAACTATGTTACCATGTTACAACATCTACGTGAACTATGTTACCACGTAAATCTCTGCGTGAACTATGTTACCACGCTACGTGAACTATGTTACCACGCTACGTGAACTATGTTACCACGTAAATCCCTGCGTGAACTATGTTACCACGCTACGTGAACTATGTTACCACGCTACGTGAACTATGTTACCACGTAAATCCCTGCGTGAACTATGTTACCACGCTACGTGAACTATGTTACCACGTAAATCCCTGCGTGAACTATGTTACCACGCTACGTAAACTATGTTACCACGTAAATCCCTGCGTGAACTATGTTACCACGCTACGTGAACTATGTTACCACGTAAATCCCTGCGTGAACTATGTTACCACGCTACGTGAACTATGTTACCACGTAAATCCCTGCGTGAACTATGTTACCACGCTACGTGAACTATGTTACCACGTAAATCCCTGCGTGAACTATGTTACCACGCTACGTAAACTATGTTACCACGTAAATCCCTGCGTGAACTATGTTACCACGCTACGTGAACTATGTTACCACGTAAATCCCTGCGTGAACTATGTTACCACGGTACGTGAACTATGTTACCACGTAAATCTCTGCGTGAACTATGTTACCACGCTACGTGAACTATGTTACCACGTAAATCTCTGCGTGAACTATGTTAACACGCTACGTGAACTATGTTACCACGTAAATCCCTGCGTGAACTATGTTACCACGCTACGTGAACTATGTTACCACGTAAATCCGTTTTTTTTTTTTTTTTTTTCGGATAGTGGGCCGAACCTCCTCCGAGGTCCCCGCGCAAAAGGGGCGCGCGGGGTAATCCCTGCGTGAACTATGTTACCACGTAAACCTCTGCGTGAACTATGTTACCACGTAAATCCCTGCGTGAACTATGTTACCACGCTACGGTTCAAAGTATGGCCTCAACACCATTAATAATTTTGAAACAACCAAGCCTACACGCTGGTGTTCAAACTCTGGCCTACACGCCATCAACAACCAAGCCTCCACGCTGGTGTTCAAACTTAGGCACACAAAGAGAAGCCTCATTCAAAAAATTGTATCTCATTGATCTCTTCTAATGGAAATTCATACGCCGACACGGCAATCTCATTCTGTTTTCTATGGTTTGGAGCTGCTCGTAATTTTCATGGGCTACTTTTGGGTCCACGTTCTGTGATTTTCTTGACCTCATATCGGTCATTAGGAAGGACCTTCTTTATCTCGTAGCCCCAAACTTTTTGACTTACTTTGGTTCCTAAACGAAAGGGTTAAAACGTATTGACCCTAGTCAATTCCTTTCATTTTTGCTTTAGTGCTATCAAATTTAGCTTTAGTTTTCTCTGCCCGTTCGGTCATCCTTTCAGACACTGTTTTACGGATGCCTGATCCAAATTGTTTTATTGAAGTATGCTACTAAGAAAAGTCAAGGTTAATCTCTTGTTTTCAGTATAATTTAAAGTAAAAAGCTTTGGGGGTATGGCACGCGAATTATTAAAAGCTCAAGAGGGCTCATCATTTTTATACGTTGGATAGAACAATTCCATGAGCTCATTGCGAGCTTGGTCAGCAATAACGCAAGTCTGGGCTTCGAATAAGGACACACTAGATTTAAGTGCTTATTTCGCTGAATGCTCAATCTCACTGAACCGATTAAAACAACTATCGGGTAGTACATGACATAAAAATGAGTAAGCAATAAACTATCGCAAAGGATTTGTTCCGTACAGTTTTGGTCAAAACAACAGACCCTTTATGAGAACCATCGCATAAAATTCCTGAATTATGAAGCTACTACTAATAGATTTCTCGACAAGAGAACATTCGGCACCAGATTCCAAATAAAAATAATACGACTCACCAGATTGTTCTCATTTACCAAAGATACCCGATATTACGCAGCTACCGGCACGTCGCTCCGCTGCTGCGTTGCTCGCGGCCGTTGATGACATCGTGCCATCAATTTGCCTCTGCGGCAACTCGTGGCAATGTTTTTGCTTAGATGGGTGAATTATGGACGAGCTCACAGCCCACCCGGTGCTATGTAGTTATTGGACCCCACAGATATACACAACGCAAGCGCGTCATCCACCCCGAGATACAAGTTCCAAGGTCTCAGCATAGCTACAACCGCTGCCCCACCATTCAAACCGAAATACACCACTGCTTCACGGCAGAAATAGGCAGGGTGATGGTACCCGTGCGGTTGATGGCACTATACGGAGCACCCGTCTGGTGCCACGCCCTTACCCACGAGAACGTCGCCGCGCTGCGACGCCGGCAGCGCGCGATCGCAGTCAGAGTCATTCAAGGATACCTCACAGTCTCCTACGAGGCGGCGCGCCCTAGCGGAAGTGCAGCCGGAGCGCGGGGGCTCCAATCTCGGCAGTCCGTGCTGGAGGCGTGGTCTCGTCTTTTGCCGGACCCGTCGGCCGGCCATCGAGGCGATCTGCCCGGTTCTCGTAGACTGGGTGGGCCGCGACCGCGGAAGTCTCACCTTTTATTTTTTTTTTATTTTTTTCGGGTAGAGGGCCGAACCTCCTACGAGGTCCCCGCGCAAAAGGGGCGCGCGGGGTATGTGAGACTCAACGATCTGCATGGTGTTGTGAGCAGACCGCGGGCCCAAGGATTTTAGAGCCCACCCACTAAACGACTCCCCTGCACTCTTACACCCGACGTCCGATCCCCTCCGAGGTCAGAACCCGGATGAGGTAGGGGGGCTACCACGGTCAACACTACAACCAGACGGCGCGGCTCACCCCAAGGACGCCCAGCCGACGGAGCCTTCGAGGCGAATCGAAGGCTCTGGAACGTCGGTCGTCTCGGTACGGCAGCCCGTCGGGCCGCCCAGACGGTGCCGCTGGTGTCCCGGAATACCCCGCTGGACCAGAACCAGCCTGCCGGGTCGGGACGCGATACACCGTCAACCGGTCGCTCTATTCACTCCACGGCAGCGCGCTAGAGTGCTGGTAGCGCGCCGCGCGGCCTCACCCCCTCAGGTCGCCCCTTGACCTTCACCGGGGGGAGGCCGCCACCTACAGGGGCCGGGACGTACGGGCGTATTCCCGCCTCCGGCCCCCGGCTCGACGGCGACGGATCGGTGCGGAAAGGGAAGAGCTCTCCCTCTCTCGCTCCGCCGCCTCCTTCTGCGATATGGTGGACTCGCAGAAGTCGAGCATCGCCTTCCAGGACGCGTCGCTGCCGAGCATCGTAGCCACGACGCGCGGCAGCGAGAGGTCCTCTCCAATGACCGCGACGAGGGCGGCGCGCTGCTCGTCAAATCCAGAGCAACGCGCCAGCGTGTGTTCCGCTGTGTCATCCTCGTCGCGGTCCGCGCAGTGGTGGCACTGCGCCGTCGGTTCCCTTCCGGCTATCTTATGCAAGTACCGGCCGAAACATCCGTGGCCGGTAAGCATCTGCGTCAGCCGGAAGGTGAGGCATCCGCGGTCGCGGCCCACCCAGTCCGCGAGAACCGGGCGGACCGCCTCGACGGTACGGATGCCGGCCGACGGGTCCGCCAAGCGGCGAGACCACGCCTCCAGCACGGACCGCCGAGATTGGAGCCTCCGCGCTCGAACTACTCCTTCGCCGGGGCGCCCTTCCCCCCTAGAGCGGAGGTCGCTACGCCACCTGTAATCGGCAGCGAGCGCCTCCGCCCCCAGGTCCCAGGGTGGCGCCCCGGCGAGCAAGCACGCCGCCTCGAAGGAGACGGTGCGGTATCCTCGGATCGCCCTGACCGCGATCGCGCGCTGCGGACGTCGCAGCGCCGCGACGTTCTTGCGGGTCAAGGCGTGGCACCATACGGGAGCACCGTATAGTGCCATCGACCGCACCACCCTCATGTAGAGGCGGCGCGCCACCTGATCGGGACCCCCAACGTTTGGAAGTAGCCGGCTCAGAGAGCCGGCCGTCACCATCAGTCGAGGGCACCTCTGGATACCTGTGCAGACTTTTTTTTTTTAATATTGCTTAGATGGGTGGACGAGCTCACTCACAGCCCACCTGGTGTTAAGTGGTTACTGGAGCCCATAGACATCCACAACGTAAATGCGCCACCCACCTTGAGATATAAGTTCTAAGGTCTCAGGTATAGTTACAACGGCTGCCCCACCATTCAAACCGAAACGCATTACTGCTTCACGGCAGAAATAGGCAGGGTGGTGGTACCTACCCGTGCGGACTCACAAGAGGTCCTACCACCAGTAATTACGCAAATTATAATTTTGCGGGTTTCATTTTTATTACACGATGTTATTCCTTCACCGTGGAAATCAATCGTGAACATTTGTTGAGTACGTATTTCATTAGAAAAATTGGTACCCGCCTGAGATTCGAACACCGGTACATCGCTCAACACGAATGCACCGGACGTCTTATCCGTTAGGCCACGACGACTTCTTACCACCAGCCACCACGCAAACTACAATTTTGCGGGTTCCACCTCTACTACACGATGTTACTCCCACACTGCGGAAGCCAACCCCGAACACTTGTCAAGCACGCACTTCACCGAAAAAACTGGCATCCGCCAGCGGGACCCGAACACTGCCGCATCGCCAGACACGAACGCACCGGACGTCTTATCTTACAGGCCACGACGACTTCAAATGTAACATGGGCGTGCCGGATAACATGGGCGTGCCGGATAGTCTCGTGCTCATCATACGGGACTTCTTGTCGAACCGCTCTTTTCGATATCGAGTCGAGGGAACCCGCCGCTCCTCCCCACGACCTCTCACAGCTGGAGTCCCGCAAGGCTCTGTCCACTCACCCCTCCTATTTAGCTTATTCGTTCACGATATTCCCCGGTCGCCGCCCACCCATTTAGCTTTATTTGCCGACGACACGACTGTTTACTATTCCAGTAGAAACAAGTCCCTAATCGCGAAGAAGCTTCAGAGCGCAGCCCTAGCCCTAGGACAGTGGTTCCGAAAATGGCGCATAGACATCAATCCAGCGAAAGGTACTGCGGTGCTATTTCAGAGGGGAAGCTCCACACGGATTTCCTCCCGGATTAGGAGGAGGAATCTCACACCCCCGATTACTCTCTTTAGACAACCCATGCCCTGGGCCAGGAAGGTCAAGTACCTGGGCGTTACCTGGATGCATCGATGACATTCCGCCCGCATATAAAATCAGTCCGTGACCGTGCCGCGTTTATTCTCGGTAGACTCTACCCCATGATCTGTAAGCGGAGTAAAATGTCCCTTCGGAACAAGGTAACACTTTACAAAACTTGCATAAGGCCCGTCATGACTTACGCGAGTGTGGTGTTCGCTCACGCGGCCCGCACAAACATAGACACCCTCCAATCTCTACAATCCCGCTTTTGCAGGTTAGCCGTCGGAGCTCCGTGGTTCGTGAGGAACGTTGACCTACACGACGACCTGGGCCTCGAATCTATTCAGAAATACATGAAGTCAGCGTCGAAACGGTACTTCGATAAGGCTATGCGTCATGATAATCGCCTTATCGTTGCCACCGCTGAATACTCCCCGAATCCTGATCACGCAGGAGCCAATCACCGTCGACGCCCTAGACGCGTCCTTACGGATTCATCAGATCCAATAACCTTTGCATTAGACGCCTTCAGCTCTAACACTAGGAGCAGGCTTAGGGACCCCGGTAGCCGTACTCGTCGAACTCGACAAAGAGTTCGCCGTGCAACCTTACCCATGAATCAGCTCGCTGAGTTTCTCGCCGGATCTTCTCAGAGAGTCGCGATTCCGATCCGGTAGTAGATTCATTCGCGAAGCAGCTGCTCTTGAGCTGTTAGGTCTCCTTCGGAGGTGCTCGGGTAGCTGTTAGAAAATCCCACCCCTCTTGGCTGAGCCTTTGCTCGCCCACCTGTCCTGGTGAAACTGGAAAGGCCTCCGGGCCACCAGTAATCCTTCAATCATCAAATGTGCCAATTCTCTTCCCCACGGAAACTTGCTTGCTTTCTTGTTTGCTTGCTTGCTGGAGCCCGGAGTCATCGAACGTGTAGTGTTATTGATTTTAAATCTAGCAGATTCTAAAGTTTCAGCGACAATTCACTGTCTCATGTCCTTATTGCGATAGAACTTTCACTTGAGACTTGCACTTGCCTTAATTTCTTGCAATAGCTTGTGGGGTGGTGGTACCTACCCGTGCGAACTCACAAGAGGTCCTACCACCAGTAAAAACTAAGCTGGTACCTACAGAATTCGTGTTTGCGAAAACAAACCCAATTTCGTTAAGTACCCGAAACAATCCACAAGATTTATGATAAGATAGATGGTTAAAACAAGGAGGACCCGTGACAGGAAACCGCAGGAAATGGACTCTCCGGTATCTTCCCGCTATATACGCTATCGGGAAGCGGAAATACTAATTGCGGATAAGAAATCCTTATTTTGCCGTGGTCCACTCTATAGCAATTTGGGTCTTGTTGAGATTTTTTTCTTTTATTTTTAATTAACAACCCATTATCACTTTACTCCAATACACATCGTCGCCACTATTATAGGCCGTATTAGATACAATATTAGTACTTATAAGAATACATTTCTAAATTGGCCGATAGAACCATTATCGTTTTCATCGTTTTTATCAGTCGCAGCTAATCATAGGGCGTCTTGTGGACTAGCTACCAGCTCTTAGCTATTAGCTATTTATATAGAAATTAATCTAGCTGTGATAATCATATTAAAGGACCTCGGATTCGACTAGTTTGGTAGACAGCGACTTGGCTGTGCCCTCAGCATTGCTGATGTCCATGGGCGACGGTAACCATCAGGTGGGCCGTTTGCTCATCTGTCTACAAAGATAAAAAAACAGAAAAAAATTGTTATTTAAGTCATCGGACTAATGAAAATATCAAGCTGAATATAAATGCGATGGCAAATATGGCGAATTTCAAAATTTTGTCTGCACAATACAATCAAGGCATTACAAAATTTAAAAGATAGATTGTTGCCTAGTTTATAGGCCACGTTTGTCAAGTTGTTTATTAAGACAGATGACGGTCAACATAGAACGGCACTTGAGGCAGGAAATTGCTGGAAATGGGTCAGCATCCTTCATACGGTCTGGCGACAGATTAAAACCTTATAGTTCCTCACTTAATGACAGTGTGGTGATCCGTGCGACTCACGGGAACATTACTTTTATATTTTATCATATACTCGCTTTTGCCGGCGACTTCGTCCGCGTGGAATAGTTCACAATAAATAATGCTTTATTTTAGAACAAATTTGGTTAGCATAAAAAACGTTATAGTGAGCAAACCTTAACATATAGAGATATGTTGTCACGGACTTTTTTTAGATCTTTTAAAGGGGAACAATTCTCTCATACATTATTTTAGCGAAACTTTAACCGTTTCTGCAGCGCACGCAGCGGAAGCTCTCGAAAGGTAAAAATAACCCCGATTTTGAAACATTATTTATTGGTGTGAAACATTATTTATTTATGTTATATATGTCGGAGGAGAAACGCTGAAGGAATATTTTTAAAAAGTGTGACGTCACCATTGCGACGTCACGGTCATTAAGTTCTCGACGATGACTCATGTTTGGGCTTCCGAAACAAAACTTCACGAGAACTTTGTGCGTGGCGTATATTTCACGAGAAGCGTAACAACTTTCCAGAGAGATCCGTACTGTACGACGGCTCGGATACGAATGAATCGCGCTAGACAGCACGGCCGTATTTATAGGGCTCTGTACACGTCATTTTGACGTTTGTGTATCGTTGATATTCCGAAATATTGACCCGGATGCGACACGGCCATCCTGTGTTACACACGTCCTCGTGTGTTAATCTGAAGCAAAAGCAAATACCGCACAGTATCATTCACGCTCGGCCATATCTGACCACTCTACTAAAATAAAAGTCTTGTGTCATCACAAATTCTATAACGACATTGAAAGATTACACAAACGAAAATAAGTGATTTACTACTGCTGCAAGTTCTCCCCGTACAATTCATGTACACAGTAACTAAGTCATCCCTGTGACTCTCTAATCGACAGTCATCCCTGTGACTCTAATCGACAGTCATCCCTGTGACTCTCTAATCGACAGTCATCCCTGTGACTCTCTAATCGACAGTCATTCCTGTGACTCTCTAATCGACAGTCATCCCTGTGACTCTCTAATCGACAGTCATCCCTGTGACTCTCTAATCGACAGTCATCCCTGTGACTCTCTAATCGACAGTCATCCCTGTGACTCTCTAATCGACAGTCATCCCTGTGACTCTCTAATCGACAGTCATCCCTGTGACTCTCTAATCGACAGTCATCCCTGTGACTCTCTAATCGACAGTCATCCCTGTGACTCTCTAATCGACAGTCATCCCTGTGACTCTCTAATCGACAGTCATCCCTGTGACTCTCTAATCGACAGTCATCCCTGTGACTCTCTAATCGACAGTCATCCCTGTGACTCTCTAATCGACAGTCATCCCTGTGACTCTCTAATCGACAGTCATCCCTGTGACTCTCTAATCGACAGTCATCCCTGTGACTCTCTAATCGACAGTCATCCCTGTGACTCTCTAATCGACAGTCATCCCTGTGACTCTCTAATCGACAGTCATCCCTGTGACTCTCTAATCGACAGTCATCCCTGTGACTCTCTAATCGACAGTCATCCCTGTGACTCTCTAATCGACAGTCATCCCTGTGACTCTCTAATCGACAGTCATCCCTGTGACTCTCTAATCGACAGTCATCCCTGTGACTCTCTAATCGACAGTCATCCCTGTGACTCTCTAATCGACAGTCATCCCTGTGACTCTCTAATCGACAGTCATCCCTGTGACTCTCTAATCGACAGTCATCCCTGTGACTCTCTAATCGACAGTCATCCCTGTGACTCTCTAATCGACAGTCATCCCTGTGACTCTCTAATCGACAGTCATCCCTGTGACTCTCTAATCGACAGTCATCCCTGTGACTCTCTAATCGACAGTCATCCCTGTGACTCTCTAATCGACAGTCATCCCTGTGACTCTCTAATCGACAGTCATCCCTGTGACTCTAATCGACAGTCATCCCTGTGACTCTCTAATCGACAGTCATCCCTGTGACTCTCTAATCGACAGTCCCTTTATGAGAACCATCGCATAAAATTCCCGAGTTACGAAGCTACTACTAATAGATTTCTCGACAAGAGAACATTCGGCACCAGATTCCAAATAAAAATAAAACGACTCACCAGATTTTTCTCATTTACCAAAATACCCGATGTTACGCAGCTACCGGGACGTCACGGTGTCGCTCCGCTGCTGCGTTGCTCGCGGCCGTTGATGACATTGCGGCATCAATTTGCCTCGGCGGCAACTCGTGGCAATGTTTTTGCTTAGATGGGTGGACTATGCACGAGCTCACAGCCCGTCCGATGCTATGTAGTTATTGGACCCCACAGATATTCACAACGCAAACGCGTCATCCACCCCGAGATACAAGTTCCAAGGTCTTAGCATGGCTACAACCGCTGCCCCACCATTCAAACCGAAATACACCACTGCTTCACGGCAGAAATAGGCAGGGTGACGGTACCCGTGCGGTCGATGGCACTATACAGAGCACCCGTCTGGTGCCACGTCCTTACCCACGAGAACGTCGCCACGCTGCGACGGCGGCAGCGTGCGATCGCGGTCAGAGTCATTCAAGGATACCTCACAGTCTCCTACGAGGCAGCGCGCCCTAGCGCAAGTGCAGCCGGAGCGCGGGGGCTCCAATCTCGGCAGTTCCATGCTGGAGAAGTGGTCTCGTCGTTTGGCGGACCCGTCGGCCGGCCTCCGTACTGTCGAGGCGATCTGCCCAGTTTTCGCGGACTGGGTGGGCCGCGACCGCGGAAGTTTCACCTCCGGCTACCTGTACAGACTCACAAGACATCTTACCACCAGCCACCACGCAAACTACAATTTTGCGGGTTCCACCTCTACTACACGATGTTACTCCCATACTGCGGAAGTCAACCGCGAACACTTGTCAAGCACGCACAAGAACACACTTCACCGGAAAAACTGGCATCCGCCTGCGGGACCCGAACACCGCCGCACCGCCAGACACGAACGCACCGGACGTCTTATCTTACAGGTCACGACGACTTCAAATGTGTCAATTTTCTTCCCCACGAAAACTTGCTTGCTTTCTTGTTTGCTTGCTTGGTGTGAAAGCCGCGACAACATGATAAGGCACCGCCTTTCAGGGCTCCACTGAAGACTACAATGAGCTATGCACCATCCAGTAGATGTTCATTGAGGTACATATCAACCGTAGCGCACCAAGCACATGGATCGGCATCTGTCTGTTCCCGATGAATTTCCGACGCGTGATCGTAGATACCGTTACTGGTATTCTGATTTGCATCATGTCTTTCCGCTGTACTTTGAACATGTTCAAACACGTCACGCCAGTGAGAATAGAGTCCTGATCCCACTTCTGATGTCGGAGGAGAAACGCTGAAGGAATGTTTTTAAAAAGTGTGACGTCACCATTGCTGACGTCACGGTCATTAAGTTCTCGACGATGACTCATGTTTGGGCTTCCGAAACAAAACTTCACGAGAACTTTGTGCGTGGCGTATATTTCACGAGAAGCGTAACAACTTTCCAGAGAGATCCGTACTGTACGACGGCTCGGATACGAATGAATCAGCGCTAGACAGCACGGCCGTATTTATAGGGCTCTGTACACGTCATTTTGACGTTTGTGTATCGTTGATATTCCGAACTATTGACCCGGATGCGACATATATATAACATCACGCTAAGACAAGCCTTTCTCGATAAATGGGCTATCTAACACTGAAATAATTTTTCAAATCGGACCAGTAATTCTTGAGATGAGCGCGTTCAAACAAACAAACTCTTCAGCTTTATTATATTAGTATAGATAAAAATAAATATACAGGTTTTTTTTGTTCGATTTCGAATGTCGTTCTCGCGATTTGTTGAAATTTTATACAGCGGTTAGTAACTTCGATTTCGTGAAGGTTCCTCATATAGTAGGATCAACATTACCTTATGCGTTGAGATTATTTTCGACAAACATTTTGCCTATTTCTACCGTAGGACCTCTTGAGAGTCCGCGCGGGTAGGTACCACCACCCTGCCTATTTCTGCCGTGAAGCAGTAATGCGTTTCGGTCTGAGGGGTAGGGCAGCCGTTGTAACTATACTGAAATCTTAGAACTTATATCTCAAGGTGGGTGGCGCATTTACGTTGTGGATGTCTATGGGCTCCAGTAACCACTTAGCACCAGGTGGGCTGTGAGCTCGTCCATCCATCTAAGCAATAAATAAATAAAAAGGTGTTTTAATAAGAAGGAGGTAACGAAAATCACTAGATCATTAGACTTGTGATTGTCTCAAATATGATCAGAGTTGCTTGGTGTTGGATTTTTGTTAAGTTTTCATTGCGTACAGATTTTTTTCTTTTCTTTAGCGAACTCGCATGTCTGGTTCGATTATTAAAACAGACCGAAACCAGGAGAAAAGTAAATAGCTTCAAGTGAGTACAATCGAGTAAAAGAGAAAATAGCTACACATCGCAAGTTCTTGGAGTAAAGTGAAATAAGACGTGCTTTACAACTAAATGTGTCTGCTACATCTCTGTGATTTATTTAAAAATAAGAATAAGATTATAGTAGTGTTTATAAGTATCTGAAGTATCTGAACGATGAGGTTGAGGCTGCCCAAGGAGAAGATAATTATCTTTCTATCTTTCTACTATCTTATCTATGTATATTTGTATTTGTGTATCTATGTTTTTGTTTTGGCAATGTAATTTATAACCTAGTGTTCATTTTACTCAAGTCTACTGTAATTCTTTAAATAATCGCCATGTATTAACTTCATCACAGCTACCTACTTCTTGAATCTTTCACTTCATCATGCATGGCGTTAAGTTCGCCTTTGTACATTATTTTATGCAATAAAGAATTTTCATTCATTCATTCATTCATTCATTCATTCATTCATAATTTTATTTGGATCCAAAATTGAGCTTTATTGTAGTACAATTAAAAACATAGGAATTTAGACTTCACCGCAAAGAAAGTTGACGACCATTGCAGTGGAGACGGTAAATTAAAAAAGTTGCATCAACGAAAAGGATTTTTTCGCAATTACTTTAATGTCCTTTTTCATCCATAACGCTTGTAAAAACACTATAAACAACTCCTCCCGTACCTCGAAATTGCCAGTGATTTTTCAACCTAATTGAAATAGCTTTTGGGCCGATCTTCATTTAAGCAGGGAATTAGTACAGACAAGATCTCTACTAAGTGTAACCATTATTCAAACTTGATGAATAAATGGAAAGATTCGCGAAAAAAAATCTGTTTTCGAGATAAAGTTCGTTGACTAGATTTTCTTTTGAAATTATTTTAAGTGATTGCTTTTAAATTTTTATTAATTGAGAATTTTATTATTGAATTTTATTTATTGAAAAAAAAATGTACAAGACGGTTTGCTATTTTAAGAAAATTTATGGTGTTATTTGAGATTTTTTATATTTTGTTTAAATCTATATAAAATCGTAATTATTATAAATATTTCTAATGATTTAGATTCTCGGCTACAAGTCACGTGATTAAAGTCTTACATTGAACGGTCCAAGCTAGAAGTTTCATCTCCATTGTGGATTCTAGAAACACATCCGAGTGAAGAAAAAGTACATGTAGAATATCAAGTATCTTTAACGAAGATACTGTTTTCGAACCAAAATACTGCGATACGCCAACGAACAAACTATCAAGATGATTAGGAAGTCTAAGTTTCCCTCTTTTTAGGAAAATGGCGTATCTATTTCTCAAGTCGAGTGCGAGTGGGATATAGAGAAAGAAAGAGATAATGTACATTATTGCATACCAAAACACAATTAACATTAAAAAAACAGTCAACAAGTAGATATATTTTTACAATAGGCGGTTTTATGGCTAAATGCGATCTCTGTCAGATAGTCTTTTATTTACAGAAATTCTGAAAAAGAAAAAGATAAGTAGGTATGTTCCGGTGTACTATTAACAATACATTATTAAAGAAGATACATACATACAATAAATATATGGATATATACCGTTTACATGTAATATGAAATCACTATAATATGATT
This sequence comes from Bombyx mandarina, assembly GCF_030267445.1. Lineage (NCBI taxonomy): Eukaryota > Metazoa > Arthropoda > Insecta > Lepidoptera > Bombycidae > Bombyx > Bombyx mandarina. The sequence goes on along the minus strand of NC_143231.1, from coordinate 2,518,614 downwards.
TATACACCAATACCGGTCACCGTCCTCACCCAAATCCATAGACACAGCCCACTGAGTTTCTCGCTAGATCTTCTCAGTGGATCGCATTTCCAATCCGGTGGTAGATTCTGCGAAGCACTGCTCTTGCTGGGGCCAATGCTAGCGACAACGTCAGGTTTGAACCTCGCGAGCTCACCTACTAGTTCGCTGAATCTAGAATAGCCCCTCGAGGCTACTAGAATAGGTAGGGAAAAAAAGGGGGTGACAAGAAAGCACGATGCAATGATTTGAAGGATGATTTTGAATAACTGTAGAATCTTAAATAAAATTGATGAACAAAAAGTGTATGGACTGAACGATGGATGGAAAAATCCTCAAACAGATATCAATTTTGACGGCCGTCTGGTGTAGTGGTAAGTGACATGGTCACTACACAAGGGGGTCGCGGGTTCGAATCCCGCCAAGGAAAGATATTTGTATGATAAATATAAATGTCTTTTCCAGGGTTATGGATGTATATTAAATATATGTATGTGTATAATAAAAATCTTACATTTATTTCCGTTATCTGGTACCTGTAACACAAGTTCTTTACGAACTTATCACGGGACCAGTTAACGTGGCGTGATTGTTAGTAAATATTTATTCATTTATTTATTATTAATAGATAAGGACATAGGTTTAAAAATCTCCACATAAAGTCTAATGAACACTCTAACAAGTCAGTCACACAAAACACACTCCAAAAATATTCACGAAACCTTGAATTATGATGACTACAACATATTTTTCACGGAAATATCAAAAACAGGGGTTAGAATTCCTCTCCTGAGGGTGTGCAATCGGAATTGCTTATACGTTTTCACCCCTTGTAGTCAATTCTCAAAAAAAGTAACTCGGAAAGCAATTTTATGGGGGATGCGTGCGTTGTCAATTTTATCGGTTGTTGATATCACCGGAGCATCTGTATTTGATATGGTGATTGTCAAGTCGTGTGATATTTTGCACAGATGTATTTTGTCAAGTAATACTCATGGCTTTGTGGTAGTTTGTTCATATTTTCATAATAATAATTGTCACTGCGCTTTTTAAAGATAACTGAGTCTAGCTGAACGCAATCGTCTGGATCGACTGGCCTTATCCACTAGGTAACAAAAAATTATCGTAAATAAAAGAAACATTAAACGTATGAAAATCTATATCTATACTAATATTATAAAGAGGAAAGATTTGTTTGTTTGTTTGTTTCGAATAGGCTCCGAAACTACTGGACCGATTTGAAAAATTATTTTTCCATTAGAAGCCGACATTGTCCCTGATGAACATAGGCTACTTTTTTTTCATTTTTTTTATTTTATTTTTTTGGTTTCATGTGTGTTTTAATGTTTCCGAAGCGAAGCGAGGGCGGGTCGCTAGTATATTATATTTTAAATTGACTTAAGTTTTCGATAATTTTACTATATTTAAATTATACATCGTAAATAAATTATAGTATCAAAATCTTGTACCTTAACTTCGTTTTAAGTTCTTTTGGTCTAAAGGATAAAACTATCGGCCTCAAGCGACACGTTGGGCATGATTTCAGATTGAATGAAAAATTATGAAAATATACATACCGTGACAGCAGGAGCAATGAAATGCCATAGTTAAAGATAAATATCACATATTGTCGAATACCATACGAACATTTTCCCATCCAATTAATATGTGTATGTCAATGAGAACGTGTCATAATGATTATAAGGCGATTCGTCTGACCACGCCTTTGTAAAACATATTTTTATGGAAATGATGTAAAATTCATTTTTGTTTTCTTTTACAAATATTAAGACTCTGGCGTTTCACTGTAATGGGTAGACAATATAGTCATTATTTGAGTTGACAATGTGAAGCAGACAAGGTCTCTATGATATTAAACCGGTTAACCGGGGTCCATACGGTTACAATATCTTTGACTTTACTCTGACATCCGTCTGCTTAATTCTTCCAAAAGTTCAACCCCATATCTATAGGCGGAAGGCATCAGTGCTCTAATATTGACGTGCGTGACTCTATGAAATACCTTTGCCCCCAATAACGATCATAGTTTTAAGAGCAATCCGAACAAATAAGTCAATAAATGTTTTATTGCGTTAAGTCATTAAATATTTAAATACGCAGCTACGCATTGCTGAAATTATCTCCCACCGCCTATTCGTCACATTGTAACAAAGCATGGCTTTATTAATCGTTTAAAATCATTTCTTTTGGACTCACAGAAACTAATCTAATTTATAGTATTTATAGTAACTAATTTAATCCTAGCTTGTGAAAACTTCCTTTTATTAAATTTTTATTTATTTTTATTTTTTTTAAGATGCCCACAGGTTGTTATTACTGTGTGCTTATTATGTTTTGTATTCGGGTTCACCATTTAATTTGATTTTTGTTTTGTTTTTTTCTTAAATTTTTGGTTTTGTTTTCGGGTTCACCATTTAATTTGATTTTTATTTTGTTTTTTTCTTAAATTTTTATAATTTACTAATTTTACTAATTTATACCATATTCTGAGTATGTACACACGTACGGAGTCTTCATCCCCGCAAAGAACCAAAGGGAAACGGGGGTGACTGAAAATCAGCGCTGTTCAATTTATCAACCTTGAACAGCAATAGCTGAGCCACCTCCTTTTGCCTTTTTCTCTTTTTTTTTGCTTTTTTTTTTTTTTGTATTTCATTTTATGATGTGAAAGGCAATCAATGATCTTTATTATTTATTATTATGATCTTTATTATTTTAATTAGATGTTCTTAGTCAGAGTATTAATGTCAAAATAATAAAGTCATTGTATGCAAATCCATTCAACGTATTGTGTTTTGATTGAGTACAAACTTGCAATTATTTTCTGACAATTACGCATCCGTAAATTGCGAGATATTCCAAAGCACTTAAGCACCACAGATTATAGTACACTCTATAGTTAAGGCAGTGACATTTACTGATGAAGTACAGAACTAAAGTTTTGTTAAAATATCATTAAATTGGAACTATTATACCAAGGAAACACATTACGGTAATAAAAATTTTCCCATTAATTGTTAGCTCAGGAAAACATGATCTATGTACGTATGTGCCAAATTTCATCCGAATCTGTTCAACGGATTTTTTGTGCGTGATCCAGCAGCAAAGATCCAAAGCTCTTCATAAACTTTCACAATTCTAATATTAATAGGATGCATCAGTATTTGGTATGTGTGCAGATTTTTAGATGAAAATGAAAAACTGTTAGGTATATGTTGAAAGCTTTTGTGACAGTCAATGAGAAAGTCAAATAAAGGTCAGGCTGACAAAAGCATATTAAAGAGAGCAATAATCTATAATTAAAAAAATGACTAGTTATCATTTAATTAGTAAGAGCTCATTCCGCATGAGGTTAGGTGACTTAGTGCAACAGTCGTTCTAACCTTCGAAACAGAAGGAATAACTGGCAAATAAGGCAACAACGTCGATAGAAATATAACATGTTTCGTTTTCCTTGATTATGAAAAAAAAATCCCTACTATCAGTCTACCTTGTCGCTACCACCCCAATTCAAATGAAAACATATCTCGGCTCAAAGTAGCAATATAAACTTAGAAAAAAATGCTGTGAAAAAGTATAAGGAAAATATTTCTTCCGAAATTGTTTCATTTCTAAACACTAAAACCAGCGTAAACCCTTTATTTGCATCAGCTACCGCAGGAATCCTCCAATATTATTAAAACTGAACGTTACCAAAATCTTCTTGCCAAATAAACAGGCTTAAGGCCAAGTTTTGGCGGGCATTTTCTGAAAACACTACGAAAGGGAAGTTCCATGGAAATCTGGGGAGTATTACCTAAGCGCTGTATTTCGAAATTCCAGTGTTACCATGAGTTTCAAATTTCGATTGAATTTGATTTATCGTGAATTCTTTTGCTTGACTTAATATTATTTAAAAATAAGGAAATTGAGTCTCGAAAATTCGGAATGTATCATCACCTTGAAATTCTGAATGTGTATTTATATTTATGTATAGCACAGAGGTGATAATAGATATGAAAGCGTATTCGAATTCTCGTCTTGACCACGACATAAAAAATCGCATCTAGGTACTAGGACATTTAGGTTGAGATGGGCAAATGGGTAAGTCAGAATCGTGTGGATAGATTTTCAAGTTGTCGCGACCTAAAAAATAAACTGCAATAATGTACCAGCATTCGTATTAAGCGATGCAACAGTGTTGGAATCCCGCAGGCAGCTCTCAATCCTTCTCCTTCACCCTGCTTGGGTTCGGACTTCGAAAGGGGGATCGGACGTTTGGGCCCTTAGGCGTCGGGAACTTGTAGAAGGTTCGGCCCCAACTCAAAAAAATATATTTTTCGGATAAAATACATACTTGGCAAATATTCACGATTGACTTCTAGGGTAAAGGAATAACATCTTGTAATAAAAATCAAAACCGCAAAATTATCATTATCATAATTACTGTGGAACATGTGAAACTTGTTCAAAGACCGTGAGCTCGTGATATTTTTCAGCAGACAATTCCAGGGCTGAACAGCCCCCCACATTGGTCTCGAATCCGAAAGTTAATTGCACGCCATAAAAAGGACTGATCACTAAAAAAACTATCGCATAGAGTTGTTATGCGCAAAGGAGTCATTAAGTAAGATCAGATCACTAATCAGATTGACTGTCTATCTTGCTATTACACTTGCCCCCTTGATGATTGTCCCTCTCCATCGCCCTCCCGCTCCTTTTCCCCCCATAGGACTCTCCATTAAGAATCAAAGATTGAATTACGGAATTATGTTATAATATTCATAAAATCTGACGCAATTGACGCATCTGACGGATTATCTGACGCAAATTGTAAATGTTATTGGTGTTTATACAGCAGCGAAAAGACCATAGTAGGGGTATTTCCTAGTCTAGACAGTTCATCGGCCACTTTTCTGTTCGTCCGTTTTCGTTTGCTTGTTTTTGAATACTCGTAACTAGCCTGTGTCCGGTTGATGAATGTTGCCCTCAATGTAAACTTTGTTTTGTAGCTTGCCCCTATAGCACTGAGGGTACTCAAGATAACGAAAAAGTACCTTTTACGAAGGTAAAAGAACTAATTATGGACGCAGAGTCTGCAGTGTCGTTTGCAAATGAATAGTCTGTTTTATTATTTTCAATATTTGTTTTTTTTTTTTTTTTTCAGCAGAATTTGTTTCGTCATTTTGGCTGAGGCTCTGAGAGAAGGCAAAATTGTGACTTTACTCTTCACTACGATATACTACGGGACAAAACTAGCCAGGTCGGTGGAACTGTGGATGTTAGTTATCATATTCATCAAAACAAAATGAATTGTGAGCTAATTATTAATTCAACGGTTAAGAAATCTTACGTGCATGAAAGACGATAATAATGTGATAGAGGAGTATGGAAGGAGAAAACATGTTGCGCCGACCCCAGGTGACTGGGAGACGGGCAGGAGAATGATGATGATGATGATGGTTAAGAAATCTTACGGCACACTTGATATTAAGTGGCTATCATTATGTATGACAATCACAATGCGAATATTGCGGCTCACCTTGAGACATGAGTTGTAAGTCTCAATTGTATAGCATTAAATGCAACGCGACAAGAACAGTCGCTTTTTAATAAAAACATTTTTTGTATTGCTTAGATGGGTAGACGAGCTCACAGCCCACCTGGTGTTAAGTGGTTACTGGAGCCCATAGACATCTACAACGTAAATGCGCCACCCACCTTGAGATATAAGTTGTAAGGTCTCAGTATAGTTACAACGGTTGCACCACCCTTCAAACCGAAACGCATTACTGCTTCACGGCAGAAATAGGCAGGGCGGTGGTACCTACCCGCGCGGACTCACAACAGGTCCTACCACCAGTAATTACGCAAATTATAATTTTGCGGGTTTCACTTTTATAACACGATGTTATTCCTTCACCGTGGATGTCAATCGTGAACATTTGTTGAGTACGTATTTCATTAGAAAAATTGGTACCCGCCTGCGGGATTCGAACACAGGTGCATCGCTTCAACACAAATGCACCGGACGTCTTATCTTTTAGGCCACGACGACTTAACTATCTAATCCATAAATAAATTTATTAATGACAAAATAAATAATTTCTATTTATTGGTACCTCGGGTAATGTTGTTGACCTGGTAGGTACAGTTGAAGACACACAAAACGTCATACAAACCAAGCTATTATAAAAAAAATACCAACTAGACCCGGATCCCAAAAAGCTCACCAAAAACAAAAAGACGAAAATTCTTCGAGTCTCTTCGAGCGCTTGTTTTGTTTCACCAAATAGCCAATTCGGGGGATCGTTAGGCAGCAATCCCTCAGTTTTACAAGCATTAAGCACAAGTATTCCGTTGTGGAAGTTCATAAAAGCGAAATATGTTGAGCGTCGTCATCACTCAGATAACTTTTGAAGGATTCCAGGAAAGAATGTTGAAGAAAATTCTGCAGTGCAGAAGGAATTCAGTATGGCAATTTTTTTAATAATTTTCAAGACTGGCCTTAGCCATTGCAAATTTAATTAGGTACAAAATGAGGTACCCGTTTTTAGTACTACCAGTATGGTGTTCTTTGAGTGTGTACTTAGGCCTTCCTTCGTATTATTGTCCAGTTTTGAGCTTTTCCATTTCATAAACTATCTTTCGATAGATAAATTATAATGCAATATTGAACGTAATAGTCTTATTCAAATTCAACGCTATCATTTAATTTTTTTACCTAATAAATTAATTTGGTCACTTCCGAAATTAGATCGCATAAACAATAGACGGACAGACAGGCAGATATATTTAAAAAAAACATTTTGCTTAAGAGTACGAGCTATAAATATTATTTTATTCTAAAACACAGTATAGATGTTGTTGACATACTGTTTACAACTATACTGCGTCTTTACGCCTAAAGCTTCTGTTCCTTCGTCGAAAATGGAAAAAGTTTGATTGTGAAGAATTTTTTTGTCACTCCGTGATTTGGACATTTTTATTTCCAAAGGTACATTTTTTTTTTTACAAGAGCCTTTTGTTGAATTAACGTAGGAAGTTCTTCTCCGGATCTCTGTCGCTTTGAATCAAGTGCGTACATTTTTCATATCAAGTTAGTGAAATAACTATTCAGTATTTCATGTTAGTAAAAAGCTATAGTGATATTTTGTGAGTCTCACTTGCTTGCGACTTATTAGATGTCAAATCGATACACAAGGTCATTAAGGAACGTCGCTCAAATATCGCAATAACCACAGCTTATTAATGACGACACTGTCTAGAATATTAATTCCTGCCCTTAATTATAATAGAAAAGTGTGACTTCTTCGCGACAGAACGGTAAGGCCGTTCTGAACATCGAATAATGTGACAATCATCATATAATACAATATAACCTAAATCAATATTTAGGTTATATTGTATTATATGATGATTATATGATCAGACTCAATAGTCTGAAATTAGGAATTGGCGTTCTCCCATATTTACTTAACCAGGCCTGAGTGAGGTGGGGTATGTCATACCGAGGCTCTTACTGGTGGTAGGACCTTTTGTGAGTCCGCACGGGTAGAAACCACCACCCTGCCTATTTCTGCCGTGAAGCAGTAATGCGTTTCGGTTTGAAGGGCGGGGCAGCCGTTGTAACTATATTGAGACCTTAGAACTTATATCTCAGGATGGGTGGCGCATTTACGGTGTCTACAGGCTCCAGTAACCACTTAACAACTAGGGCAACATTTCGGGTATCTCATTTCCACCTCGTTGCTGGTCTAACAACTTCTCACCTCATTCACGCCGGGTTAATACAGGATCGTCGGTAACAGTTAAAGGATGTACACCCTTTGTTTTGATCGTGATAAAAACAGGCACGCGATATGTGAATCTGGTTTGCAAGTTTTCAATTTAGGTGCGGCGCAAAGCTCTTTGCAGCGACGCTCCGGACGAACACGTCTCCAATTAGTTTCGTGTGTCCCAAAGCGTGAGCACAAAGCTTTTTCAGCCGATGTTTTTGCGTGGAAACTGTCGTTGTTTTGAATAATATTTTCCTTTATTTTCCGTTAACACGGTACGTACGTGTGCGGAATTAAATTTTGTTTAACGAAAACACGCTTTATTAATATCACAACGAATTAATTATTTCTTTAGTGGTAATGAGATGATTTTATTGTTACTAGAGGTCCCGCAGTAGTCGAAATTCGACTATAATTAATTAGAATTGTAAGTTTGTACACTATTATGATTGTATTTTATACTTCTATAATCACAAATTTCGCCAAGACTACGCTATATAAAAAATATTAACAAAGACAAACCATATTCTATTCTCAATTTGACAACAGACGTCAAGAACAAAAGTTTGACAATAAATAGTATGCATGCGTGTGTGCGTCAAATACACGGTATGTAGTGTGTGTAATGTTTTCTTTATTGATTTAATGTATCTTTAATGCATTATTTTAAAAAAATATTGGCATTGTGCACTTCTTCTCTATATTCTCTATAAGTGTAGAAAATTTCATACTCCTCCGTCCGCGCAATTTTCGTAAAAAGGGATACAAAGTTTTTGCTTCACGTATTAATATATAGACCGGTCTTTGTGACGTGTGCAAATTTTCAAGTTAATGGTATGACTTGAAGTTAATAAAAGAATACATACAAAAAAATCTATTACCATTTAAGCGCTTACAATATATTAATACTTACTTATTTAGCTTAAAGTCATCAAAACCCAAAAAAAAATTATTTTTTTTCTTCTACAGTCATTCAAACGGAAGCTTCATTCGCAAAGCAATTAATATGAAAAATTAAGGTTTCCCTTCGATTCCGTTAATTCATCATTCCTTCCCCCCCCCCTCCTCCAAATATGCTAATTGGTAGGGGGAAAGGTTATTCTTTTCATTATAGAAATAAATTACGCCTAAATGACTTTGGTAGATTGCATTCGAGATCCAAGACCGATGATTCATTGTTAATTATTTTTAGGCGGTGATTAATTAACAGGTTTTTCTTTTACTAATATAGTAATTGGTAGAATCATGTCTTCTTTCCACTGCTCACCCTGTTAGTTAGTGCCGAGCGTGATGAGTTCGAAGACTCATTTGTAGAACAACAATAGACATTGAGAACAGTTATTATTATGCAAAAATCGTCAAATCATAAAGCAAAAATTCTTCGCGACCAAAAGACACAAAACTTTATCAAGTCTTACGGCGACGCATTCGCGAATTCGCAGTGCATGGCGATTTCAAGTTGAGTACCATCTGACTTTACTGGTGGTAGGACCTCATGTAAGTCCGCATGGGTAGGTACCGCCACCCCGTCTATTTCTGCCGTGAAGCAGTAATGCTTTTCGGCTTGAAGGGCAGGGCAGCCGCTTTAACTATACTTGAGACCTTAGAACTTCTATCTCAAGGTTGGTGGCGCATTTACGTTGTAAATGTCTATGGGCTCCAGTAACCATTTTATAACAGGTGGGCTGTGAGCTCATCCACCCATCTAAGCAATAAAAAAAACCTTTCAGTAATAAATTCTATAAATTACGTCATTTTGATCTGTATATTGTCTTTCATGTTAATATTTGCAATATCAAATAATCAAGCAATTAAAGTTTGCAAAACCCGAAAACCACCTATGAATTTAATTCTTCATTCATACAAATACCAGTTAAACTCATATTAATTTTAATGAACCACACAAAAACACAATTGGCGCATTAACAAAACATATTTGAACGAGTGATTTTGTCACAGACATAAACGAACGACGCGACGGTAGTACTATAAACTCGTCAAAACTGAGCTGCTTCTGTAAATCAGCCGCGTAATTCCGAACTGCGTTAGTCAAACGTCCGGCCCCTTTGTGCGGAGACGTTAATTGCACTAGCTCTGATTGCCCCAGAACAGTGCAACAGAAACCGATGGCAACGCACGATACAGAGAGTAAGGTAATATAACTTTCGGAACGAAGTTCCTTATGGGACGACGCGGAGGGGGGTACCTGGGAAAAAACGTCTGTAACGTAAGATTTTTATTAGTAATGCACACAGTGTACGACTTCACTTTGTAATAACGTACAAAAAATAACTTTTTTTTATCATTCATTGACCACGATCTCGGAGCGTTCCTTTGCGCAATACACTAACTCTTAAGCAAACATCCGTGAATGAAGTGTACCACAATAAGTTCGCACGTTACCGAATGACCCGTGGGTTGTTGCGAAACCTCCAGTTTTATTTTCTTTATACCTCGAATAGAACTTAAAATTAATATTTTTATAATAAGGAACTTCGTTCCTATCCGGTGTCCCACGACACCACACACCTTTTTTTATATAATTTGGCCGATATTGATGGAGGTAGGAGGAAATGTAAAACCACTTGAGTTTCTCAATGTGAGTGGCGCTATTCATGATATCTATGAGGCTACCACACTATTAAAATAAAAAATTAACTTATAAACTATACGAGTCAGACAGGTTGGTCTTATATTACAAATCCTCGCACTCGCATTTTACCACTTAAATCCTTAATCTAATTACTATACTCGTAATGTTCAGAGCCTTATTTCAGTAGCGAAGCCACCACGCATTCTACTTTGAAGAATTCGATATTTTCCAACATTTCCTATCTTCAACCTAATGACTTAAGCGAAAGGACGGTATTTAGGTTGCAATTTTCCACAGTAGGTTCTTAGCACTAACTATACCATGAGTGTACACTCCTTCCTGCGTTATGCGGTTATCACGGTCTATGCCACCTACCTTGAGACATGAGGTTTATTGGAATAAATTTCAAATTCGCATCAGAAATGTTGCCTTACCGTGTCTACATAATATTGTTCTATTAATGCACATTGTTTTGCCTGGACTGTTGTACTAATTTGTTTGGAGTCCACTTCGAGTGTAATTCCCCAAATTCGTCGGGTTGTTTCATCGGATTTGGCACGTACGTTGAAAACAAAAGAAAATCTGTTGCAGTTGACAAAAGTACTTTTCATAGCCCAATCTGCCTTGCATTTTTAATAGACAGAATAGAAGCAAGGAGAATGTATTTTATATGTCGCATCCGGTTCATCAGTAAAATTATTGAACGAGATATCAACGTTGTGATCTAGATGGAGTAGAATATAATAAAAGTGGCAAGCAGACTGTGCTCTGTCCTATCATTCAGATGATCATAGTAAGAATTGTGTTGTGTATCGTGATCATTTGTAAAACTTTATACATCAAACACAATAATTTCTCGTCCGATTACTAACTAGCCTTGTACCCACAATAATATTACCACTCTTAGATATATGCATTTAAAACCCAAATACACAATAATCGCTACGTCGTTTTCCGATCTAGTGCAGGCAGCGGCTTGGCTCTGCCCCTGGCATTGCTGACGTCCATGAGCGACGGTGACCACTTACCATCAGGTGGGCCGTATGCTCGTCTGCCTACAAAGGCAGTAAAAAAAAATAGTGCAAGAAAGGAAACAAAACTGAGTTTAATATTTTTATAATACTCCTATGTGTTTATATTAAGTCAATATTGTTCAATATATTGATATATTTATGTTAGAGTATTTTTAAAAGCATTGCATTAATTTTACAAAAAAAAAAACTTATACCTTATCTTTTAATTCAACTACTTTTTTGTTGATAATATTATGATGAATACCTACATTTGTTGATCTGTCATAACGCCTAAATCGTTTGTAATTTAATTTTCAAATTTCCTTTCAAGCTTTTAAAGCACGAAAAACCTAGAAAGTAAGTAACGCTTTTACAGTTTCATTTTCAAAATTTCCTTCAATTAAATTATTATTATACATTTCATTGATTTCCATAATGCAAGAAAATATAAGTGATATATTCTAAAACAATGCAATAAATTAAACTCGCATTTCAGACTAAGCCTTTATCAAATATCGAATAAAAATTTTTTTTTTTTTTTTTCTTCCTAAACTGATGGTCTTAGAGAAACAGCGTCACTGGACTAGTAGGTGAGCTCACGGGGCTCAAACATGATGACGTTGCAAACACGAACCCTAACAAGAGCCGTGCTTCGCAGAATCTACCATCGGATCGGAAACGCGACCCACTGAGAAGATCCGGCGAGAAACTCAGTGGGCTGTCTCTGTGGGTTAATTTACTCGCCGAGCCCTTCGTCGCAAGAGACCGGAGAATACAATGAGGCATTCAGCTCACCGAAAACGTTACTTTTAAAAACTTTATAAGAGAGCCATTTAAAGTTAAAAAATTGGAAAAAATATAATACCAAAAAACTTTCTTCAGCTATTTGAACAGGGTAAACTTAATTCAATTTCAATTAAAACCATCGAATTGTTGATACTAATGCCAAATAAAACGGACCTTTAATTACAAAGATAAAAGTCGCGTATTAAGCAAAATATGGCTTAAACCAAATAGGCTTTCACTGCTCGAAATTTATTTAATATACCTATATACTCATACTCAATAATCTATATATATATAAAAATGAATTGTTCGTTAGTCTCGCTAAAACTCGAGAACGGCTGGACCGATTTGGCTAATTTTTGTCTTGAATTATTTGTGGAAGTCCAGAGAAGGTTTAAATGGTAGATAATAATATAAAAATGCTCGAAAATAAATAAAAATAACAATTTTGTTTTTCGTTTGATGTGTCCCCCGTCGGATAGATTCCTTTTGTTTGTTTTAAGTTTATTTTATACAAAAGTTTAGGTATTTTATTTATCGATTGAGGCACTATGAAGTCTGCCGGGTCAGCTAGTCTATACTAATATTATAAAGAGGAAAGATTTGTTTGTTTGTTTGTTTCGAATAGGCTCCGAAACTACTGGACCGATTTGAAAAATTATTTTTCCATTAGAAGCCAACATTGTCCCTGATGAACATAGGCTACTTTTTTTTTATTTTTTTTATTTTTTTTTTTTGGTTTCATGTGTGTTTTAATGTTTCCGAAGCGAAGCGAGGGCGGGTCGCTAGTACTCAATAAATGTACTCCAAATTCCCTAAAGCATTAGTATAACGTAGAACCCAACAAATTTTAATAACAATGAATCAAAAATGGTTTTTGATCCACTTGAAGGAATATCAATGAATAATCCTTATCCAGTCCGTTCCACTACTATATAGCTGGTTAAAGACACGTTCCTCACAAAGACGACGAAAGCTACAAAGGCGATATGCAGATTAGTGAACTGAATGCCTTGTGCCAATCTGGAAGCTGACCTACTGAATTGCGGATACTATAACTTCTATAGATTCAATTATTGAGCCGGGTATTTGGCAATTAGTGTAACTAACACAATCTGCATAGTCTTCAATATCGAATACGCAAACTTAAAAATGATATGAATGCATACAATTTTTTCTTTTATGTCCGTTCAGAAATTACTAAATTCTAATTTATCGACAAATATGTGATCAATGACGCGCAAGGAACAATATCAAGAAATCAAATCAAATCAAATCAAAAAAAATATATTCAACATAAATGAAAGTACATACTTCGACTGTCCCTACGTACAGTATCGAAACTGAAAATTTGCGATTTTTTTTTATGACACTAAGATATTTCTTTTTATGTATATTTTCACACAAAAAAGAGAAAAAGCTATAAAATACATATTAAACCATGTTTTCAATGAGTATAATATCGATACTTAACAAATCAATCAGCGTAAAAAATCGAATGTTTAATTTCGGTACTATACGCGGATACAAGAAGCGTGCGTGCAGGACGAAACTACCGCTTTCGTTGCTATACGCGGTGCCCCGCGCGCCCGCGCGTTCCGACGCAATTTTGAAATTATGTGGCTCTAACGGAAAACTGATAAGTATATTAACAAATTTATTAATTCCGAGTGCATGATGTTTATTTTCTCCTTGTTTTTTAATCTGATTTCCTTAACAATATTCTGTGATTAATTAAGTTTACCTCAAAAACAATGTATTTTAAAGTAAATGTCATTCACCCGAAGTATACTATCGAAAGTCCCAAATTCGATTTTGTACGTCGATTAACATTTTTTTTGGAGTATCGAAAGTGACAGTTTCGATATTATTCGCTGATGTTTAATTTCCTTGTGTAATCGAATCTGGTACATTCATTATTATACGCGGGTACATTAGTCAACGACCCTATCGAAAATACCACTTTCGATGATTTCATTCCTAATTATATTTTTTTTATTTTTATATTCGATATATCTACCATAGAATATTACTTTTCTTAAAATCAATTTGTATGTTTTATTAATTTATGTTATAACATATCAACAGAACTATATTATTTACAAATCAATTTCTGTTTTATTAACTTATTTGATACATGGACACTGTTATAGTTTCTCCTAATGTGGCCATACCTAGTGCCGCGTCACTTATAACTGAATCGAACTGAACTGAATGTGAGTCTCCACTTATAACCTTGTTGGAAGGTGACTCGTCATCTACAGTTATAAAAAGAAAATCTACTTTTAAAGTTAACCCAAGCAAAAAAAGAAAAGGAGGAAAGGAAAAGGTGCAAAGACAACTGGATAGATGTTAAAATAAAAATTGTTGTGAATACTAGTCAGCAATATATTTACAGGAATGAAAAGGTACATAACAAAAAAGGAATTGTAAAGCGATTTGTAAAGCAACTTGTAAATTAAACTGCTGCGAACATTTTAATGAAACAACTCGTCAGAAAATTTATACAAGTTTTTAGCAATTGGCTGACCATGCTAAAAAATTGAATTTTATTAACAAATTTACCAAAAAGTTAAACAAGCACCGTTTTACCACTGAAAGTACATCTAGAAGACAGTTTACCACTCAGTATTTCTTACCAGATCCAGTCGAAAATCAAAACTATCCCTGCGAATATAGACGTGTTTGTATTAAAACTTTTTTGAACACCTTGTCGATTACGGATCAATTCGTCTGTACTGCTCATCAAAAACTAAATCAGGAAGGTATCACTTTACCAGATAACAGATGAAAGCAACCATATATTTAAGATAGATTCTAATATTATTCAAAGTGTATCTGATCATGTAGCCACTTTGCAACCAGTTGAATCCCATTACACCCGAAAAAATAGTAGCAAGCTTTATTTAGATAACAACTTATCAATGAGAAAAATGCTTTCTTTATATAATGGGCGGGACAATCTTCATCTCTATAATAACAAAGCGCAAACTTTACGCCAGTATACAGACATAATTAATGAAAATATGAATAGGATATATGTGACCAATGCCACAGTTTTTCTAACGAGCAAATTAGCGCCTATAACAAACATAATTATTGAGACTAAAACTGTTACTAGAGAATTTAAAAATAATGATAAAATTATTGCTCAAAAGTGGTCTGAAACAGTTTACCACATTAGATTTCCAGAAATTTTTTAATCGTCCTCATGGTGACGTGGGATTGATTATTTTATTATAAACGGAAGCTCTGTGTGTACACTTTTATTTTATTTGATACTGGAAAGAAGGAAGAGGCGTGTTATATGTAGACAGAGTGCACAGGCAAAAGGGGAGCAAATGAAGTAAGCAGTTGCTTACTTCATTTTGCTAACAGAAAAGTAAAGTAAGGTGCCAAGGAATTTCTCTTTTGGTCCGATAATTGCGCGGGCCAAATCCCGTAACCGAATAATATACTCTTTATATATGTATCTGGCAAAATAATATAAAATCGATATTACTCATCGCTTTTTAGAGCAAGGGCACACGCAGAACGAAGGAAATCTATATGAACTGATATACGTACACCCCAGATCAATGGTTTGCGTTAGTGCGTTGGTGTAAAACTAATAAAACCCCATATAATGTAGTGGAAATGACTCAAGATGACCTTTTTAATTTTAAAGCTATATTGGATGATCGCAAGTGGAAAAGAGATATTAGAAACGAAAATATGAAGTGGAATTTATTTTTATTAAAGAAATTAGTGTGCGTAAAGATGATCCAAATTGTTTATATTTTAAATACAACCTTAAAGATAATCCTTCATGCTTAAACACCAAAATAGAAACAAGAAGTCATGGAAGAAGGCAAGTAATTAATATCGAATTAAATAAATTGTATAGTCAAACATTACCATTACCTGAAGCTAAATACATATAAGGATTTAATTCATTTAAGTAACACTGGAATCATATCCAAAGAATATTATAGTTATTATAAGAATTTGAAATATAGCAGGAACACATTTGAAGAAGACTGACGATTCAGACTAAATACAATATTACAGTTATCCTACAGTCTGTACTTATCTGAATCTGTTATGTTAACTGCTTTAGTTTGATTTTTAAGACGTCCCTTTTTAAAACTTCCCTTTATTCAGTATTTAATTTTTTTATGATTATTTATAGAAGAAATTATAATTATAATTTTAATAAGAATACTAAATCATTATTAGTATTACTCTAAAAATGCGAATGCTATTGGATTTTAAGTTAATTTAAAGCTTTTATTTTGTTTAGTTTTTACTTTGCAGAATTAAGTATGTTCATATTTTATTCAAATAAGTTTTTATTTCTATATTTTATTTTTAACTAACTGAAGAATAAAAGTGTGTTTCATTTGATATCATTATATTAAACGTAAATCTATGATTGCAATATTAGTTATGAATTTTATTGATTTCATTTTATAAATTAAAATGAAATCAATTAAAACCTTAGTAAACTAAACTTGCCTTTGTTTTAATTAAAATCGTTTTACAGGCCAAGTATCGAAACGTATAAAATACTTTGACGTACTGTATCGAAAGTGACACTTCCGATAATTTCTTAATTTAAATGTACAACGTAAAATATCGAAAGAGTCACATTCGATAATTTTGATAAAACAGTTCCCAAGTAAATAATCGAAACAGGCAGTTTCGATTGTTCACGCTAGTTCACGTTTCACTAACGTAGTAAAGTATCGAAACTAACATTTCTCAAAAACTATGAAAAATTTGGGATAAAATGACATATACATTTAACTGCCAGTAAAAGTTTACCATATATCTGAAATTATTTGCAGATAGGCCAATAAATGACAATTTGGTACACAAAATTAACTTCAAAGTGCTCTCCTGTAAAGTACCGTTTTTCAATTTCGATATTATACGTAGGGACAGTCGACTTGTTGAACGTCAAAAGAACTACTAAATGTTGCTAATATAACTTTCTCACAATACAATTTGGTCTGTCATTTTATTAAAGACATAACCACCCTTGCAATGCATATCCAATCTTCACTGGCATTGGATATACAACATACACCAAATTTTCAATGACAAAAACTATGTACGTAATTAATGATTCTCCGCATTCCCGTCATTGAAATTTGCAACGTGTGAGATGACATGAACTCCTTTAAGTGAGTTTTCGGTTATCTCTAAAATATTTGTATTTATTCTGCATTTATTTACATGAACCATAAAATTGTACATTTATCCTTAATATAGCGTGTATAACCTGACAACAATTGATATGGCTTTATAATGTAATAGAATAAAATATAATAAATTTATGTAATATTGTTTATTATAGGGTAGTATAAAATGCTTATTAGCATAGATAGATAGATAGATAGACCCCTTGGTCCATCTGGTACTAACAGGTTATTAGATGTCAGAGCTACTACAGTGTATATGCGTCTACCATCTTGACGCTGATAGCGCTTGTTTTATGTCAGAAATAAGCAGGACGAGGAGGAATAACCACATCATCTATACCAAATAGCATACAAATTAAGAAGCTAATATTAGACAGCAAGGTAGGATAAGACTGATGTAAAAACGAACCAGATATAAAAACAGTAGCTATAAGAGAATGAGGTCAGACATCTTTGTCTGCTGACCTAAAGTCGACGTGGCCTAAAGAATAAGACTTCCAGTGCATTCGTATCTAGCCATGCAACGGTGTTCGAATCCCGCAGGCGGGTACCAATTTTTCTAATGAAATACGTTGGCTTCCAAGGTGAAGGAATAGCATCGTGTAATAAAAATCAAACCCGCAAAATTATAATTTGCGTAATGACTGATGATAGAATCTCTTGTGAGTCCGCACGGGAAGGTACCACCACCCTACCTTTTTCTGCTGTGAAGCAGTAATGCGTTTCCGTTTGAAGGATGGGGCAGCCGTTGTAACTATACTGAGACTTTAGAACTTATACTTCAAGGTGGTTGGCGCATTACGGTTGTAGATGTTTATGGGCTCCAGTAACCATTTAACATCAGGTGGGCTGTAAGTTCGTCCACCCATCAAAGCAAAAAAAGTCTTATTTAGCTGAGCAGACTTGAGTCATTAAGATCCTCGGGTAAATTTTGTTCATTCCAAATACTCTGAAATTACAGTCAAAATAGAAAATAAAAATTATTTAAGTTCACCAGTTACTCCTTTCGACCCTTCACATGTCGAATTCGGTCCCCCGGGCCTGAGGTGAGAGCACGTAATGAGAATTCTTGGGACCCCTTTTGGCAACGACCTCACATTTGTTAAGCTCTTGTACGTGACAATGAAAAATATATTAGTGCTTGACTTTTTATAGATGGAGTTCATTACTGAACTTTTGTGTGTTATGTATGTATACATATATATACATATGTAAGTATAGCATTGATTTTGGAATCATTCTCGGAAATGGAGGCAAATGGTAGTGCTATTTATTAAATGAAAAAAATAAATTTTCGCTAAAAAACATTATAATTTCAGCTTACAGTTTGGGACTAGCGAACATGATCAGAAAGTTGGAAGTTAGAAAACCGAGATTATTATTTTAAAATCGAAGGCAATGTAATACAATTAGAAGTTAATGCATACGAAGAATTCAACATCTCGAGGGAACGGAAATGGTACCCGTCTGCCTTTAAAATGCATTGCATGTCCATGTGCAGTCAACTGAATAATTGTATTTATACCTTTACTTATTTAAACTTGTGAATACTTTAATTCGAGTTAAGATATTTTTTTATTTTTTTTATTGCTTAGATGGGTGGACGTGAACTCACAGCCCACCTGGTGTTAAGTGGCTACTGGGGCCCATAGACATCTACGACGTAAATGCGCCACCCACCTTATAAGTTCTAAGGCCTCAAGTATAGTTACAACGGCTGCCCCACCCTTCAAACCGAAACGCATTACTGCTTCACGGCAGAAATAGGCAGGGTGGTGGTACCTACCCGCGCGGACTCACAAGAGGTCTTACCACCAGTACTTTTGCAAAATATAATTTTGCGGGTTTGATTTATTTATTACACCATGTTATTCCTTCACCGTGGAAGTCAATCGTGAACATTTGTGAAGTACATATTTCATTAGAAAAATTGGTACCCGTCTGGGATTCGAACACCGGTGCATCGCTCAACACGAATGCACCGGACGTCTTATCCCTTAGGCCTCGACGACTTAGCTTAACTTAACTGGCTTTAGTAATTTTGTTCATATATTATAGTTATAATAAATACATGCGTCATAATTTGGTTTATGGGGATTTTAGATACGTACCTAATTACCAATAAGTTGTTCATTTATAGGTTCATACGATTTCTTTACTTGGTATTCCGGATTGGGAAACCCACTTTTCTATACCAAGTAAGAGGTTGTGACAATGCGAGATTTAATTCACAAAGGATATCACACAATTGATTAAATCTACAGGAGATCTATAGTAATGTCGCATAAGCCGACCAAGTTTGTTGAATTTGACGGACTTAAAAATCTTTATTATGTGTGTTCAATACAAAGTGAAGATTCAAGCAAGAGTGGATATGTCTTTGCTTAATAAATTGACATACCAAATTTTATTATTCGAAAGTTATATTTTAGTTATGATAACTTTCAGATAATTACTTGATTACTCTTTTAGCGATGGCATTTAGGGCTTTACAGGTAAATCACCATCACCCTACCTATTACATTTACCCAAAGATTTTCATTTTGTTTTTAAGAACCAACTATGTGATGACGTTTTACATACAGCTCTTTCTCACTCAATAAAATTCTTAACAAATTTCTATACAGTTCTAATTCACAACGTCGAAGTTTAGTATTTAAAAATTCATTAGCACAATACCTTAGACAACAATGTTAGATTTTATTAACTTGTGATTCAAATATCCTCCCCGCTTTAATACAATTATTCCAGTTCGAAAAATCTGGAACCCAGAAATATCCACGAAGATTTTCTATTTTAGTAATTCCCTTTTATATTAAGGTTGAATCTAAAGATCCAATTTTGCGTCACTTGAAATGAGGAGTACCTTTCCTGACCTATATTAGGGAATATTGGACCCTTCTGAGTACCTCAAGAGGGCAACTAACTAGTTGGATAGTGGACGACTCGAAATTGTGGTAACCTTATATTATTTTCGTAAATAAATTATTGTATATTTTAGTGTGAAAAATATTAAACAAAAAAAAACAATATTAGTTCGGTTTTTTTATTGCGTGGTTTTAAGGATGAGTTCACGGCATATCTAGTGTAAAGTGATTATCAAAGCCTTGGAACGTAAAATCACAATTTTAATTTATTTCATGACGACTGTTTCACATGCGAAGGATTCTTGAATACTTAGGCCACATTGCAAGGAAAGACAGTGACAAATTGGAGAAATTGGTGGTCACTGGAAAGGTCGAGGGCAAGCGACCAACAGGCAGGAGCTCGACCCGTTGGACGGACCAGATTCGTGCAGCCCTTGATACAACAGTGCACGATGCTCTGCACTCAGCTGCAGATAGGAACAGATTACGGTGCATTACAAAAAACAAACTGTTTCAAGGCCATGTCCACGACCCTCAGTAATGAGAAAACCGACGCAAGGAGAGAGAATTTCACCCATTAAGTATAGAAATGTAAGAATGTTGTTAACGTGGCGAATGAAGAAATGAATGAAGAAATGTAATGTGAAGAACGTAAATAGAAATGATGATGGTTCACAACGCCCTGATGCAAACAAATTAAAACTTTGAAAATGTATATACCTAGTCAGGTCATAAATTCTGTCACATGTTTAATGTAAAATAATTGAAACAAGTTTATTCATTATGTAACCATTCATATACCAAAATGAACTTAACAAAACATAGATTCTTATGACACTAAAGTTTATTCAAAATGACCTCCGTGATTTTGAATACAGGCCTTCAATCTGCGCGGCCAGTCGTCTATCGCAGCACGAACGAGGTCCATGTCAATATCGGCGGCTGCCTTAATCAAGGATGTCTTGAGTGACTCCAAATTGGGATGAGGCTTTGAGCACGCCTTTTCCTCCAAGTGTTGCCATATCTTGTAATCTAACGGATTCAAATCTGGACTGGAGGAGGGCCAGTCTTCGTGCCGGATGAAGTCGATTTCACGCGCCGCCAGCCAGTATTGTGTGCTCTTCGCTCTATGAGCTGGCGCCGAATCTTGTTGGAATACCCAGTGCCTGTTATTGAACATTGTATGAGAAACAGGTTCCACAAGGTTCGTCAGGACTGTATTTTGATACACAACTGCATTCGTTTTTACACCTTTCTCACAAAAGAAGCCTGTTTCTGTTAAGCCCCAGTAAGAAACTCCCAACCATACCATGAGCGAGGATGGAAAATGACCTCGTTGGACACGCAGAATACGGTTGCTCACTTCTTCACTACTGTGTGCGTACACCTTATCATTTTGTTTGTTGTAGCTCTCTTCTACGGTAAAAATTTTTTCATCCGAAAAAAGAATTTCCCGATATTTTTTTTCCCGCGTACCGCTTCAACAAAGCGCGGCATCTCTTCAGTCTCAGGTCCATTAGAAGAGCATTCAAACGATGTCCTGTTTTTCTTCGATATGCCCGAAGCCCTAAGTCTTCATTTAACACCCTTTTCACCGTGGTTCTGCTTAACCCCATCTCAAGGGCCAACAGTTTCTGCTTACGTTTGGGATTTCTTTGAATTCGCGCCTTCACAGCTTTTATCACTGCTGGAGTCCTAACAGACCGAGGGCGACCACTTCTTGACCTGTCATCTACACTAGAGTCTTCATTGTATCGTTTGATGGTACGATAAACGAATCTTTTGGTTATATTCAAATTTTACAATATGTTAAAAATTTGAATTGGCGCGTCACCGCAACGATGCAACGCAATAACTGCAACACGGTCTTCTTTAAGCGTCCACTCCATATTTAAAAATGAGTAAAATTCTAAAAGTATACATTTTTATTTTCATGAACAATTCGAAATTCGAATTCAATAAACTTTTTTGTGGCCTGCATTCTAAAAGAAAAGTTTTTACTGTGTGACAATACTTATGACCTGACTAGGTATATGTACCAGTTGCAATGTCAATTTTAATATACGATTTAGGCATAGTGTTATGACTGAAGAGCGAATATTAAACCCATTTTCGATGGCAATTAGACAGTGTAGTAACAGGGGTGATAAGATGATAATACACTTGCACCTAATTCATTTAGAGACAGAAGAGAAAGTGATCGTGTTTATCAGTGTAAATTAGTAACAAACGGCTGTTAATCCATTAAGTGGACATTAACATTTGGCCCATTTTGACACATATTTTGTAATAATGGTTTTTTTGTAATTTAATATATTAAATAATAGCTATTTGTTATTATTTTAAAGTGCTTAAGACTAGTATCGTTTTTATTTTGCATTATCATGAATCTACAGACAGAATCCGATGCTGAACATAGACCTTCCTCAACGTTTGGTGTGGATGAAATGACGAATGCACGAATTTCATTTTACTAATATTATAAAAAAATATCTAATGAACGCATGCACCAAAAATCCTGTCAATACAAATTTGCCCGATGGGCAGGATCCGCGCGTAACAAAAACTTTTCGTGCAATGACGCTCAACAAAGGCGTGAGACCGTCATTTGCGGTGACCTCAAACAAGCCATTAGCAAGTTTCTTGTCGACTTGCGCACCCCAATTCAACATGTCATTGTAATTTGTTACTTTAAACACTTGCCTTCTTTGGCCCTTTTTGCCGTAGATAGGAATTTTAGGTCTTGTCGAATCCCATAAATACTTTCAGTTTTAAAACCCCACGACTCAACCCTTATTGTAATATCGACAAACGGGCGAGTGGCATTTCAGAGCGTGGAAGATCCAAACTTGGCAGGCTATGCTGGAGGCTCGGTCCAGGCGACAAGTCAACCCGACGGGTCAGCCCAAACACTGCCAAAGCGATTCGGCCGATATTTTGAAACTCTGTGTCAATTGTGATCATGGCGCCACATTCATTTCTGAATATGTTCTGACACCGTCGTCCAGCGGAGTACATGTGAAATATTTAATACCCCAATGCGTTAAACGCTCTACTTCAAGGAAGTTTTCTATAATGATACCATCAATATGAGGCAGGCGACGCGCGCGACAACCGCTTTTCTGCACATTTGCTTACAGCTACAATGGAACGTGGCCAGTATCACCAATTTTAAATAATGATTCACTGCCTTCAAGTTATTTTTCCATCAAAGCTTGTCGAAATAAATCCAATCTCGGTTCCTAAAATGAATAAAGGGCTTAATTTGTCGGAATAGCTGTGAAATTAAATTTTCTTAATCGTTCGAAATTTGTTTAGATCCTAAAGTCCCCTCAGGTTAAATTTGTTTCAGGATTATAAATGTCTTTTCTTAATTATCTCGATGCGCCCAGGGAACTAATAAGGTTTCGGAGTTTCTCCTTAATTTTGTGTTTTGATATAATTGTCTGGAACGAAGACAGTTTTGAAGGTATCTTAATAGCAAATTGTATCTTGAAAAGCTGTAAATCAAAATTGTAGCTGGAATCTATGGTAGGGTGGAAGTGCTAGCTGAAGCTAGGAGAGGTTAGGGCAGCCACAAGCGTAATTAACATTAAGACAGACTTGTCTTATTCAGCTTCACTGGCCTAGTTTTTAAATTTAATTTAAGAAAAGTTTTCCATGACTATTGTAGGATGTTAGTTATAATATGTGCATATGAATACTGTTTTTTTTTATTGCTTAGATGGGTGGATGAGCTCACAACCCACCTTATGTTAAGTGGTTACTGGAGCCCATAGACATCCACAACGTAAATCGCCACCCACCTTGAGATATAAGTTCTAAGGTCTCAAGTATAATTACAACGGCTGCCCCACCCTTCAAACTGAAACGCATTACTGCTTCACGGCAGATATAGGCAGGGCGGTGGTACCTACCCGCGCGGACTCGCAAGAGGTCCTACCATCAGTTTGTAGCAATATGTACACATGAATACTGAAATTAATTGACTCTGAATTGTGAAAAATGAATTTTGAATTTAGGCAATTATTGTATAACATATTTCGAATATTCTATAGGGGTGGTCAACAATTAAAACATACATATATACTAACAGCCAAATGGAATTTCGCTTCGTTAGTCTACTGGCTTAGAAACCCGACTGCTTTTGCCCGAGGTCCGATTACCGGTGAGAGCCACAATATTCTTGCCAACGATATTTGCTATTCGAGTTCGGAGTGTACATTTTCTGGTCTTGCACGTGTGCTTACAAAGCCTAAAAAGCGCCAAAATAAGAGAACAATATAAATTAAAAAGATTAATGTAATATACATAATATAATATATATAAAGGTCATATAAGTCAAACGTTTATTTAGTGAAGTAAAAAGATTAATGTAATATACATATAATATATAAAGGTCATAATTAAGTCAAACGTTTATTTATTGAAGTGATAACTTCGATAACATCGTTGCGTTTTGAAATTCGATTAATCGAATGGAAAACGCCAAAATGTAGACGAAGAGAGATAGAATACTTCTTTCTGGTGAGATAGCTTCTAGTGGTGGTAGGTGCTGTAACTGTACTGAGACCTTAGAAGTCATATCTGAAGGTGGGTGACGGCATTTACATTGTAGATGTCTGTGGGCCCCAGTAACCACTTAACACCAGGTGGGCTGTAAGCTCGTTCACCCATCTAAGCAATTAAAAAAAAATGTCTATGGGCTCCAGTAACCACTTAACACCAAGTGGGTTGTAAGCTCGTCCACCATACTAAGCAAAAAAAATAAAAATAAAATAAGTACCGCATGTGAGTGAACTACACAGTCATATACCAATACAAGATAATTCTTCTTCTTCGTCGCTTTCTTCATTGCTGAAGGTCGTGTCCCTGAAACTCGACCGTTGCCTGTCTCGTGAGCTGTTTCCATCTCGTCCGGTCCTCAGCTGCTCGAATGGCGGTTGCGACTGGCAACCCAGTTAGAGCGGTTACTTGATCACACCAACGGCTAGGTAATCGGCCGCGGGGTCTCTTTCCTTCTACTTTGCCCGTCACAATCACTTTGTCCAAGTTATCTGACTGTCGGCGGGCAATATGACCGAAGTAGCTGAGGATCCTCTGGTAACAGATTGTTGAGAGCCTGACTCGGATGCGAAGCTGATCCAGGATAGATTTATTTGTCCTCTTGGCCGTCCACGGAATTCGGAGCATTCGTCTCCAGCACCACATTTCAAATGCGTTTATTTTCTTGCGCTCGGATGCCTTAATTGTCCAGGACTCTGCTCCGTAGAGAAATAAGATAATAAGGTATGATTAAATTTTCAATTTCAATTTCAAAGATTTTTTAATACGAAAACGAGACATTTAATAGTCGAATCTGAAGACAGATTTCTTTATTTATGACACGCCAGAGTCTCGACGAAACTCGGTGACTTATGATTTATGGTCTCGCAAAGCAACGTATTTCTCGCGAAACACCCCGTATAAATCATTGCGCAGATGGCTTGAACGTCCCTCCGTGTGTTTTCGGATAGACTTTTTATATGTCCAGTTCTTATGTTCTTTAATACGATTTTTTCATATGTAGTCCATTATTTGGAGCATAAATTAGATTACATATTTGGAACGTAGTTCCTTATGGGACGGGGTACCCTAACCGGGAAAAAACGACCGTAACGAAAGATTTTTATTAGTTATGCACATAGTGTACGACTTAACTTTGTAATAACGTACAAAAAATAACATATTTTTTATCATTCATTGACCACGATCTCAGAGCGTTCGTTTGTGTAATACACTAACTCTTATGCAAACAGCCGTGAATGAAGTGTACCACAATAAGTTCGCACGTTACCGAATGACCGTGGGTTGTTGCGAAACCTCCAGCTTTATTTTCTTTATACCTTGATTAGAACTTAAAATTAATATTTTTATAATAAGGAACTTCGTTCCTATTCGGTGTCCCACGACACCTCACATCTTTTTTTTTTACATTTACAATGGTCTCTGATAGTAAATAAATCTAATTGAAAAATAATGAAATAGACCGATACTAAATAAAACACACACACACACACACACAAATAAAATACTAGTAATATCTTGTGGATTTTTAGAATGTCCTAAAATAAATCTATCTACAGAAAATATACTTATCATGAAAATTTATGAAGAGACTTTATTTTTTTACTCTAATAAGCCGAAAATAAACAGAAAGCTCTGTCGAAAAACACAAACCGGTGCTTTTTGTGTCATTCATCATCCCACCCCATAGAACGAAGGGGCAGTAAATGGTATGTGACTATGGGAATTGCATGGGCACCTTGATAAAACACATTTCGCCGCATTTTACGAGGGTCGCCGAGTGTTATTGTAGCGATAATAGTTGGATTATTACTGTTTATGTTATATTTCCTCTTTTAATCCGATATACAGTACCGTACGATTTTGTTCGTGAAGTTAACATTGCACATTAAACATTAAAATTGCACATTATTTTGAAGTTAATATATTTAAATAAGTAATATATTTAATAGTATTTCGCTTTTACACTGCACAAGTTTTTTTTTTTATTGCTTAGATGTGTGGACGAGCTCACAACCTACCTGGTGCCAAGTGATCACCGGAGCCCATAGACATCCACAACGTAGATGCGCCACCCACCTTGAGATATAAGTTCTAAGGTCTCAAGTATAGTTACAACGGCTGCCCCACCCTTCAAACCGAAACGCATTACTGCTTCACGGCAGAAATAGGCAGGGTGGTGGTACCCACCCGCACGGACTCACGAGAGGTCCTACCAACAGTAAGAGACTTTCTAACTTTATAGTTTTAATGACATTTACAATAATAAGCTTCCGTGATTTAGATGCTTATCCTTATTAACAAAAATAATAAATTCCGATTGAATGCGTATAAAAATTGTTACGCACAAGTGGTGTCATGGCGATCCATAAAACGACACAGCATCGAACGATTAATTGAAAAATGTTGAAAATAATCATTTTTAAAAGTCGCCGTGGCCTAAAGGATAATACTCCCGGCTAATATCGAGCGATGTGATTGCGTCGGTGTTCAAATCCCGAAAGACGATACGACGTAAGAATTCACATAGTGTTATAAAAATATAATTTGCGTAAAATCTGGTGATGTTAGTCATATTAGTCCGCAAGGCCAGGTACTATATTTGTCGCAAAGCCCAATCCCTAACTCAAAAAGTTTGAATAGCACATAAACTTAACTTTAAGTACACATAGCCTGTGTTTTACATGAAAACAAATTATTTTTTCGCAATATTTTATTTTATCCTTAGGACATATTTAGTTCATATTTAGTTCCTATCACAATCTGTTCACTTCTGCATATTACTTTTACAAAACAATGTCGATGTTTCACATCTGCCAGGCGTCCCGTGACACATTTTTTTACTTTTTATTTTTATTGCTTAGATGGGTGGACGAGCCCACAGCCTACCTGGTGTTAAGCCCAAAACGCATTACTGCTTCACGGCAGAAATAGGCGGGGTGGTGGTACCTACACGCGCGGACTCACAAGAGGTCCTACCAGTGCCCTTGGAGGCAGATGAGCTTACGGCTCACCTGATGGTGGTGGTAGCATAGCTAAGTCGCTGCCTACTACTGAATACTCTCCACAGACCTCGTTAGAAGAAAGACATGTCATAATGACCAGGAAACACCGTTAAAGGGAGTTCATTCTAAAGCCGGGTGATACGCGGCTGAAAAGATCTCTGGAAACGCCCTGTAGATAAACACAGTGTTTCTAGGTAGTATGGATGAACTCCGGGCGGTGCGATGGTAGAATCTCGAAAGATTATTTATTTGATTTCATAGAATCCATTGTACATTAGAGTTGAAAGAATCATAATTCCAAGCGATTTTATTACATTAATTCAGAATTATTCAGAATTTTAGTAGCTGTTCGATTTTGGGGTTTACATTTTGAAATCTCCCACCAACTTGCACGGTACCCGTGCAATCTACTGAGCGCGACACAGTAACTAAACAAACTGCTATATAAACTAGGTAATTAATTATTTGGGCCTCTAAAATCATAAATTATACAGGGTGTTGTAGGTAGCATCGTTAGATTTATCGATATAGTTGGAACTATACAATATATGAAACAATAGTTAGTTACTGTTGGTTAGCTAAATAGCAATATAAAAAAAATGTGTTTAAATGTTTTAAAAAAATAAGTTTAACCAAAAATTAAAATAACCAAATTATTGTGCAATATTCTGGACTTCTTAGTGTATATATTGAAACTTTAAATAAAATGAATGGATAAATTACATTCTAATATATTCCTTTTGCTAAACCAAAGTACCTATTGAATAATGATTTTTTTTTAAATCGCTAAATTCTATCACGTACACCAAATCAAAACCATAAGCTTCTCTTGCAGATAAGACTTGGCAGGGCTGCGGTCAATAAGTACGTACCGGAACTAGACTGAACTTTATTGAAATGTGACTATGACTATAAAATGAAAATTGTCTTCGATATTTTGTTTGCTGAAGTATCCTTTTTTTCATAAACAACAAATATGAAATGCATTTAGTACATACATATTTGAAGATACTAATTCCATTGTCTTTAGAGGTAAAAGAGTTTATATCTCACTTGTGTCACCGGCCCTGATGGATTTAATGTTGAATTTTTATTTTTTATTGCATAGTTGGTTCAACGAGCTCACAGCCCACCTGGTGGTTACTGGAGCCCATAGACATCTACAACGTAAATGCCACCACCTACCTTGAGATATAAGTTCTAAGGTCTCAAGTATAGTTACAACGGCTGCCCCACCCTTAACGCATTACTGCTTCACGGTAGAAATAGGCATGGCGGTGGTACCTACCTGTGCGGACTCACAAGATGTCCCACCACCAGTAACTACCAAAATTATAATTTTTGCGGGTTTAATTTTTTATTACACGATGTTATTCCTTCACCGTAGAAGTCAATCGTGAACATTTGTCGAGTACGTATTTCATTAGAAAATTTGGTACCCGCCTGAGAATCGAACACCGGCCGTCTTATCCCTTAGGCCGCGACGACATCATTAAATGAACGTAATACAAGATATTAAAGAAGATTTAAAAATAATCCATACGTGGATTAATTATTTTTCTTTGTAAATAGCAATGTAATTCTTGATATTTCTTGCCTAACCTAATCGAGTAAAGTTCGAAATCTATCGGTTCGGCTATTAGTCTAAATCAGAATTGGTGGCTCCCATTACTGTGTTTACCTTAGCCCGGATCGAACAAGACGGGGGAACAAATTACGGGAAAGCAACGAGGCATTTCCAGGGACAGTGTTTGCCACACATGAATATTCTACGTCCTCATTGCCCTGGGCAGTATTAAGAATAATACAGTTCGATTTTCAAATTATACAGCTCTCGATAAACATAATTAAACGCGGGTAAGATCGATTAGGATTCTTTAAATTTAATTTGTAATTATTATAGTTGTATTTATTGAAATTTAAACATGTCATATATCAGGTGTTATATCTTTATCTATTAAATTATTTATGTAATTTTGCAATTTAGTCATAGGTCTGAATTACAAGCATTATCTTGTGTTTGTCGTTATTGGTATGGCTCCTATTATATTCAACAAATTACCGAATAGTATAAAGGATCAGCCCTTACGAAAATTTAAACAACTCCTGTCTTCGCTGTTATTAAAGAAGTGTTATTACTCTGTTACTGATTTCCTAAATAATGAATTGTAACACTCTCCTTATTAAGATCTCAATTTTTATAATAAACTTTTTGTGATCTCGTTCTTAAATTTATCTCACTCATTCTTAAATTTATCTACCTAGTTTAAATTAGTAAGTTTCTCCTTCAAATTTGTATGCCAACAGGCAGAATGTAGTGGGATTGAATATATTTTATACTAAGACTATACTTGTACCTGCATTCTATACAAATAAATGAATTATTATTATTATCATTATTATCGTCTCAAATGTTCCGGCACAGCGGATACTAAAGATTCGAATTATCGGATATCATGTTTTAAAAACAGGTTCTACAATGATAATTTGTATAATACTTTTTTTTGGGTCGGAATTAATTTTCTGGACCACCTCACAGTATGAGCATTTTGATAAGAGCGAAAATTTTGTAGGATCAAGAGTGACATAAGTCGGGCAGGAAGAACCTTGGCAGTACTTCAGGTTTTGCTGTGGTCCATGTTCATCTGCCTAAAGTATTAAAAAGAGTTAAAACAAGCCCAATGTCTATTACACTAAGATTAGGTTATACCTTGCCATTGAAAACTCGAATAAAATATTATTAGCAGCCGCTTTGGTGTTAAATGATTTGACATCATTTACATTGAAACGGAGATGATCCAACATGCATTTCAGAACGATAGGCTCGATCGCTAATCTATACTAATATTATAAAGAGGAAAGATTTGTTTGTTTGTTTGTACTGAATAGGCTCCGAAACTACTGGACCAATTTGAAAAATTCTTTCACTGTTTGGAAGCTACACTATTCCCGAGTGACATAGGCTATATATAATTTTTTTTTTTAAAAATAGGTATCCTTACTAAAACTTGTTGTGACTATACTGAGACCTTAGAACTATATCTCAAGGTGTGTGGCGCATTTACGTTATAGATGTCTATGGGCTCCAGTAACCACTTAACACCAGGT
This sequence comes from Bombyx mandarina, assembly GCF_030267445.1. Taxonomy (NCBI): domain Eukaryota; kingdom Metazoa; phylum Arthropoda; class Insecta; order Lepidoptera; family Bombycidae; genus Bombyx; species Bombyx mandarina. The sequence goes on along the minus strand of NC_143231.1, from coordinate 2,487,694 downwards.
GGGCTGTGAGCTCGTCCACACAACTAAGCAATAAAAAAAAAAAAAAAATCAAATAATGTAACCCAAGGTGTAAAAAAATTACCTAAAATATTCTTTACGTCGCGTGCCTTGCGTAAACTATTGACGATAGAATAAAATAATGCACTACGACTTTGTAGAACACATTATTATTTACAAAAAGTGTCGCGACAGCATTTGTCTAACTATTATAGTTATGCCGCAAAAAGTACTATTTAAAAAAAAAACCTCAAATATCGTTGAAATTTTCGTTAAAGACCCTAGCGGAGCCGGAGCGGACTGTTTGTATTGAATAAACAAGCAATCAAAAGTCTGGGGGGGTTAATGTTATTAATTCCTGAATACGCCCCTGTACCGAAACCTAGCCTACGTTGTTTATCCGATCAACGAATAGGCTCTAAACGGTCCGTAAAAGCAGTTACGGTAATGATTCTTTAATGGACGTTGGGGTACCCTGTTTCGACTTGTAAAGGTCTAAAGGTGAGTATTAAGGGAATTCTCTGGTGTTGTTTCAATTACTTTCTTATATTCTTGTGATGGAGTCTATCAGAGTAACATACTCCTTTAGTCTCACAGCACGCATAGCCAAGAGTTTATTGCACATCCACTTCCTATAAAACCCTTTTTTTAAAGGGTGCAAGTTTGCAACAGTAAAATGTAAATAAAGTTAAATAATCGTTTGCAGCTAAAATGTTTGACGTCAGAAGCAAACAAACCTCACAAAAAAAAAACATGAGAATGCACAAAATGAATCCTGGTACGCAAAAAATATTGGTCAAGAATATCCCGTGGATAAAGATTAGAGTTCAGTATAAAATATTAGTATCGGCTTGTAACCAAGATGCTGTTTCCGCGATTGGCGAAAAGGCTTGCTTCTCCCGCCCCACTCTATGAAATAGCGTACCCATGTTCCAATATTAACAATTTCGGGAATCGCAAACGATCTCACAGCTCACTTAGTGGCAAGTGTTTTAAGCAATATTAACAAACACAAACAAGTGGATCCGCTTACGACGTATACACTTGCCAGAACTATAGTATTTTTACGCTTAGCTTCCAAGCTTACGTCCGATTTCTGTGGTATTAGTGGTGCCTGGATTTCCTTAAAGGTTTGATATTTTTTTTCTATTTTTAATATGCAGCATAAATCAAACAAAAGTGTAAAAGAATTGAGAATCCAGAAAATTCTAGAACAATAACAATTGCAATTGGACTTTTCGTCTACCTAGCAAAGAGGGTGTCTGTCTGTTGTATGAACATCTTCTCTGTTAGTATTTTGCTTATTGGTACAGCATCTATCGCCTTATAACGGTACCCTAAAAATCGAGTTCCACTATTTTTGTACCTCTTACAAAGAGGGAACTTCACAAAGGGAAAACTGAAAATCTCTGTAAGAGTACCTTTGTGTGTGCAAAGTAATGTGTTTTATTTTCATAGTCGACGTTTTTTGTAGGCTTCGTAGTAATATACTAATTGAATATGCATATTTAAAATTTGATTTATTAATAGATTTTTATTAGCTTTATCAAACAAAAGCTATCATAATAATATGAACTCTCAGTTAACGTGAAGATGTATTATGACGTAATGATCGAAGTTAATCGCTGTCATAACTCCAACTGGAATGCAGGATTGCTTCGTTGTATAAAGAATCAGACCTGCAGTACAGTTCTGCCAGGGATTCCAGCATACCTTACTAATAAGCTCTTCTAATGTATTTCAATAATTGCAGATAGAGAAATGAACATAACTCAACGACTGAAAAGAGCGTTCGATCGGATATTACCCGACTATAATTCCCTCTATATCTGATTCTCGTGTGAAAGGACAGGTGTGAATTTTTGCAGACCTCTCCAGGCACCCCTTTTTACAAAGAAGAAACTCTTTGTCTGTACAATGAGCGACGAAATAAAATTAAATCGGGTTTCGGAATATTTCCAGACCAACAAGGCAATCAAAAGAGACCCTTGAACAGAAGTCGTTGAACGATTTTGAAGTCGTCGTGGCCTAAAGGATAAGACGTCCGGTGCATTCGTATTGAGCGTTGCACCGGTGTTCGAATCCCAGGCGGGTACCAATTTTTCTAATGAAATACGTACTCAATAAATTCACGATTGACTTCCACGGTGAAGGAATAATACACATCGTGTAATAAAAATAAAACCCGCTAAATTATAATTTGCGTAATTACTGGTGGTAGGACCTCGTGTGAGTCCGCACGGGTAGGTACCACCACCCCGCCTATTTCTGCCGTGAAACAGTAATGCGTTTTGGGTTTGAAGGATGGGGCAGCCGTTGTAACTATACTTGAGACCTTAGAACTTATCTCAAGTTGGGTGGCGCATTTACGTCGTAGATATCTATGGGCTTCAGTAATCACTTAAGACTAGGTGGGCTGTGAGCTCGTTCACCCATTTAAGCAATAAAAAAAAGATTTTTTTGATAAATAGAAGCATCGTGTTTGACCGAGAAATTCAAGTTGCTTCTTTTGCCTCTGGCTTACTTTGGCTCTAGAATTATTTCTCCTCAGATTTTGGCACTGTATGTCTATCTTCAATTTAGATTAGAAAAGATTTCACTGTGGCAGCATCTTTGACTGTGCCTTTAACATCATTATGGTCCATCAGTGACATTGATCACTACTGATTGGTCGTCTACCTTTGTTTTAAGTAATAGTTTTCCGATTCGTCTCGTCAATCAATGCTTTGAGTTATTACTCAATAATGCGGCATATTGTATTCACTTGTGAATTTGCTTTAAATTAATATTCCTCATTATTTTAGTGTTTATAATAAATACTAAATAGGTATTGGTAAATAGAAAAATAGCATATCTGTTTTTCGACAATCCACGGCGCATAAGTTTCGACTACAAAGTACTTTTATACGCGATTCTCTAAGGGAATTTCCCTTTTTGCGAATCTCGAATTTTAATGTTCGGCTCGTGAATGACTGAGTTTTAAATTCTTTAAGTACCTCTCTTAACTGTCTATTTGTTTGATACTTTTTGTACGAGACCGTTGCCGTTTTGATTTACGATCTCAAAACTTAAGAAGTATAAAAATAAAGCTCATATTTGTTTATGTTACATAAATTTATACGTCTCTTTAAACAATACATGTTGATAATGACAAAACGAACGCATTAAAAATATACTCGTACTGCCTTCGATACTTCTGTATATAGCTTTTATTTCTTCTGCCTATGACAAGATCTCGTGGTCTACTTGGCAGCAGCTTCTGCCTCCTGTTGCAGTTCTTGGAGTCTCTGCAGGGCTTTCTGTTTTCTTCTTTCCAAAGGCGTTTTAAACATCCAAGCCTCTGCTAGAGCATCCTGATTGAAAATATTGAAATTAATTTAATTAAAAGTGTGAAAGTTAATGCAAATTTTAGAGTATGCTTGTGGGAAGGCTTAAACGACAAGCGACAAACATCAGAAGGTTGCGTGTTCAAATCGCGTCGGGGTCACCAGTGTGGGAAGGCTTAACGACGAAGTTTTGAAGTCGTCGTGGCCTAAAGGATAAGACGTCCGGTGCATTCGTATATAGCGATGCAACGATGCTCGAATCCCGCAGGCGGGTACCAATTTTTCTAATGAAATACGTACTTAAAAATTGTTCACGATTGACTTCCACGGTGAAGGAATAACATCATGTAATAAAAATCAAACCCGCAAAATTATAATTTGCGTAATTACTGGTGGTAGGACCCCTTGTGAGTCCGCACGGGTAGGTACCACCGCCCCACCTATTTCTGCCGTGAAGCAGAATGCGTTTCGGTTTGAAGGGTGGGGCAGCCGTTGTAACTATACTGAGACCTTAGAACTTATATCTCAAGGTGCGTGGTGCGTCTACGTTGTAGATGTCTATGGGTTCCAGTAACCACTTAACACCAGGTGGGCTGTGAGCTCGTCCACAGGTCTAGGCAATAAAAAAAAAGAAAGGAAAGATCTTTCACAGAGCGGGTGTGATATTTGCTCGGTAGACCGACGGTCCGAATGTTGTTGTTCGGAACTTGTATATATGCAAGCTTAACTTGAAAATGTCGTAAACGAGATTCAGGCATCTGTCAAATATCTTGTCTGTATGATGGCTACCCGCTGCATGCTCTTAGTCCCACAGATAGCCATTACTCTGTATTTTTCTATCAGAAAGCTTTCCAATTTGTAGAACAGGGTCACCGTTCAACACTCCACCACAATATGGTAAAGGGTTTTAGAATTATTTTATATTAGATAGACCGTATGCTCTTCTGCCCATTTTTGGCGAAAAAAATTTAAGCTTGGACCTCAAGTAGATGATCACTAACACGGTTGACATATCAACGGGCGATGTCATTACGTAACTGTAGAAGCAAAGGCTTTCCAACAAATAGACATCCACACAGACCTATTCTCATTGACCTCGTAACTTGTCATCTTCGAGGTCATAAGTGACAAAAGACTAGGCTCGAAATCACGACGACACTGTCGGAACTATGATGACGTCACAAAGGCGCTCTTTTGTGTATCTTACAAGGGGCATGTGATTATTTTTCTCATCAATATCGTATTCTGAATTTGGAGATTTTTTTTATTTTTATTATACATTCCAGTCGCGGGTCTAGGCAATAAAAAATCGCACTCGTAATTTTAATAGGTACTAAATTCATGTAAATAATATGTACTTGAAATAGCTGTTTCAAGCCTTTACAGTATAGTCCACATTATCTTTAAGGTTAGGTGAAATAGGACAAATGCATTTTGATGCTACTAGATTTAAAGAACAAGAATTGCAGACAGATTACGAAATTTAAGCGATGATTGCTTAAATGAGGCTTGAGTGGACGAGCTTACGAGCATATCGAAACCCATAAACATGTACAGCGTAAATTCTGCTATGGATAGCAGCATTTAAGGTTTGGTGGACCTTAAGACATGAGTTCCAAGTCTCATTTCTGTAGTACGGGTCTCTTACACCTTAAATCAGATTACTGCTTTGCGACATGTATGTGAGTTTGCATGTTACGCTTTCATGTCTTAACTAAAGAAAGGCGTACCAAAAAACTAACTATTCGGGATAATTTTCTTTCAAACGAATCCTTTGTCGAAGATAGCAATAATTCAATTTGAAAGAGTTCATATCACCTATCCGTCCAGGTGTAACTGAAATAGCCCCTTAGGCTACTAGCGAATAGGTAGGGAATAAAAGGAAACGCCCGTTTAGGCCTTCGTGTTTAACGTATTAGTTATCTAGCGTATTGGTGGAAACTATGCTGTCCATTTATAGATTGCATTCCGATTTGAAAGGTGAGATACTATTATAAAATAAGATTCAGACTTCATGTGCATATTGAATTAGTGCAAAACTAATCACATCCTGACGTATAGGCCCATGCTTTACTGCCAGGAAGTTCAATGAGATATTTCCTGTACTAAGACCGCTTGAAGCTGTATTTGAACAAGAAAAAAATCAATTACATGTTCAACATAGACCGGTTCTCTGAAACTCAATTGTACAGCAATTTCTCGGGCGGTCAAAGCACGTACTCGGAGTTGTAGCCGTCGCTTCGTAGTTAGAACTTCATCTAGTACTGACAGAAGTGTACCTTTGATAGCAAAAAAAGTGTCATTAAACATGGAGCTGCTCAAAACTGGTGCGAAATCAACGCTACCACCCCTCTTAAAGCATATATTTGAAGTCTCGATTCTATTGTGTTCCGAGCATTTGACATTCCAAGCCAGAAATGCAAAGGCCGGTGGTACTTTACCTATTCAGAAACACACAGTATACACTTTTTTTTTCGGGAACCATATGCATGATCCTTCCCCGCCAAGGGTGCGCGCGGGGTATGTGGGTCTTGACGGTTCGCAGATAGTATGAGCGGACCGCGGGCCTGTTTTTGGTACCTTACGCACCAAATGACTCGTCTTGCACTCTCTCACCTGACGTGCAATCTCCGCCCGAGGTCAGAACCCGGGCAGAGTACGGGGCTTTTGCAGGCAATACGAGGTCTACCAGGCTCACGACCCCACCTCAAGAACGCCTAACCGATTAATTTTCAAGGCCTTAGTCGACGACCAACGGCATCGGTCGCCTTGACACCTTCCCGATTAACGCCATCATCCCAAAGATATCTTTAGAATCGCAAAACCCAGATTATCGTGATCTGTAACCTCGGATGTTTTGATGTGCAAAAAAATAATTAATACCGTGACGGTTTTTTTAAGGGCACCCTCGGAAATCAACAACAATAAACACGTACCAATAGTATAAGAGTCAGAAATCCTGGATAAACATGAAACTTCTAATCTGGGAGATAGTGCACCAGCTCTATGCAGTTTTGTTTTCCACATTAAGGATATGCTTCCGTAGTCAGCCCTAGGAATCTGTATCACTTTCTGGTAGCATTGGAATAGTAATTTTTGTTCAGCGTCCCATGGAGTCCTAGAAGTTCCAATGAATAACACTCTATCTTCCGGACATATCCCTAAACAGAAAAATAAAAGATGATAAAATAAAAAATATTGAAACCAAATTAAAGACATTAGGCGTGTTAAGGGTTAATATTTATTGTTATAAAAATGTACTGAAACACTAATCTGATTTTATATTAACGGAAAAAGTTTACAAAATAAAAGAATTTGCTGACAAAAGAAAATATCAAATTTGATACTAACCCTTTATAATTTTTACTAAATCCTTCTTTAATCTTTTCGGATCAGTCTTATCAGTTTTAGGTATTTTCTTTACAAATGGCTTCTCAGCTTCGTCCATCCAAATAACAGATGGCTGTAACAATCTGGACACCTTCATAACTAAATGGATCAACATGATCAATCCTGATTTACCAGGATATTTCCCAACTATATTGGCTGGAGTTAGATCAAAAAGTGTTCCTCCAACTTCACTGCAAATTGCTTTGAGTAACAATTTCTTTCCACTACCTGCTGGTCCTGCAATATTAATGTACTAGTAAGTTTGACTGGTCTCTTAAATAGCAAACTTTATATAGTGTAAAATAAATGTGAATGGTGTAAATAACAAAATTAGTTTAGTGACGACGACTTATCTATACTATCTGTATTCGACAGCATGCAATACATAACCTTATTCATAACATTAATATAGTTATTCAATAATATCTTATTTATATATTATGTATAAGTTATATTTTACATAGACATAAAATAAATAGATTTATGAATGAACTGCAATACAAAATTAATTTTACGTGTCTTACCAGTTAATAGAACAGATCGTACTAACGGGGCCTGACTCCTTACTTGTTCTGAACCCAATGGTAGTATACAATATTCTTTGATCAGCTGTCTTATATCTCCAAGACATGGTGTCGCTTCTTTTCCTTCATTTCTCCATTCGCCGCCAACGTAGCACTTTTCTCCCAAATAATCATCAATTTTAACTATTGGATAGGGTTTTATTATACCATTCATGACTAACTCTTCGAAAAGCGATTCAGTCGTTCTGTCTGGTGTTAAATCTTTTTCTTTTTTCTTCTTACTCTTCTTACCTCCACGCCGTACCTAAAAAGTTATGCTTAATTAGTAATAGCCTCATTATGAAATTTACTTCAAATATCTAAGTTAAAAGATGCCAGTTAGAAATATGTACTATAATCTTAAATACACTCTATAACCTTTTTCTGTGGTTTCTTAGACTTCTTTCCTTTGTGTGCTCTATCTTTATCGAAAGCTGCCTGTAATAGTTCCAATTCACTTCTCATCATCTCATCCACTACATTTCGTATCTCATGCTCTATTTTCACCATCTTTTCTCTTTCTATCATGTCTTTATAGTATCGCTCGTGAGGATTATCAGCATCATCTTTGAACTTCCAGATGTCTTCGAATCTGTGCAGCGAAGTTGAAACTCTTAATAGAAAATTTAAGAAAAATTTAATAATAAAATTTTATACTTGTCGTATGGCTTTACAACCAAATATAATCAATTTAAAATATAATCAACCAATATATCCCTTTCGCATCATTAATTTCTCATACTAGGTCATTCGTAGTATTACGGATTATTATAATAACACAATTTACATTATCCAATTTTTTTAGCAGAAATGCTTTAGGTATATTTTCAAAATTTAGGTCAAGTCATTCGATAATAATATATGTTGGTATATGCTACTGATAGTTTTTTGGACAAAAACGTATGATAAGATTAAGCTCGCCTTTATACATTTTGATGAACTTGGCTTTTTTTAAAAGACAAATAAATATTATTGTCTCGTATCTAGTTTTAAAATCACAAATAGATAAAATCTTTAATTCAACATTTAAATTTATTCGATTTTTTTATTGTTTACATGGGTGGACGAGCTAACAGCCCACCTGGTGTTAAGTGGTTACTGGAGCCCATAGACATCTACAACGCAAATGTGCCACCCACCTTGAGATATAAGTTCAAAGATCTCAGTACAGCTACGACGGCTGCCCCACCCTTCAAACTGAAACGCATTACTGCTTCACGGCAAAAATAGGCGGGATGGTGGTACCTACCCGTGCGGACTCACAAGAGGTCCTACTACCAGTAATAAATAGATACTATCTAATAATAAAAAAGCACCATACTCTTCATTCGCATTTGTTATTTCCTGCAAGAAGGCAGAGCTCCGGCACTTGTACATTTGTAAATCATCAACCTCGTCTTTATTCTTGCTCTCTTCTGCCTTGCTGTTCTTCTTGTCTTTACTTTCTTTGCTTCTCTTCGATTCTTTTGACGAGACAGGAGATGATTTGCTTAAATCACTATCAACACCAGTACCTGTAGCACATTTTTTTTTATTGCTCAAATGGGTGGACGAGCTCACAGCCCACCTGGTGTTAAGTGGTTATTGGAGCCCATAGACATCTTCAACGCAAATGTGCCACCCACCTTGAGATATAAGTTCAAAGATCTCAGTACAGTTACAACGGCTGCCCCACCCTTCAAACTGAAACGCATTACTGCTTCACGGCAGAAATAGGCGGGGTGTGGTACCTACCCGCGCGGACTCACAAGAGGTCCTACCACCAGTATATAAATCAATAAATATTGGTGCAACATATTGAGACTAGCACAAAAACGCTGCAAACTTTCTCATCCTCAATGAATTCAAAGTTTCTTTATTTAATCACCTCTTATTTTATTCCAATTACCATTTCGGTAGTCATGCAAACTTACAATCGACTAACAAAATCGACTGATATTATGCTCTGAGTTTTTTGATGTTTGTTTTAAATGTTAAAACGCATACAGGTTAAAATTAAAACAAAAACAATGTTCTCATTTAAGTTTGCTCATGCATACCTTGTCGGCTATACATAGTTCTACTACCACCGGCATCTTCAGAAGGAAACTCCGGAAACCTTCCAGTTCTATCGTAGTATTCCCTAATCCAACGCCTTAGTTCGTCTCCTATTTGCTCATTAATCTTTACACCATTTTGAATACGGAGGTGGTCTTCAATTTTCTCTAAGGCCTCTTGATACTCTTTCTCCCTTTGGATTTGTAGCTGACGACGGAAGTCTTTGACCTGAAATGTTCAAAATATCTTATGCACAAATATATCTGCACTGGAAATATCTTATGCACAAACATTTCTGTTCATAATGTACAGCATTTAAATATATAACAATTGTTAATGTATTTGAGAATCATTTAGTGACTTTTCTAGCAAAGTTTTTAATGCACTTTTGATGTAATAAAAATTTCATCATTAATAATCATAAAAGATTTAGATTTAAAATAGCTCTGATGATATTTTATAAAACTGTGCTATGCCAAAACTTTTTTAATGTCCTAACTAATATTTTAATGTCCTGTTTGACTTATTTTCTCTATTTTGTTGTAACTTATTAATTAATCAGACAACGTCCAATAGTTTTCAAGATCTGAAATCAATTTTAAAATCAGCTTATGTGCTACTACTTACTACCTTCTGACTATTTTCAATATGGTTTATCTATATGGCTAAAATTTATCATGTCAAGAGTACCTCTTCAGCTTTTTTGATTTCCATTGACTCCATATATGTGGGAAGGTCCATTCCTATCAGTAGCTGCTCGGCTCTCTTTCTCCTTTTAGTTTCCCGCCTTGCTATAAATCCTCTCCAAACTTTTTGAATAGATGTTGCTGCAGCCGGTGTCATTTCTCCTTTTTGGTCTCGTCCTTTTTCTTTCAGTAGACGGATTTCTTTCATAAATTGTCCTCTAAATGTAAGAAAAGACATAGTAGATTCTTAAACAATAAAATAAATGGTTTTAAAAATATATAGGTATGGTCCATATTGTTGGGAACGGTTTGATCAAGAATGCTGTAGGCATTGAAAAAAGTTTGAAGCTGTCAAAGGAATAGAAAAATAAACTCATTTTCCCTTTGACCCCATATCGCAAACTATGAAAACGAAAATCTTTACATTTATAAAAATACACATTATAATTCATTTTTTAATCGTTATTTCGTTGAACTTCAATCTCATAGAGATATAATAATTATATTTTTCTGTTATAATATTGCCCGATTTAAGAACCAGAGTGCAGTTTAATAAGAGAATCACAAAGCAAATGGCAGAACTAGAAATAACCTTAGCCTTCCCTGTCTGGCTCGTTCATGGCTTTGTATAATTAGCACCGCTTGCTGCTCGGTTAGTACTAAAGGTTTTTGCTTTTCTGGCTCATGTCCAAGCTTTCTTAGCGTTTCTTCTATAAATCCTCTTCTGCTTTTGATTTCTTCTTCTCTTTCTCTTACGAAATATTGTGGAATACACGGTTCTGCTTCGTATGGCGTCACTTGCAATTTTTTGAGTGCCTTTAATAAACAAATAAAATATATCGCAAACAAAATCGCACGATTGCCACACGGCAGCAGTGGGCAGAGCTTTAGTGACAAAATATGCAGGCTTACAACGTACCCAAACACCATAAATGCCGGTAAGTAATCTTATTGAAATTGGTGTAGGTTAGGAAAACATTGCTGCATATTAATAAATTCCTTAGTCACTTATACGATACGCATGAAAAGATATGAGACATGGTACTATTCTTCACCGATACCATAGTGATATCTAGTAATGCTGCATTAAAAATATCTGCCCATTTTAATATATTAATACTTTATCATGAGAAATAAAACAAGAACATTCTGCAGCACTATAGAAAGAAAGAAATATTTACCTCGTCATCATCAAAAGTAAAATCACTGAGATGCAACTCCACAAGGTCATGCTTTATTTCTATCAGCCTTCCTAAGCATGACTCCAGTAGCCTCTTCACAATTAAGCGCTTTTGTGGCTGCAGAATCTGGTCGTATACCGCATCCAGCCTTGAAAGCAATATTGTGTATCTAACTCTTAGTTCAAGGAGAAGCGGTTGGAGCGTTGATCTTTCAGCTACACCGGATTCGAAAAGCGCTTCGTCAACTTGAGTGGCCTCACCGATTAGCTCCGATGTTTCGCAGAGAAGGTCGTTGTAGGTTTTGTTGGCCATCTTTTATTATATTAATAACCTTGCACTTATTCTGTGAAAATCTATGGTGTTTAGAATAAACTATGTCTTAGTATTCATTGCATGCAGTAAATGTTTATTATGCATAATAATTAATTTACTTAAAGCTAACTACAGCTCCCACCGTTTCTTAAATTGTTTCTCAATTACTTAATAATACTTTTACAATTTGATCTCGAGCTTAATATTTTCTTTGTGCTATTTCCGACAGTTCGAATAGTTATGACTAAGTTATTATTTAATGATATTTTCAAAAAAAGCTTGACCAAAGAAACGTAAGAGTACTATTACCTATACTACGAATTCCTTCTTCTTAGAATAGACTTATTTCAAAATTTGATTTGCTCATTTGTTATATATGTCGGACGTAGTGTATGAGATATGTCTGTTTCATTTATATTTCTTTAACATAGTAGTTTCAGGTTAAATAGTGTTCAAGCTACACAATCGGCAAATACAGTATCATTTAAATTGCAGAAAATTTCATTTTCAAATTACATTTCAGTAAAATGTAGTTAATTCGCGTACAGAGTTACTTCCAAAAATATTAGTCGTTTTATTCGAAATGTAAGTTTAAACATAGAGTAACAAACACTGTACTAATAAATTTGGACATCAAAACAAACAAAAGAAAAAAAAATAAAACAAAAATACAGAACACGTATTATTAAATTAACACATTGTATTCTTTCACAATCACTTCCAAAACATTAACTTACCTCAAAAGTGAGTATTTTTTGGCGCACCTTCACGTGGTGGTACCGATAAATAATGTTTCTGCTTTTATCGAACAAACTCTCACCGGTTTGGCTGTTGCTATCGACATTGTCATGGTTGGATAAACTTATTTTAAATGCGCACAGAAGCGCACAGCTCAAATCCCGACTGTAGTGGTTGAGTTTTTGTTGTTTGTTAACAAATATAATTTTTTTTTGCAGATTTATGTTTATGACTTTTTTTGTATTGCTTTGATTTAGAGACGAGCTCACTGCCGACCTGGTGGTTAGTGGTTACTGAAGCCGATAGACATCTACAACGTAAATGCGCCATCCACCTTGAGATATAAGTTCTAAGGTCTCAGTATAGTTACAACGGCTACCCTACCCTTCGAAGCGAAACGCATTACTGCTTCACGGCTGCTGTGGGAAGTTCATATCAAGGTTTTTTTTTTCGCTGGAAGTTGCATGGCCCTACGTTTTAGCACTCTACGGTGTATGTGGAAGAAAGTTGAAACTTCCTACCCTACCTGTTCTTATATGGTTCTATCATGGATTTTAGGGGATGCGTCAATCATTACCCAATACTTTGACCGTTGGTATCGTATTTGTAATATCCATCTTGGAACACGAGGCTGAATGCTTAATTGTAATATTTCTGACCGTCTTTAAACCGGACAACGCGACTAAAAATGGTTGGTGTTGAAAATAGTCGGTATATTGACGATATGATGGTATTTGCTGATCTAGCACACAACGTCACAACAGTTGTCAGTAAGCACACGAAACTCAGTTCAGTTAATCTGGATGAAAGAAATCACTTAAACATGAAAAACACAAAAGAATTATAAGCATAATAATACAGCATGTTCGGTTTTTATTTTATATTTTAAAGGTTCACATAAAAACGTAATTCCAACAATAATACTTTCTCGATATAAACATTAAAGCTTTACATATTCTTACGATTGAGGATGTGAAATCATAAAATCTTTTCTATATAACATTGTAGATGATTGGTCATCGCGGATTATAGAATGTAATAGCGTGTTGTAATATATAAATAAAAAGGTATCGAAAATGTTTTGCATGGGTTCCGTTAAGTATAATTTTTTGAAGTTAAACCTAACTATGTTAAAAACACCAAACAAATGCCGAGAAATTTGTAATTGGATTAAAAAAGTTTTTACATTTAAATAGTGATCTTTAATAATCACGATAATCATTTAACACCGTGCAGCCAGTCAGCCGGACTTCTACCGAAATAAAAAGAGATAGCAAGCATTTTAAAATATGTGAAATGATAGAGAGACAGATGGGGCAATTTTAAAGATATAATTAATATACTGTCTCTTTCTTTCTTACACGCACTTTAACAATATAAATTTTTAACAAAAAATTAAACCAACGTCTACAAAATAAAATGAGAATATAAATCAATATAGTCGAAGTTAATAAAAAATGCGTTATTAAGTATAACTTAAAAATTGGTGGTCAGATCTTGATAAAATTGAACCACATGACAAATATAGCTTTCAGATAGAAACTCCTCGAAAACCTTTGATCTAGAAAATCTTTTTTTAAATTGTTAAAATGTGTGGACGAGCTCAGAGTCCACTGAGTGTTAAGTGGTCACCGGAGCCCATAGACATCAATCACGTCAATGCCATCGCCTAATCTTGAGACATGTGTCTCATTCTTTTGATGTACGTATAACGGCTCGACAATCTCGTCCGTTTTGGAAAAATTGATATTTTTATTGATTAAATATTGAAAAATTAAATACCTATCTAAAAACATTATCATGTAATTACGGTTTCCAAATTTTCATCGAATTTTTTTTTTTTTTTTGTTGCTTAGATGGGTGGACGAGCTCACAGCCCACCTGGTGTTAAGTGGTTACTGGAGCCCATAGACATCCACAACGTAAATGCGCCACCCACCTTGAGATACAAGTTCTAAGGTCTCAAGTATAGTTACAACGGCTGCCCCACCCTTCAAACCGAAACGCATTACTGCTTCACGGCAGAAATGGGCAGGGTGGTGGTACCCACCCGCGCGGACTCACAAGAGGTCCTACCACCAGTAATTTCAAAACATTCTGTCTCTAAAATATCTTCAAATTACAACTATCGACCCCTGATTACCCGTGAGGCGTCCGAGTGTCGGTGTTTAATATTGACCGTAAGAACCTGTTTAATAAAGTTATTACGTGAACGAATGTTAACGACTATGTTTACAGGGCGTCTGCGTTCAACATTCTTGCTAAGCGCCCCGGTTGCAGATATCGAAATACTAGATCGTGTCGTCACACCCCTATCATAAAATAAATCTCTCGATTGATGTACATGAATTTAGCTATAAGAATTCTGACGTTCGGCCAAAGAAACATGGTAGGACATCTTGTGAGTCCGCGCGGGTAGGTACCACCGCCCTGCCTATTTCTGCCGTGAAGCAGTAATGCGTTTCGGTTCGAAGAGTGGGGCATCCGTTGTACTGTAAAAACTGAGACCTTAGAACTCTGATCTCAAGGTGGTTGGCGGCATTTACGCTGTAGACGTCTATGGGCTCCGGTCACCACTTATACCAGGTGAGCCGTGAGCACATCAACCTATCTAAGTAATAAAAAAAAAACAAAGGTCTAACAGCTTGCACCAAGATATATGTCTGGTCAATAATCTATAAAATCTAACTGTAGCGGGTAACGTCGAAGGAAAACGTAATGCGTATCTATGCGCTAAATAGAACAAATTAAATTAATCACCGGCTGCGTATCTCTGGCCTAAAAAGGCTGAGAACTAATATAATGTGGAAGAATGCTTCGACGAAATAATTGATTCAAGGAACATCGAAATGGACATGAACTTTATCAGAAAAGAACTTCGAAGAAGAAACTTACCTATTTCCTAAATCTCACTGCAGGTTCTAGCTTCAAGAAAGTATCCTAATAGTAATAGACTTTACAAAACAAATTTCATGCAAAAAAAATTACCGGTAATATTTTAATTTAGCGCAACACTGAATATGAGGACGCTTTACTCACTAAAACTACATAGGCATTTATTTTATTTATTTCTATTAATCTCAGGCCTCACATTAATAGGCTTCTGATCATTAACTCAAAACATCATACTCTTAAATGAGCTTGGAGATTTTTTTAGTTCCACAGCATTTAAAATCAATTCATTTATTTACCTATACGTAAAAAATGTGATTAGCTGGAGCTCTCTGGTATTTAGATTTGTGTATAATCTATGTCTGGGGTTGTATTATATTTAAATTCTTTTTCCACATAATTCAATACTAAAACAATAGTGGAATAGCATCAAGCTGGTTTGGTTTTGTAGTCAACAAATAATGAATGAATATATCAGCCAACAATATAAATTCATAAAAAGCAGTCCACGTTGCTAATCCAGTTCTTTTGTTTCCAAGTTTTTTAAACGTCTATCTAACGGGTGGCGGTGTACGAACCTACATCTTAATGAGCGCAAACTTTTTGCCGAACCCGAGAATGCGTTAACCATGGCCCACTGTTTGCAAAAAGTCACATTATAGCTTTTTGAAGTGGGAGGTAAAGGATTAATGAGTGTCGAACAAAAAATGTTGTTCGGAGAATGTCTGACAAGATTGTTTTGAAAACGATTTCGTATTGGCGTTTCATCAAATACCTGTTAACAGTTAGCGTATGCGTTTGCTGTATTCCCTAAACTTTGTTGACTGTCTGATAAGCGCTTAAATTATTCTTAGCGTAATATGTAAGTAATGTAATACCCATAATAAGCTCAACATTTAAATCATCCCTAAAAACTGTTTAGGAAAAAATCATTGGAACTAATAAGGTAATTGACCTATATTAATAATTAGAACATAAGTATAATTTTTTTTTTATTGCCCTTGTAGGCAAACGAGCATACGGCCCACCTGATGATGAGTGGTTACCGTCGCCCATGGACTTCAGCAATGCCAGGGGCAGAGCCAAGCCGCTGCCTACCGCAAATTGTTGCTTAAGCTTTCAGGTTCCCATCAAACGTAAAATTCAGAGAGTTGTGTTGTGTGGTATGACCACAGTTTGAATCCGGGGAAAGCGTATGACGTAAAAGCAGGGCTTTCCGACCATGCGATGCAAAATGTAGGCCACGCGTAACCACGGACGGATTCCTAATGAATATTATTATAAAAAACTCCTCATGTACTATATCTCATGTACATACATATGTATACCCTTTCAATAAAAACGTTTCTAACTCAACATATCCGTGACCAGTCGTTTGTTACTATGCAATGATCTGTTGAACCAGACACCATTCATTTGTAACCATCAATCATTCATCGATTCTAGTATCTTTTCTGTTTTTATTTTTGTTTTTATTAACAGAACGCGAGGCTTACTGGAGGACGGTTGAAGTCACATTCAACATATTTTTTTATTAGCACACATTTTTGCGGTTTTAATATTTATAGTGTAATACAAATGTATGTATGTAATGCGATCCTTGAACCTTGTGCAGTTATCCCGTTTTTATTATGTTGCTTAGGTAGGTGGATGAACTCACGGCCCGCCTGGTTTTAAGGGTTTACCGGAGCCCATAGACATCTACAACCACCGCCACCCACCTTGAGATATGAAATCTAAGGTCTTAGTATAGTTACACGAATAACGAATGCAATCGGTAGGCAGCGGCTTGGCTCTGCCCCTGGCATTGCTGAAGTCCATGGGCGACGGTAACCACTCACCATCGGGTGGGCCGTATGCTAGTCTGCCTATAAGGGCAATAAAAAAAAACGCATTACAATTAAATTATGGTAATTCTAAAATGTAGCAATTATAATGAAAACAGAATGAAACTGTGGCAGTTTAGCTATGCTTTAAATGTACTGACAGATTTTGGGACGGCTAACATCTATCTATCAGCCCACAGGCCTCCACGAAGACTCGCCAAAATGACCGGTCCTGCGTTGTCTGCATGCCACCGATTCCCGCAAACATGAGATACATAGCGAAGCCTAACCATTCTACGTATCTCATTCCAAATACCGAAATATCTCAAGACAAAAGACTGACAAGCGTGTATTGCCAGTTATGTTATGTGGTCGCTCACAGTGGGCCTTATCAAATGGCAATCTCATTCAAACAGCGATGAAGTTTGGTTTATGAGTGGTAAGTTTATTAAAGTAAATTTAAGTTGTTGCTTAAGTTGCTAAATAAAAGTAAAAAAACTGGGAATTGTAACAGTTAAATTACAAGTAGTACTAGGTCGTTTAGAATTTCTCACACTAATAATTGTCACGATGGTCATAGCTATTGTCACGTCTGTTTGTACACTATACTGAAGAAAAAGACCAAATCTATGCACTTATAAACCAATATGGTTGCCGCTCCTTAGGCGGTAAAATATACTCAGTCCTAGAAGAGCATTATCTGCCCCAAAAACATATCCAACAAATTGGTTACATTTTGCGACTTGCCTAAAGCAAAGTTTGATTACCTTGCCAAAGTAACTATACGTTACTAGCACAAATAGTACCCTTCCATCCGTTGTTATTATCCGGCTATAATAATATTATACAGCCAAACTAAAACATCATAATAAACCTTGAACCCTAGATCGGATCACGTTGAGGTCCGCATAAAGATCACGTATACAGCGCGGGCGCACGTCCCGGCCGGATAATGTCTTCATTTGAGATAATTCGCGTGGAACGTCGAGACGCGATCAACGGTTATGTTCAGCTGGGTGGGATCTCGAGTAGCGATTGTAAAAACCGTTCATGAAAATAACTTGTTTATCTATGTGAAAGACCGAAAGAGACCTATGACATATGAAGAGACCTACACTCATTGGGTGGATACAGGTTGAAGAAGAGAAAAGAGAGTTTGATGAATCTTTAATTTGAATCCTTAGTTTATTGAACCATACCCAGGGACGTCTTAAGCTAGGGTGGGGCCCTTGGGCACACAAGAATTGAGGCCTTTTGGAAAGTAAAAAAAACGAATTATAATAACATTTTTTTACTGAGTTTGAGACCATTTATTATAGGTAATCAAATACAGTATGATATAATATGTCATTAATGATATTAGAATGCTGCTGGTTTTTTGGTTACGATTTCGATAACGGTTTCTTTCGTAATTTCTGTTGAGCAACATCTTCCATTATAGGCATAGTATATGCCTTGTAAATACCTTCTGATTACTGATTTGTGAAAAAAGTGTAATGTGCCCGACAAAAATGTTTTGAGAATAAACGTGTGAGAGTAATTGTCGGTTTTTCGGGGCCCCCTGAAAATGGGGGCCCTAGGCACGGGCCCCGTTTGCCCTTATGGTAAAGGCGGATACCGTTAATATAAATGCAGAATCTGCAAACTAAAAGTGCTCATTTATAAATCTCTTCAATATTTGTATAAAAAACTCATAGCTAGTCATAAGTCCAAGCCGCGATAAACATTGACCGCATGCGTGCATTCGCCGACGCCATGCGCAGAGCGGTCACGGCCGAAGACCGCCTAAACGCGACGTTCGAGTACATCGACGTCATCGAGTCCGTCCAGCGCACGCTGGTTTGATTACCGGTAATCAATGGCGTGCAACGCGAGATTAAAACCCCATTCTTTGAAGTTAGCATTCTACAATGCTAACGGACTCGCGCGTCAGCGCGACCAGGTTTATGAGTTTCTACGTGACAATCTCATCGACATCCTTCTGGTGCAGGAGACCTTCCTAAAGCCCTCGCGTCGCGACCCCAAAGTCGCGAATTACGTCATGGTTAGGAATGACAGACTCTCCACCCGCAAGGGCGGGACTGTCATTTACTATAGGAGGGCCCTGCACTGCGTCCCTCTCGATACTCCCTCGCTCTTACATATCGAGGCGTCAGTGTGCCGCATCGCGCTGACGGGACACCAGCCGATCGTCATCGCATCCGTATATCTTCCTCCTGACAAACCCCTCCTGAGCAGTGACCTCGAGACACTGCTCGGTATGGGGGACGCGGTCATTCTGGCAGGCGATTTAAATTGCCACCACACTAGGTGGAACTGCCATCGCACGAATGTGAACGGTAGGCGTCTCGACGCGTTCATAGACGACCTCACATTCGAGATATTCAACCCCCCGACCCCCACGTGCTATCCGTACAACGCCGCGCGTCGTCCGAGCACAATAGATCTGGCACTGCTGAGGAACGTAACTCTGCGCTTGCGCTCCATCGAGGCAATGTCAGAACTCGACTCAGACCACCGACCTGTCGTCATGCAGCTCGGTCGCCCACTCAACCGCGAACCAGATACGAGGACCATGGTGGATTGGAAGAAGCTGGGCACGTGCTTAGCTGACACCGCTCCACCAATCCTCCCTTGCGGCCCGGATTCAACTCCATCCCCCGAGGATACCGTCGAATCCATAAATATCTTCACTGATCACGTCTCGACGGCGATCACAAGATCTTCAAAGCAAGTTGATGTGGAGGACTGCTTCCACCGCATCAGACTTTCCCCCGATCTTAGGGACCTCGTTAGAGTTAGGAACGCGGCAATCCGGGCCTACGATCGATATCCCACGGATTCAAACCGGACTCGGATGCGTCGCTTACAGCGGGAGGTCAAATCCCGCTTGAGCGACGCCCGAAACGAAAACTGGGATAGTTATTTAAAAGAACTCGCGCCCACTCACCAAGCATACTGGCGACTAGCTAGGACCCTCAAGTCCGAAACTATCGTCACTATGCCGCCTCTCGTACGCCCCTCAGGCCAACCACCGGCTTACGATGACGATGACAAGGCAGAGTTGCTGGCCGATGCACTGCAAGAACAGTGCACCACCAGCACTCAACACGCGGACCCCGAACACACCGAGTTCGTCGACAGGGAGGTCGAGCGCAGAGCTTCCCTGCCGCCCTCGGACGCGTTACCCCCCATTACCACTTCCGAGGTTAAGGAGGCGATCGATAGCCTACAACCACGGAAAGCTCCCGGCTCCGACGGCATCCGCAACCGCGCGCTAAAACTGTTACCAGCCCAACTGATAACGATGTTGGCCACGATATTAAATGCTGCTATGACGAACTGCATCTTTCCCGCGGCGTGGAAAGAAGCGGACGTTATCGGCATACACAAGCCGGGCAAACCAAATAACGAAACCGCGAGTTACCGCCCCATCAGTCTCCTCCCGGCGATAGGCAAATTATACGAACGGCTCCTTCGTAAACGCCTCTGGGATTTCGTATCCGCGAATAAAATTCTTATAGACGAGCAGTTTGGATTCCGCGCCAGACACTCGCGCATCCATCAAGTGCACCGCCTCACGGAGCACATCTTACTAGGGCTGAACAGGCGGAAACCCATTCCGACAGGAGCCCTCTTCTTCGATATAGCGAAGGCGTTCGACAAAGTCTGGCACAACGGTTTGATATACAAACTGTATAACATGGGAGTGCCAGACAGACTCGTGCTCATCATACGAGACTACTTGTCGAACCGTTCGTTCCGATATCGAGTCGAGGGAACGCGTTCCCGGCCCCGTCACGTCACAGCCGGAGTCCCGCAAGGCTCCGCCCTCTCCCCGTTACTATTCAGTTTGTATATCAACGATATACCCCGGTCTCCGGAGACCCATCTGGCGCTCTTCGCCGATGACACCGCCATCTACTACTCGTGTAGGAAGAAGGCGTTGCTTCATCGACGACTTCAGACCGCAGCTACCACCATGGGACAGTGGTTCCGGAAGTGGCGCATCGACATCAACCCCACGAAAAGCACAGCGGTGCTCTTCAAAAGGGGTCGCCCTCCGAACACCACGCTGAGCATCCCTCTCCCGACTAGGCGCGTCAACACCCCCGCCCCCGCCGTTCGCCCAATCACGATGTTCGACCAGCCCATACCGTGGGCCCCGAAGGTCAAGTACTTAGGCGTCACCCTCGACAGTAGGATGACATTCCGCCCCCACATTAAGACGGTACGCGACCGTGCCGCCTTCATTCTAGGACGTCTCTACCCGATGATATGTAGGCGAAGTAAAATGTCCCTTAGAAATAAGGTGACACTCTACAAAACTTGCATACGCCCCGTCATGACCTATGCAAGTGTAGTGTTCGCTCACGCGGCCCGCATACACTTAAAATCCTTTCAAATCATTCAATCCCGTTTTTGCAGGATAGCCGTCGGAGCCCCGTGGTTCGTCAGGAATGTCGACCTCCATGACGACCTGGACTTAGAGTCCATCAGTAAGTATCTGCAGTCGGCGTCCATGCGCCACTTCGATAAAGCGGCACGACACGAGAACCCTCTCATCGTGGCCGCCGGTAACTACATTCCCGATCCTGCGGACAGAATGGAAAGCAGTCGACGTCGCCCAAAACACGTCATCTCGGATCCACCCGATCCACTAACGGTGCTTTTAGGTAATTCAAGCACCGGTCACCGTTCTCGTCGAACCCGTCGCTTGCGACGAAGGGCTCGACGAGTAAACTAACTCTCAGACACAGCCCACTGAGTTTCTCGCCGGATCTTCTCAGTGGGTCGCGTTTCCGATCCGGTGGTAGATTCTGCGAAGCACGACTCTTGCTAGGGTTCGTGTTAGCAACATCGTCAGGTTTGAGCCCCGTGAGCTCACCTACTAAAGTTAGGGTTACGCTGATATAGCCTCCCAAGGCTCTCAGCTTAGGTAGGAAAAAAAAAAAAAAAAAAAAAAAAAAAATAAGTCCAATGAAGATGGTGAGAGAGTGATGGTATATCATTCAGGAATCAACCACCTCGGACTGCTACGACTCAAAGTACCATGTGCGACGAGTTTGGCCATAATTAGTAGATTAGTTAATTAGACTTTTAATTTAGATATGGTAATTTTTACGTAAAGTACCCGCAATGTTTCGCTATTGGAAAAAATTAAATTTACATAAGATTAACGTTTCAGAATATTCACAGTTCCTTATTGTCTACGTTTAAATTGAGATTGGGGCTCTTCTAGTATTGACTTAGCGCCCGCTGCTCACTCTCTTTTTTTTCCCCCTACCTATGCTGATAGCCTTGAGAGGCTATATCAGCTTCGCCCTAACGTGTAGATGAGCTCACGGGGCTCAAACTGGAGTGGTGCTAAAACTGGCCCTAGCAAGAGCAAGGCTTCGCAGAATCTACCACCGGATCGGAAACGCGACCCACTGAGAAGATCCGGCGAGAAACTCAGTGGGCTGAACACTCTCACTTATCTGTTGTAGTTATTGTTATGGAATGTGTCACAAAAAGTTGGAGGCTTCAGCAGGCAAGTGAACTAGTACCAAAATTCACACATCGGACCTTTGAAAAATAAGACTCAACGCTACCTATCAAAACATCAAAAGCTCGCTCGTTTCGCAATCCGGCTTATTTAATTAAATTCGAACTATTAACGAAACACGATTGAATTTATTTTGCAAGCCATACACAGATTATACGTAAAATGCATTTTGTTTCCTTTTTGTTAGTGAGACGAGTGAACGAGAAATAAAGCCGTAATCCTGGCACTACTGTCCGGCAAAAACCTTGGTTCGCAGATAATCGCAGGGCGCACCAACATTGTTTTAATATATTTTTTTAAATTAATCTTTTATAAGGTATACTTAAATTTGTTTGTTTTATGATTGTTATTTTTACTTAACAAAATTAAGATGAGTTTTTTATTTTGACCGCTGACTGCGATTTCTTTATAACATAAATCCAGCTATGCACACACAAAGACCCAAAATCTATAAATTAATACGTGAAGCAAAAACTTTGTATCCCTTTTTACGAAAATTGCGCAGACGGAGGAGTAGGAAATTTTCCACACTTATAGAGAATATAGAGAAGAAGTGCACAATGCTAATACTTTTTCTAAAATAATGCATAAAAGATACATTAAATCAATAAAGAAAACATTACACACACTACATACCATGTATTTGACGCACACACGCAT
This sequence comes from Bombyx mandarina, assembly GCF_030267445.1. NCBI lineage: Eukaryota > Metazoa > Arthropoda > Insecta > Lepidoptera > Bombycidae > Bombyx > Bombyx mandarina. Next base: position 2,464,538 of record NC_143231.1, on the reverse strand, counting down.
GCATACTATTTATTGTCAAACTTTTGTTCTTGACGTCTGTTGTCAAATTGAAAATAGATTAAATATTATTTAACTTTGTTAATATTTTTTATAGTGTAGTCTTGGCGAAATTTGTGATTATAGAAGTATAAAATACAATCATAATAGTGTACAAACTTACAATTCCAATTAATTATAGTCGAATTTCAACTATTGCGGGGCCTCTAGTTAATATTATTGTAGTGCGTTATGAAATCGAATTAGCCACACGGAGACATTTCTGGTTTAGTCTAACTGGTAATGATAGTGAGCGCTATCACATGAATCTAAATGCGTCATTAAATATTTGATTTTATTTAAGAGGAAATTAGAAAATAGTTCAAAAAGTTCGGTGTCGACCAATATGCAATACCTTAGAGACAGAGTAAATGTTCTGATATTAAATAAATCAAGATCACCCGCTATGCAGCTTGCTAAGCTATGCGCTATGCTAAGAAAGGGGTTAATTAGGTTAACATGCATCAGCTAAGAGTCACGCAACTTCTTGGTTCGAATCCTGTGGTACCTAGGTGTTTATCTAAGCACTTGTCAATCAACCAAGAGTACACAAGCGGCTTCCACAATTAAGGAATCGTCGTGTACTAGAAACCTTATAGCACGCATGGGGATTTACAATCGTTATGAATATTTCTGTCATGAAGCCTCCTAGCTCTTATCGTTTAAGTTGCTAGACTGCTTATCATAAAATAATTCGGTAGTAAAAACTATTGTGGTATTTTAATCTATGTTAATAATATGTATGACATAATTTTGGATGTCATTAACATTATAGAATAGATATGAAGGTGTAAAGCCATATAATGTTCATTCTACAAACTACAGGAGTTCATTATCACGATCTGAATGTCATCATCCATCTTGAGAAATTAGCTCTAAGTGTATATAAGTATATAATCTGAATCTATATGCACATAATATAATGGTTCTGCAATCTTTCAAACTATCTGTTATAAAAAATATAACCTCGGAATCGTGAGGTCGTCGGCATTATCAGTAGGGTTGATGACTTCCGGGAGGAACTGGAGAAGTTTTATTTCAAAAAGTTTCCTCCTTATATTAGTACAAAAGTTAAATGTAACACACTCAATGACTCTAATGGCCCACATAGGAGGAATACATCCGTCAATTCATGAATGTAATTTACCGAAAAGAATTACAGGAATAAGTACTATTTAAATAGTTTATACCCTTGGGTCGTGTCTGTTTGTGTCTTAAATTGCATGTTACATGTACATGATTTCCCCAGAGCACATTGTATCCTAGATTCGTCTTGTGCGGCGGCTTAGTGTCTTCTTGCGAATTTTGTTTCCGAACATTTTTGTAATTGAAGATTATTTTTTTAGGATAAGAAATATGTATGAGTGACCTGATAAAGTAATAAGCTCTGACTACTGGACCGAGGGTCGTGGGTTTTATAACCGCTTCGGGCAAACATTCGTGTGAAGACCAGATTTTTGTGTTCTCTGTTTGATTTGTATTCATTGTCTATTTTTTATTTATTTTTTTATTGCTTAGATAGGTGGACGAGCTCACAGCCCACCTGGTATTAAGTGGTTACTGGAGCCCATAGACATCTACGACGTAAATGCGCCACCTACCTTGAGATAAAAGTTCCAAGGTGGATGGAAAAAAATGTTAAAAGGTATATGAGTATGGTCATATAGTCCAGGCGATCCTAGATGACCGTGTGTAATTTTTGTGTTTAAAGCTATGGTCACATATCGGCACCACGAGAGCCCTGGCTGAGTCCTTGCTTGCCAACAGTGCCAAAAAAATTAAAGCTTCGTCTATAAAAAAAAAAATTTTAGTTCGAAATTTTAATCCTGTATCCGTCATCCCAAAGTTGTATCTATTGGAATACGAGATTTGAATTCACTAGACAACCCACCACAATAATAATATGTTCACGAAAATACGACTATCCGATCATTACACCACTCATAAAACCGCCACGAAGAAAAGCAGGTGAGAAAATAAGTTCCAACGCGAACTCAGCTTCCTTTGTCTCAGCATTCAGATGAAAGACTCCTTTTTCTATTTACAGTTTCCTCCGCGCCATCTTCAGGTGTCGCCGGTTCAAAGGTGTGCTCATTTTACTGAAATGTATGTACATTGGAAGCTTTCAAAGGAGCTTTTCCTTGATGTTTTTGCGAGGGGATTAAAAGAAATTCTGTTTCCTTGAATTTTCTAAGGCAATTGTTGTCGAATTTTCTTTGTTTTTTTTTTTTGTCGCCGTCGTCGCCAACGAAAATAATGTTTATTATTGTGTTAGTTATACCACGGCCTGCACACTAGCTCTTTTTTTTATTGCTTAGATGGGTGGACGAGCTCACAGCCCACCTGGTGTTAAATGGTTACTGGAGCCCATAGACACCTACAACGTAAATGCGCCACCCACCTCGAGATATAAGTTCTAAGGTCTCAGTATAGTTATAACGGCTGCCCCATCCTTCAAACCGAAACGCATTACTGCTTCACGGCAGAAATGGGCAGGGTGGTGGTACCTTACCGCGCGGACTCACAAGAGGCCCTACCCCCAGTAATTACGCAAATTATAATTTTGCAGGTTTGATTTTTATTACACGATCGTACGTAATCATATGGAATCAGTGCTTTGCCAATAAAATGCTGACAACAAAGATCCCACATACACTGGTCATGTGTGTGATAATGTGGTACCGATGTAAAGATCTTAGCCAGCAGCCCAATAACTCCGGTTACGTATTCTAAATTATTTCATACTAATTTACAAATGCATGGTCTAGTTTACATAGACACTTTCTGTTTATTTCTACATATTTTATTAAAGATAGCGGCCCGCTCCGGCTTCGCTCGGGTCTATAACAAAAGTTTTAGTAAGGATCCCTAATTTTTGTTAAAAAAAATATAGTCTATGTCACTCGGAGATAGTGTAGCTTCCAAACAGTGAAAGAATTTTTCAAATCGGTTCCGTAGTTTCGGAGCCTATTCAATACAAACAAACAAACAAATCTTTCCTCTTTATAATATTAGTATAGATCGAATCTGCAATTTATTTTACGAATTCAATCAATAATGATTCGTCGTAATTATACCAGAAATCCGTGAACAACTTTTTCACCCATCTATTTATATTGACATACAAAATGAACACTGATAAATTGGAAATATACACACGAATCGCATCCGGATTCGCTTTTATTCAGCGTAACCTCAACCGTTACGTGTTGTAATTGTTTTCCATTCGAAAGTAATTGACTTGCGGCGTGCATCGATAAATGTTTTTTCATTAAACTGTAGAAATTCGAGGGAATATTTTCGACGCTGTCTGTCCGGTATACGGGGTGATTGTTTATAGAGCCGCACTGATTAATGAGGTAGTGTGTTTTGGTTGGTTTCGACAACGCCAATGCCTTCATTGTTTACATTAGCTTTTGTACTATGGTCATGCGTGTCCTGTTGCGATATACCTAGTCAGGTCATAAATTCTGTCACATGTTTAATGTAAAATAATTGAAACAAGTTTATTCATTATGTAACCATTCATATACCAAAATGAACTTAACAAAACATAGATTCTTATGACACTAAAGTGTATTCAAAATGACCTCCGTGATTTTGAATACAGGCCTTCAATCTGCGCGGCCAGTCGTCTATCGCAGCACGAACGAGGTCCATGTCAATATCGGCGGCTGCCTTAATCAAGGATGTCTTGAGTGACTCCAAATTGGGATGAGGCTTTGAGCACGCCTTTTCCTCCAAGTGTTGCCATATCTTGTAATCTAACGGATTCAAATCTGGACTGGAGGAGGGCCAGCCTTCGTGCCGGATGAAGTCGATTTCACGCGCCGCCAGCCAGTCTTGTGTGCTCTTCGCTCTATGAGCTGGCGCCGAATCTTGTTGGGATACCCAGGGCCTGTTATTGAACATGGTATGAGAAACAGGTTCCACAAGGTTCGTCAGGACTGTATTTTGATACACAACTGCATTCGTTTTTACACCTTTCTCACAAAAATGTACCTCTGTTAAGCCCCAATAAGAAACTCCCAACCATACCATGAGCGAGGATGGAAAATGACCTCGTTGGACACGCGGAATACGGTTGCTCGCTTCTTCACTACTGTGTGCGTACACCTTATCATTTTGTTTGTTGTAGCTCTCTTACGGTAAAAATTTTTTCATCCGAAAAAAGAATTTCCCGATATTTTTTTCCCGCGTACCGCTTCAACAAAGCGCGGCATCTCTTCAGTCTCAGGTCCATTAGACGAGCATTCAAACGATGTCCTGTTTTTCTTCGATATGCCCGAAGCCCTAAGTCTTCATTTAACACCCTTTTCACCGTGGTTCGGCTTAACCCCATCTGAAGGGCCAACAGTTTCTGCTTACGTTTGGGATTTTTTTGAATTCGCGCCTTCACAGCTTTTATCACTGCTGGAGTCCTAACAGACCGAGGGCGACCACTTCTTGACCTGTCATCTACACTAGAGTCTTCATTGTATCGTTTGATGGTACGATAAACGAATCTTTTGGTTATATTCAAATTTTTCAGTATGTCAAAAATTTGAATTGGCGCGTAACCGCAACGATGCAACGCAATAACTGCAACACGGTCTTCTTTAAGCGTCCACTCCATATTTAAAAATGAGTAAAATTCTAAAAGTATACATTTTTATTTTTCATGAACAATTCGAAATTCGAATTCAATAAACTTTTTTGTGGCCAGCATTCTAAAAGAAAAGTTTTTACTGTGTGACAATACTTATGACCTGACTAGTTATTACTGGTGGTAGGACCTCTTGTGAGTCCGCACGGGTAGGTATCACCGCTCTGCCTATTTCTGTCGTGAAGCAGTAATGTGTTTCGGTTTGAAGGGCGGAGCAGCCGTTGTAACTATACTTGAGACCTTAGAACTTATATCTCAAAGTGGGTGGCGCATTTACGTTGTAGATGTCTATAAGCTCCAGTAACCATTTAACACCAGGTGGTCTGTGAGCTCGTCCACCCATCTAAGCAATAAAAAAATACTGAATAAATTATTTGTGAATATACGCTTTTCGATTTTTTAAAGAGTCGAATGAATTTAGATCGAGAAGAGTGATTCACACAAATGGCTGGCAGTGTTACAGAAGTGACTGCCATGACTAAATAGACAACACTCGTTCAATGAACCTATCACTTGTGGTGAGTATCGAAGCCCGTCGGGAGTATTTTATGAGCACCAGACCAAAGTTACTTTACCACTGACGTCACTGATCTCAAGTTTTAAAAAGCTGCCATATTACCTTCTTATGGTGTGCAGTGTAATAGGATTTGAACGTAATTAAAATTGAGACTTACACCTATTGTTTTAAGGTCGACATCTACGCATACTACTGTAGGCCGGTAACTGATTTAAGCCCATCTAGAAGTCCTTGCTCAACCACGATTGTCAAAAACAAAAAAACAAAAAACTTTTCTCTCTTTCTTTACATTTTTTCTCTTTACATTTTTTGGAAACTGAACTAAGTGTATCAAACATTCCATCTTAAGAATTTCCCAATATTACAAGTGCCAAAAAGTGCTTAGAACAAAGTGTCCTACACAAAACATCGAGCCCCTTCAGCAAGTCACTGCGCGGAACTCTTCAGGGTAAATCATCTTACAATGAAGGGGAAAATTCTGTAAATTACACCCTCATGACATCCCATTACATTATGTGTTAGGGTGCGAGATTTTCTCGATCGATATATAGGGGAACGTGAATCACTGGATCCGGATTATCATCGCCTTTAGAATAGGAATGTGTCTAATTTTTTTTAAGGGACTCCAATGACGTACGGTCACTACGTGCAACTGTATAATAATTTCATAGTATACATATATATCTGTGCCAGCTTGAGATACATAAGGAAGTTTCTTGTCGTAATAAAACTCCAGCACTTGATATTGTTCTTATATTATTAATACACTTTTATTAGCTTCAGACGTATGTATGTTTGTAACGGAATTTTTGAACATGATTTTGATCCCGTTCATAACGTTGGATTAACTCGAAATTTGGTATACTTATTAAGGAACGATGACAATCTTCGATCAATAATTGGTCGAAGATGACAATTCAATGTTAAAAAAATATATCGAAAAAAATGAAATTCAACTAAAAAATGAAAAATAAATAATAGTTTAAAAAAGCTAACAAAATACACTTCTATAGAAAGTCCAACTAAAAAATAGGAAATAAATTTTAATAAATTTGAATTAAAAATAGTGTAAGAAAAAATTATTTTATTCAAAATAATATCAAAAATATATCAAATATAATATCAAAATAACCCTTCTACTCATATCTGTTCATTAAATATTTATAACTACTGATACCATGCACCCCACGCTTTTTTTACAACAAAATTTAATTTATCTTATACTATTTTTAATTCAAATTTATTAAAATTAATTTTCTATTTTTTAGCTGAATTTTCTATACAAGCGTATTTCGTTAGTTTTTTTAAACTATATTTTTTTTAAATTGAGAGATGTACAGCGTACTTGAAGAGGGGGTAGTGAATGATTGAATGATAGCGAAATATCCGTACACGGCGTGAATACATTGACAAGTCGAAAATGCATACTTTTCAGGGCAGCCATTTTTAAGTTTACATATTATTGGTAAATCTATTTTCTTATCCTTTTATATAATTTTTATGCATATTTAAGTAATTTCATCGGAATTTTCACACAGTGAAAGTATAATAATCAATTAACGTTTTAATCAAGAAAAAAATGACACATCAAGTTGCTCACCGACGACTTGTCAATTTATTCACCTAAGCAATTTATTAAAATCCGAGAAAAGTAATAAGATTGTTTACATAAGAGATTTAAAAAAAATACATAAATATGTAATAGCCATTTGATGGTGGTTGGATGGTGAGATGGGATGGGATGTGATGGGATGGTATGGACATGTGAGACCTTAGAACTTATATCTCAAGGTGGGTGGCGCATTTACGATGTAGATGTCTATGGGCTCCAGTAACCACTTAACACCAGGTGGGCTGTGAGCTCGTCCACCCATCTACGCAATAAAATAATGTGCTGAGACGAAATGAAAATGAGGTTGGTAAGAGAGTGTTAATTATAAATGTGGAAGGATATAGAGGAAGAGGTAGACCTAAGATGAAATGGATGGATTGCGTGAAAGACAATATGTGTAAGGGTGAGCGAAGAAAAGCTATATGATAGAGGAGTATGGAAGGAGAAAACAAGTTGCGCCGACCCCAGGTGACTGGGAGAAGGGCAGGAGAATGATGATGTAATAATAAGCCATTTGAATTGATCAATCTCAAACTAAAACCCAAAACTTGTACTTAATTTTATTTTTTATTGATTAAAAGAAACTGAAATTATTCTGCTTCTGGAATTACTATTATATTATTCTTTTGTTCTTTTCCGTTTCCCTCTAAATCAGGGTCTTCAGTATCTAAGTCGTGGCATTTTTTGGTGGGTTGTCAGTCTTGATGTTTTTATAAAAATCGTGAAATGCTGTGTCTATTAAAGGTAATAAATCCACCAAATTCTTCTCTTTTCTGTACTTATTGGCAAGATGTCTTTGGAGACAACTTCTATCTAGACGTTATATACGTTATGTCTATATTATATTTGCTCCTTTTCTGAAAGTTGATTACCTTAAAAGAGCTTTCACTGTCAAATCTATCTTGAAACGTATTTCTCCAATGGGTTTTTTGTATTGCAGCCATTTTACAGTTTGCCGCAAGAATTTATCTTCGGAACTGTCTTTTTTAAATCGTGAATGGCTCTTTTTTCTAACATAATTTAGGAAATTTTCGCACTTAATTGGTACAATGGCATATGCGTTATTAATCTTACAAGATCTTATGAGTTGCACCCAGTCATTAAAATAGATAATTCATTTTAAGTCGCCTTTTCTGTTTGGTTCTCTCAATCAAGGCATGATCCGAATCACACATCATGTGAATCACAATCCAAGAAACTTGTGATTAATAGTTTCTAGCGTTGGATACACATGAAGTAAATACATGAACATCATTGCACCCGTATTATTTTTGTTTTGGCCTCCACATGTATCTGAATAAAATGTGACCTGTAAAACTTTTGAATCTGAAGAAAATGCCACAGACACGACGCGATTTCACGAGCACCGATGGTTTCGTCCTACATGTAACATGTAGCCTTTCTTCTTCTCAGTCGTGTCACTCTTGACAGAGTGGTCGTGATCGTCATGTAGTGTTGGAAGGGGCAGACTTGATGCGTCTCACGATGTCGCGCCATCTCTCCCTGCTCGAAGCCATTCTACTGCACTCATTTAAGGGACCTCCCACTGCAGTTTTAATTTGGTCGGTATGTAATGTAGCCTTATTAGTTGCTAAATCATGGATTGTGAGATTGTAGGACCATAGCGGTCGTTTATAAAAAGAAACAGAAGTTTTAAGATAGGGGGTGGGTAAGCACTGCTGAAGATCATATGTATATGTTCGACTGGATAAGTTGCACTTTGCTTCATCTTTATCCTTTCTTTTTTCTGAATATTATTATGCTTTTTCATGCCGGTAATAACTTGACAACCGAATGTGTATAGTCGCGAACACAATTATGGGCTATGTGAATAATTGATCATCTAAAGGTATTCTGTTAGTTCATTTAATTATGTGGCGTAAATAACTTAACGTGTTGAGTTAATTAAATAAATAACACTAATATGTTTAGATATATCTAAATGTCATTATGTTCTCGTTGGAAACAGAGTTGTTTAGTAATTCACAAGTGCGATATCCCAAAAATACGTGAGAGAATCGAGTTACTCATTTATTCCCCATATAAAACAAGTAATCTGGACGACAATTCTGCTATAACTTAAAATTTGATATTAGTCGACTTGTCAAGTTATTCACGCCGTGTACGGATATATTGTTACTATACTGTAATGCTTAGCGCCTTAGAAGGCTAGCATCTTGGACATTGCTATAAAATAATTGAAGGCGCTGGCCTGAATAATATGTATATATGTAAACAGTTTTTCAGAAACGTCTGGCAAATCAATGTTTAACGCAGAATACACGCTGCGTTCCAGTGAAGCGATCCACCACAAAATTTCTCAGAACCGAGCTTCTCATCCCCACTATCCGCACAGCCCCTGCTCATAAGAGTGTTTTTTAAATCGTACGCCTTTCTGGCTCACCCTGTATTTGGCAACAGTTGGACGAATTCGGTAAAGAGATGCTTGATGTATTTTACTTCTTGATTCTTTACTGGTGGTAGGACCTCTTGTGAGTCCGTACGGGTAGGTACCACCACCCTGCCTATTTCTGCCGTGAAGCAGTAATGCGTTTCGGTTTGAAGGGTGGGGCAGCCGTTGTAACTATACTGAGACCTATAACTGATATCTCAAGGTGTGTGGCGCATTTACTTTGTAGATGTCTATGGGCTCCAGTAACCACTTAACACCAGGTGGGCTGTGAGCTCGTTCACACATCTAAGCAATAAAAATAAAATAAAATAATGGAATAATTTCTTTATTCTTGAGAATCGTGACTTCTTTTGTACAACCCGTTCCGAGTCCGTTACTTGGGGCCTCATGATTGTCGCCTAGAGGTTTCGTTTAAGCTTTCCCTAAAAGTTGTAGTATCTGCATTTTTAAAGATAAATGTTAGCGGGAAGCATATATAAAATGAAATGCCTGTTAAAAATAACAAAATTATAGAAGACTATAAAATAACTATCGTCACTGCTTTTTTATGGTTTTATGAATTTCTCAGTCGCACTCGTTCGAGATAAAATTAACAAGGCTTTAATTGAGACATTTTAGATAAGTCAATTATTGACTGACCGAAGAGGTTTTCAGTTGATTTTTACTGTATTTAGTCAAGTATATTTCAAAACACGTGTGGCACTCGGGGACTGCCGCGCTATAGCTATTCCATAGCATTTTTTATCAACTTATGCAATTATAATTAGACAACAATAATTTAATATTAAAACAATAATAAAATAAGCTCACGCTATATTTATAAACATTAACAAAAGCAAAACATTAACTGTCCCTTTCACACTCATATGCTAGATAGTACAAGAGAGAGATGGACAGACTTTTCATGATGCGCATACAGTGCCACGTCACGCCACGCGGTTATTCACAAGCACTACACAAGCGCAACGTGTGAATGTGTTGAACACGAGCTACATGGTAGGTACGGGGGTGTTAGGTTTTGTTTTCGTTACGGAGTTTCTTGATTCAATCGCGGCTCTCAAAGCCCGCGATAAAAGGTATGCAATAGCTTAAAAATAAAAATAAAATCAAATATTGGCAAATTAAAAACCAGCCAACAACGCCAAAAAAGATCAAAATCTACCAAAACATATAAAAAAAGAAAAACATAACACACTCAAGACCCAACAAATCCCTTTTGCCCTTACAAAAATTAGTATTTACGTTCACATTAGGGGGCCCTAATAAATCCCCGAGCCGACTCAATCAAAATAAATTTAGCAGTACATGTTAAAATCACTTCATAACATATTCAGTACGTGTAACGTTCTCATTTGTCTTGATGAGGGATAACTTTGTTACAACGTAACCCTTTGGAGGTTTTTGTATCAATATTACTCTCATGAATCTCCCAATTAACGTCTTCTTTCAGCTTAAGAATAATACATAGGCCAAGATATTCTTTAGGCATTTATTAACGAGCAAACTCTGAGACTACAATTTAATTGTTTTTGTCCATACTGGTGGTAGGACCTTTTGTGAGTCCGCACGGGTAGGTACCACCGCACTGCCTATTTCTGCCGTGAAGCAGTAATGCGTTTCGGCTTGAAGGGTGGGGCAGCCGTTGTAACTATACTGAGACCTTAGCACTTATATCTCAAGGTGGGTGGCGCATTTACGTTGTAGAATGTCGATGGGCTCCTGTAACCATTTAACACCAGGTGGGCTGTGAGCTCGTTGTCTACCCATCTAAGCAATAAAAAAAAAAATTTTTTTTACCATGTTACTGATTGCTTTCTATCCAAAATTAATAGGAAGGTAATTTATCCTCCGTCGAAATAGCTTAGCTCAGTGCACATAAGTAATATTATGAGATGAATCGCTCCGGAATATCACTCACGACCCCCCTGGTTTTAAGTGGTTACCGGAGCCCATAGACACCTACGACATAAATGCCGCCACCTACCTCGAGACATAAATTCGAAGGTCTGTTTTTATAGTACAACGACTGCTCCGCTCTTCAAAGCGAAACGCATTACTGCTTCACGGCAGAAATAGGCAGGGTGCTGGTACCTACCTGTACGGACTCACAAGACGTCCTACCACCAGTAATTACGCAAATTATAATTTTGCTGGTTAGGTTTTTATTACACGGTGTTATCCTTCACCGTGAAAGTCAATCGTGAACAATTGTTAAGTACGTATTTAATTAGAAAAATTGGTATCTGCCTGCGGGATTCGAACACCGTTGCATCGCTTGATTGATACGATTGCACCGGGCGTCTTGTCCTTAGACCACGAAGACTTCAAGAATATTTATTCATGTTCACGACGACTTCAAATTACTGAATATTTACAATTTAATTACTTCTTAATTATTTTTACTTAATGAATTGTTTTCATATAAAATGAACAAATCCCAATAAATAATAAATTAAATTCATGTTTTTTGTTATAACAAATAATTTATCCCTGGTGAGGTGAAATAGGTACATACGAACCCTACGACCTTTTTTGTACCCCTGACAACATGTATTAATATTATGATGATCGCTCGAGTCGTATAAAGATAAAAGCCTAACAATCAATTTACACTGACTATCACAACTTTGACATTTATGATATTATTATTGATTATGATCATTTACAATTTGAAAAGTAAAAGACAAGATCCTTTCCCTAACGATCAAGAGCAATTCGCTCACACAATTATTATGTTATTACACAATATACCTCATTATTCTTCATCTCGGCAATGGCGGCATTTATGTCGTGTCACTCTTGATAGAGTGGTCGTGATCGTCATGTAGTGTTGGAAGGGGCAGACTTGATGCCTCTCACGATGTCACGCCATCTCTCCCTGCTCGAGGCCATTCTACTGCACTCATTTAGGGGACCTCCCACTGCAGCTTTAATTTGGTCGGTCCACCGCATTGGTGGCCTCCCGCGCGGTCTTGTACCATCAACGCTTCCCTGTACAACGAGGCGTTTTATGGACCGGCCATCTCGTCGCGAAACGTGTCCGAAGAAGTCCACCATTCGAGACTGTACTATACCAAATAAACGCGGCTTGATGCCGAACTCCTGAAGTATCGAGACGTTTGTACGAAAGTCGGTCCACGAAACTTCAAGCATTCTTCTCCAGCACCACATTTCCAGAGCGTCTATTTATAAGTCTATACCTAATATTCGTAAAATAATACCGACAATATAGAAAGAGCCGACAACAAAAGTAAACAAGCAAAAGATTCTGACGTTGAGTGATCTCTACTTTTAAAGGCAAACCTCGACTGGATCTCTACCTATTTATATCCAAATCAAAAACCTACGCGTTTTTTATTGTTTTTGTGGTGACGCACCACAAAGGATTCCAAAATTAAATCGTGAAAGTAGTAGGTATAATTATATCTACGGCTCGCGAAAATTGAAGAAAATATTTTAAAAGAAATGTTTCACAAGTAGTTTTGCTACCTAGCACATGCTAAGAACATTAAGCTATTACTTTTGCACCCTTGCAGGCTAATAATTATGATATCGTCGAACATTATATGTAGTTTTTTTTTCAATATACTCAAATTTGGTTTGTAATTGGTGAAGGATGTTCTATAGTAATTCCACGTGGCTTTGGTTCGATTACCGGTATTTGTGGCTTCGATCTGCTTCCTTAGTCTGATGTGTTTTCGGCAAGCATGATGGAAAGAAATCTTCTAATTTTGTCTATTATCGAAAGTGTTGATTTTTTAAACTGAGTTAAAGATATTTTTAACAGCACCACAGCGCGAATGGGACATATACCTTTTTAGAAAACTAATAACAGAAAAAATATTTACCTTGATACTGACAGGACGACGATGAGCACAAAAAGTCCCACATGAACTAATGTTAAACTTTCTTATATTTAAGAACTGAATAATTACATTTCCAGTAAATCCCGAAATACCTTAGTAACCTTAATAAATTTAATCTTAAATCTACAAATTCCAATTACATTTAGGAATCTGAATCATCTGCTTTAATCGCATGCCTCTCGCAGCCCTACAGCAATCCAAATCACGCGTTCCCTTCATTTGTAACCCTACCCCTATATTTACCAAAATATTGTCCCCAACCCTTTGAATATTAACTATGTATCCCATCTATTTAGTGGTCCCTAAATTATTCAGGACTCTGCATATTGACCTACGGAATACTAAATGTGTCATTGACCAAGAAATGTAGGTCTGGCATTGTTCCTTAATAAGCGAGCAGTATTGTGTCCACGAAGAACATGTAGGGATCTCGTGGGGTCTGCAAAAGCTGGTCGTGTGTTATGAACAGTGGTTTAAGATTTGACTTTGTTGACGATTCCGAGGGCCGACTGTTACACAGATGTAGCGGAGCACTGTAAGATTCCAGATATTGCCGAGGAAGAAAATTTTATTCATCTAATAATTCTTGAGGATACAACATCAAAGATTGTTTTATCAAGAAAATATGCTCAAGAATAATATGATTACAGCTTTGTTTGTTGTTTTAACTAACTTATTGAATTTAACGATATCTAATAGTAACTCGCTATTAACTACTAATACAATTAGTGTAATAGTTGTTGGGGAATGATCTGAAAATCGCACTTCAACCAGATAGACTTACAGAATCCGTTTATCTCTGTATTCAAAATTAAGAACGATCTCTTTATCAGAACCATTTGCGTCAAAATACCAAGGGGAATCTCGGAAACGTACTAAAAGAAGAGAAGAAAAAGAATTAGGATTCTTGGGGACGCCGTTTGACCGGTATTCAAAACTGAAGCTATATTAAAAGTAATGCCAAATTGGCATTTGAAATACTGGAAGCCCTAAGAGAGCAAAACTTTACGCATAGATAAAGAAAGAGGCAAAGCAACCAACCTTGAAGGGACTACGGCTTTGAAGCACTAGGATCTTAAAAATAATTTTTTAACACTTAAATATAACATTTAAAAAAATTGGTAATCCTCTGTTTTATACCATTTACTTTGTGTGAAGTGCCTTGACGGATCATAATTAGAGATGATCTCCATTTTACCATCGCATCACTCGACACTGAAATAGATCATATTTACATTTCCTAGAATCACTATGCTAAAACACAGTTGGTTTCCTAAGATTTTTATGTTACATAACTACGTGGCTCTAAGATAAGCTACTCTGTACGATGTTTTCCGAGCGCTATGACCTTCACCAAGGTCAAACCTTTGCTGATTGATGACGATTCATGACTACGACTGTGTGCTCGATTTCATGAGCAAAAAACTTGAATGACGCTGACGATGCGTAAAGAGTGGTATAACAACACCAGTCAAAGAATGTGTCCGCTAGTGATCACGAACCTACCCAAAGCGAGAATGATGATTATTACAACAATCAGTTATTTATAAACACGATCTTAGGTTGAAAATGAAAAACACATCTAGAACTCGAATATATAATAGACTTCGTATATCCGTGACTGTTCATATTTGTCCGTAATTAGGCGTACGTCGATACTAAAGGGGAAACAACATGTTCCTTTGTTCATATTATTGTACATCAATAATTCATTGGCTTTGATAGACGTGTTCTATTTTAGGCCACTAATAAACCACAGTTTGATGTAAAGAGGATTCGTCCACGTAATTAATAAAGTGTCTGATTACCGTTTGATTTTCATATAAGTCGAAGATGCGAGAATATGTAATAGAATTTGTCTTATTTATTGGATACATTAATGCAGTGTATGGTACAAAAGCAGTGATTATTTCGTTATGAATTATACCTAAGCCACATGAGAAGCATGAGATTAGATATTAGGTGAACAATATTTAAATAAGAATAATAAGTAGAAATACTGCATTATAATATAACCTTGCATGTGTGAGGGGCTAGTTAGAAAAAAAAAACATTTTTTTAAAGCTTTGCCTTATATGTGCTTAGGTTCATTACTTGCATCATATAAAGCTTATATTGGAACTTGTAGATAACACAACGTAGTTTCTGGCGTCCAGACAAAGTTGATTTTTCTTTCTTAATAAAACAATAACACACGATACCACTTTTAACCTTATTAATTGATATTTCAACATTTGCAAATTAATAGAATGGAATTGCTTTTATATCTGTATTAGAAATTGAAACTCTAATGTACATTGTTCTCAATGAAATGGTTCATTGTTCGCAGATAGCCAACGATAATTAGCTAAATTGAGAATTCATTGGCATTCGATTTTGGTATCCTGTCATGTGATAAAACTATACTAATTGTGCGGGGCAGCCATTGTAACTATATTGAGATCTTAGAGCTTATATCTCAAGGTGGGTGGCACATTTACGTTGTAGATGTCTATGGGCTTCAGTAACCACATAACACCAGGTGGGCCGTGAGCTCGTCCACTCAACTAAGCAATAAAAAAAATACATAATATCTACCTACTCGTACGGACTCACAAGACGTCCGACCACCATTACAAAAGTAAAGTATAAAGTATATAGTAACTTGTTTGAACTATATTTTTAACTATATTTGGCCCCTGGGTAGTTAGTCGCTCTAGCATAAAAGCTACGCATGACGCAGCTGTGCCACACGGGGGATATCTCAATAGAATCTAACACTTTCCAAAATACTTGTCTCGAATTGTATCAGTTGTCAATGTTGTCATACATTATAGATACAGTTTATACTAGATTTTTTTTTGGGACAAATTTTAAAGATAATTGTACAAAAAATCCTATATTCTGTGCTTTGAGAAAGTATAAAACCGTCCCAAGTAGTCTTTTTTTTTATTGCTTAGAAGGGTGGATGAGCTCACAGCCCACTTGGTCTACAACGTAAATGCACCACCCACCTTGAGACATAAGTTCTAAGGTCTCAGTATAGTTACAACGGCTGCCCCACCCTTCAAACCGAAACGCATTGCTGCTTCACGGTAGAAATAGACAGGGTGGTGGTACCTATCCATTCGGACTCACAAGACGTCCTTACATCAGTAATTAAGCAAATTATAATTGAGCGGGTATGGTTTTTATTACACGATGTTATTCCTTCAACCTTCAATCTCGTATGTTTGAAGTAGATCTATGGGGGTGGCAGTGGCTGGTGGGTGTCCAACCGTCCTACTGTGTCCACAACACACCAATATATATTTAATTTATAAGCACCTAAGTTTCTGTTTTATCTGTTTTTTTTCGATGAAGAGACCCGGAAGCTTTATCAGCTTTCTTAGTATAGATGGGTGAAAAGCCTTATTCAAGAGGGAATTTTACTAAAACAGACACAGCCTCGTTCAGTTATCGAGACATTATTTACTTAAATAACACTACACAAGTGTTATAATGTACTCATAAATATAGTTTGATTCTTAGTCGATTCGCTTTTGTTCTAGCTTCCCCGACAGTTTCATTTGAGCTATTGAACTAGTTTTGCTTTTGGTTCAAGTTATAGGCAGTCGCGATTATTAATGTTCGCCGTATCAATTTATCACAATTAACCAATTTAAAGATAATAGATATTTATGATCTTCCCAATTCTGCTGTGGACGTCATGATACAATACAATTGTGGGTGGCAGTATTAAAATTGGGATTTTTGGGATCTTCTATACGACATAACTCTAGGTGAGGTATGACCTAATGTGCTCAAATAAAATATATTATTTTAACCTATACGGAAATCTACCTGTAAGTAATAAGAAGCTTCATACTAATGGGACAATAAATTGTGAACCCATACGAAATGGCCCGTATGGACTAGTATTGATCGTACTCAACTGAAACTTCAACTTCATGTTTCAAATGTTCAGCTTCAGTAATTAACAGCTTAAATTAATGTTTAAGCTAAGTAGGAGAAAAGAAAACTTCAACAACTTCATATCTCCAAACTCTTCCTCCTGCACTTCAGCCCAGCTTTAAAACGACAAAGTTCATCAGTTCGAGTCGGTAACATCATTAAGGAACTCAATCAGGGAGCATTGGAGACGCGACGTAAGCTTGACTGAATTATGTCACATTATTCACGCTGTACCCTCGTCCTGGTGTGCCGATGATGTTCAATTTAATCTGATTCACTGTTGATGAACTGTGGATAACCTAATACTTGCATCGCATACAGCTGTTAAGGCTAGAGAACACCAGCAACTCATTTTTCTAAGATTAGCACATGAGACTTCATACAGGACCACAGGGTTGTGAGCCTGTACTATTAAGCTATCGGCAAAAGAGCCTATGAAGAAAATACTAGTCTTTAAAAAAAAGATGTATCAGGACACGAAATAATTCTCTGACTATTGAGCGCCCTGGACAGCGGATACTGTCTAAATAGGTTAATGACTGTCACCAGTCCAACATCCAGTAAAATAGAGGTGGTATAGTTTCCGTTAACCAGTGCTACCAATTCGGTTACCTTGTCATAGTTTAATTGGCTACAAACTCGGACTTTTGGATAGAAAATCGACGGAGCCGTTGGGAATTGATGGAACTATGTTATGGGTTCGACTACTTTTTTCCCCCTGCCTATTTGCTGTTACCTTAAGTGGCTATTTCAGCAACGCGCGGACGGGATTTGACTGCGAGTCGTTTCGCAGTCCAATCACACGGGGTGACGAATCAACCTACCTATACATAAACTTGGGTATTAATACATCTAAAGATTCCGTACAAGTAATCAGCATTTTTCAATCACCCATAAGTATTTTCAGAAAACAAATCTCAAGCTAATAAGGATTAATTTAAAATTCGCTAACAATAACTTTATTTTAATTCACATTCAACTGAATTCGAACTATACGCTTCAAACGTAAATCAAGCACAAAAGCAATTACGTTAATTAAATGATTACGGCAATACATAATGAAACAAAGGACATTGCGTACGAAGCCATTTCTGTTTTATAATTGATCGCTGCGGTAGATTTGCCATTTGTATTGGACTTATACGTTTGTCTGTAGCAGTAACGTCCACTTGGCACTCTCTTAATATCAAAGGTATTTCTTTCGCACAATATATTTGTTCAACAGCTTTCAATCAATTAGTTGTTTTGATTAAAAATTTCACTCTAAATAAAACTGAACGTATTTTAATATTTTTGTTATTTTCAATAAAAAGTCACTGATCCGGCAAATTAAAAATTAAGTTCTATGATTGGTCATTATCGTTTCCTGAGATAGAAGTTACTGGCTGAATTTCCTTGTATTTATGTAGATCTACCCAGTTTACAGTAAAATCGGTTCGACAAAATTGGGTTTCCCGTTCTTCACATACAACCAACTTAAAGATCAGCTTAAGTAAGTCTAAGATGACGTGAAAATAATCCAGAAATTTCAATCGTTCCAATAGGAACAAATCCACCGAACCACTTCTGGAGGCGACCACATCCCCATCTGAAATTAATTGTGGGTCCCAACACCCTCTTGCACTTCGGTATTGCCAGACCAATGAGTTTTTAATGTGTTTGTCGGTTTCCTAACAAAATGCTACAAATATGTGATGTGTCAGCTTCATAGATTAATTTCTGTTTATTTTTCTTATTACTTATCTTTATATTATATAAAAATGAATTGCTGTTCGTTAGTCTCGCTAATACTCGAGAACGGCTGGACCGATTTGACTAATTTTGGTCTTGAATTATTTTAGGAAGGTTTAAAAAGTAGATAAATATGTAAATGCTCGGAATTAAATAAAAATAACAATTTTGTTTTCTCTTTGATGCGTCCCCCGTTGGCCGGATTCCTTTTGTTTGTTTTAAGTTTATTTTATACAAAAGGTTTAGGTCTTTTATTTATCGATTGAGGCACTACGAAGTCTGCCTGGTCAGCTAGTAACAATAATTCTGGAGAATTAAGCTTAATTGAACTTTATGATTTTCATAAACTAGACAAAGCTCATAATTCACAAGGTATAAAATAGTGACTAGAAGTCGTGGATATCACAAGATGAATGCCGCCGTACAACTTGAGACAAAATATTAAGATATCAGATGTATCAATATAACAGCTGCCATACCCATGATACGGGAACATAATATGACGCCTTCAAAGAAAAAGCAGGGTAGTAAAATCTATCCATTCTTGTTCAGAATACACTGGTAACAACACTATTCATAAATTTTTTGGGTTTGATTTTTGTTACACGATACCATTCGCTCATAATAATTCTGGTTTGAATTTGGCGAATTCCCTTAGAACTACTAATAGCTGCCTATGCTGAAATTGCATCGTCCAACACAAGTACGCACACTGTGTTTCATCTATAGGCCTCGAAGATATAATTCATATGCCCAAGTAGAGCTATATAAATGTGGGCACAGACAAACCTGTAACCAGTAACACTCTTTGCGCTTCATTAAATTCTTCAGTACAACATTCACTTGGATTAGTTCAGTACAGGACCGCACTCGAAATTTTCAAAAACTTTTATATACGATATTGACTCTGTTAATTTTTTATTGCTTATATGGATGAATGAACGTACGAACTATACAGTGCTAAGTGCTTACCATGTCCCACAGACATTAACAACGTAAATGCCGCCAAACATCTTGAGACATGAGTTCTAAATTTCATATTATAGCACAATGCCTGCCGTACTCTTCAGACCAAAACGCGTTATTGCTTCACGGCAGAAACGGGTAGAGTAAGGTAGCAGGTAGTAGGTAGGTAAGCACGCTTCCACACCCCGAACATACTCTTCATCCACAAAAAAGATTGCGCGAATAGGGGCCTTATAGCGTACATTTTAGTTTGTTTTTTTTCAAAAGCTGACGATCATACAATCCAATCTAATAAGAAATTATTGTTGTTGCTTATAAACATCTACGATATCCAGTCAAGTCACAGCCTATCTGTTAAAACTTATTTCCGACTCGTATAAGAAGGACATGTCAAAGCGCTCGGCAATATTGTTAAGGGGAATCCATTCTAAAGTCAGATAGTACGTGGCAAAAACGATCTCAGGAAAATCATGGCGAATGAGCCACACATCGAAAGATTTGCCTGCGAACAATGACGTCCGATATGCGGTGAGCTTGTCGGGGAATCTACAAATATACGTACTTTAAACATAAAAAGAACACACTTAGATAGCAAGCCGGAGTAACAATTCATTTGATTTTCTTTATTCTGATCCTGGTCAGGATATTAGAGTCTTTGGTGCTTGCCCAAATTTTCAAGTAAAACTACCGTCTTGAAATCGTTAAAAATATAGTTCGTTCGTCCTTTGCAATCACACAAGCATACATTCAAACAAAGCTAATAAAAGCGTAACCTAATCCAGAGTAATGACCTCAGTCCGTCCCTGTACAAAAACCTCTCCAGCTACCTTTGTTGACGACATGACAAACTGCTAAGTGCTCGCGTTTTCCGTTTGTTTCATACAATACAACGAAAAGTTACACGTTGTTGCTCTATACTGTTTTGTGTCGGCTTATAGTTTTCTTCATGAATATGGAACTGATTTAATTATTTCTATACGAATGCTCTTTCTTATAAGTTATTTTGAGACGGTATATACAATTTTCTTTATATTCACATGACGTAGGCAGTGGCTTGGGTCTGCCCCTGGTGTCATGTGGGCCGTACGCTATCTGCCTCTAAGGACTATAAATATTTGCGTTGAAACTCTCATGAGCTCCGGCTTCAAGGGAAAGACAACGGAGATGTCTCACAAAGATCCAGCACTCGCACACACACACACACACATGAGCATACTTATGAGTACTAAGAACAAAAAAAAAACGGTGCGCGTGCAATTGCACCAAGTTTGGTGCACGTGAAAGAAGTGAAACTTCTCTTGTGGAGTGTAGTATTGTGGATTTCTTCATTTTTCATCCTTAAATCAAGTTTCTCTTGTAATAAGGGTTACTGTGTATAAGAGAAACAACGACCTAGCTCGCTTTCTCCCTCTCTCCAAGGTCGAGTGGTTCACGAGACGCTTTGTCTATTTTCTCACTCTCGCTCGTCCTAAATTATATATTTTCTCTCTAGCCATAACGAATCTGTTGGCCTGAAGAAGTTTCACTTCAAAAACAATTTGCAAACTCTAGAATAATCGGTCACATAAATACGAAAACACTGTTGAGTATTTTTAAGATAGTTGTGAAATTTCTACAGTAAACACGAAATAGGTCTGTAATACACCCAGATGCTCAGGAACCAGGGCTTGCTGAAGCGGTTAAGTAGCGCGGGAAGCAAACTACATCGAGCACCTGTCTATCATCTCATGATTTAATTACACTCCTTAATTAACGAAAGTATAAGAAGATTACTCGACGAGCTCTCGTCTTCAAACTTAATGGAAATAAGTTTCGTTTCCGCTTGTTAGGTTCGCGAGCCGAATGTGTAGTTGAGATTCTGTAATTGATTTATTATAAAATATATTATTTGGTTTTTATACGTACATATCGTCTTCTCGCATTAAAACTGTAAATTTTCTCAAAACTTACAAATTTTACAGGAGATTGTTTTAAAGGTTTAACATGTGATATTTTTAATATTAATCATCTTTGCAGCATTTATTTTTTATTTTTTACCAGTTAGTTACATTAAATGTCTTTTAAAGTAAGGTAATATTATGTATTAATTTTGTTAATAGTAGTCAAAACATAGAAAACTAAAAAACAAAAAAACTAAACTACGCTCTTTTGACAGTACTTACGAGAAAAATACTGGTGACACCAAATGATTCCGCATATTAACTCAATTTCGAATATTTTTTGGAAATTGTACAATGCGAAAAGTCGATAAAATGTAAATATATATTGTACACTAAAATCGTCACATAATAAATCGTTCTTAGCATTTAATCTTAGCATGAGCATTTAATTATTACCTAATTAATTTTATTCTATCCAAACATTTCCTATTACAATTATCGCACGTTAATGTTTGTAACAGTATGGAATAACGTTTCCGATTTATTTAAAACTATTGGCACGGTATTTTCACACCCTGTATAATAGAATTGAGACTCAGACCTCATGTCACATTCCAAAGCATTGCACTTACTGTATAAAGTACGAATAAGAACTACGGGTTGCTACCCAGGCATTCTTAAACTTCTATAACCGAGAAAATTCGATTCTCAGAAGTGAATAAGAATAAAATGGAGCCAAATAAAATCTATAGATTCTGCACAAATGATACATCTACACTTCGTACTATAAGTAGCGTCGTTTGTATGCGAATATTAAAATAGCTTTGAACGGTCTAAAGTTCTGGATGGTTAATTTGTTGTGAAAAATATCTATAGGAATGGTAGTTTTGGTATAAAATTTTGCATATTCTTTTTATTGCTACAACGGATGGATGAGCTCACGGCCCATCTAGTGTTAAGGGGTTATACACCACGTTCATGCCGCCGCCCATCTTGAAAGACGAAGTCTTAAATCTCATTTTTTACAGTACAACGGCTATTCCACCTTTCAACCCAAAACGCATTAACTCTTCACGGCAGAAATGGACAGGGTAGTTGTAACCACACGTACAAGACGTCCTACCACCAGTAATTCTTCTTCTTCTTATCAGCCCACAGACGTCCACTGCTGGACATAGGCCTCCCCGAAGCCTCGCCACAAAGACCGGTCCTGCGCTGCCTGTATCCAGCGGATTGCCGTGAACCTCGATAGATCGTCGGTCCATCTTGTGGGAGGTCTACCCACTACGTCTTCCGGTGCGTGGTCGTCACTCAAAAACTGTCTGGGCCCAACGGCGATCCGTTCTACGAGCAATGTGTCCTGCCCACTCTCGTAAGAGGCGACTAAAGGATTATTCAGAGAATGGGCAGCAGCGCTCTCAGAGTATCATAACAGCACACTGCGATCGTCAACCCGCATGCCAAGTGTGGCGATTATGGCAATTATCATTTAGACCGCGATGAGTTCTTTTTTTTTATTGCCCTTGTAGGCAGTCGAGCACACGGCCCATCTGATGGTGAGTGGTTACCGTCGCCCATGGACTTCAGTAATACCAGGGGCAGAACCGAGCCGCTGCCTACAAAATATTTGCACATTTGGATCTGTTTGCTCTTCATCGAAATACTATTAAGTAAAATAGCCACTAACGACGTTACGCTGTTTAAACATTAATTGTATTATTATCTACGGCTATACTACTTTTATTATTATTATTTTTTATTGCTAGATGGGTGGACGAGCTCACAGCCCACCTGGTGTTAAGTGGTTACTGGAGCTCATAGACATCTACGACCTAAATGCGCCACCCACCTTGAGATATAAGTTCTAAGGTCTCAAGTATAGTTACAACGACTGCCCCACCCTTCAAACCGCATTATTGCATCACGGCAGAAATAGGCAGAGCGGTGGTACCTACCCGTGCGGACTCACAAGAGGTCCTACCACCAGTAATTTATTTACCAGTATTTTATTTAAGTTAACGCGATGCTCTT
This sequence comes from Bombyx mandarina, assembly GCF_030267445.1. NCBI lineage: Eukaryota > Metazoa > Arthropoda > Insecta > Lepidoptera > Bombycidae > Bombyx > Bombyx mandarina. The sequence goes on along the minus strand of NC_143231.1, from coordinate 2,440,908 downwards.
CGAAATACCTACATCATTTTTGAATAGCCGAAATTTCAAGGAAAATTCTTTTTGTTTACTAGTTTCAGACAGCACGTTTTCGTTATTGATCCAATTTAAAACTTTTCGCGGAGACACCTGCATAGTTCATAAATATTTATGTGTTTTCGCTAGTATCGTATCGTCGCCTTTTTTTATTTCGTCGCCTTATTTGAATACTTCGGAACAGCGATATATTTAGGCGCATTTTGAATTATTTATGGTTAATGTATATTTTAGTGGTTCTGTGTGCCTGTCCAGCTATTATTCGCCGGTGAATTCGGATGTACGAGCTGAATGGCTTTAGGCGATACCGTCACGTGGACCGATCATGGACATCGGCAATGCTAAGTGCGTTAGCTGGCAATGCTAAGTACGTGAAGTTTTGGACATGGATAAATCGGAACATTTCATTTCAGTTCCAAAACAAAAATATTTTACCACATTGTACAATATGGAAAAGCCCAATCGCTAAGTTAAGGATGAACTCCCGTCCGAGCGTTGGGTTAATGCAGAAGAATCGATGGGATAGCTTTAAATAGTTTTTCGGGACACTCCCCTAAGAACATACTCTACATAAAACAATAGAGCCTAACCGTAGAGACAAATTTTTTGGTCGCACGTTACTAAGTTCTTATGAAGATAGTTAGTTGTATGTCAATTTTGCGTAATACGTCAATTATTATGTCGTCATTGATAGGTGTAGTAAGTGCCTTTGATTGAAAGAGCTAAAGAGCTTGAACAGAGGTCTTGGACGATGTTTTTTTTTATTGTTTAGATGAGTGGACGAGCTCACAGCCCACCTGGTGTTAAGTGATTACTGGAGCCCATAGACATCTACAACGTAAATGTGCCACCCACCTTAAGATATAAGTTCTAAGGTCTCAGTATAGTTACAACGGCTGTCCCACCTTTCAAACCGAAACGCATTACTGCTTCACGGCAGAAATAGGTAGGTCCTACCCGTGCGGACTCACAAGAGGTCCTACCACCAGTATATGTCAGTCTATTCGGAAGATATCCAAAAGAATGCGAGGATATACTAATTCGACTGATCGCAACAGCATTAGGTGCAATTGCCAGGTCACTGTTCCTAATACCACAAACAGAAAATAGATAGTAGACAAAAATAGAAATGTTAGGGGCTTTAATCCTGGAAATATCATTTAATAGTGCTTATTTTGTTATCTTTACCAACCTTTGTTAATCTGAAAAATCTTTGTCCAAAGATTCAATTCCCTACATAATTCGTTTTAATTTTTTACAAGTTTTTCTCGACCCTAACCTAAAATCAGTTTCCAAAATTTGGCTGGATTATCGACTTGAACAAATTCATGAATATGGCGTTGTTCAGAGTCCTTGTTACAGAGATAGTACAACAATTCTGCAATCTTACGCAACGAGCCTTCATCATGAGTTTATATTTATTTTATTGTTTCTCAGGAACGTAAACATCATTTAAATTGACGATGAATGAGTTGAACTGAGCTGATGAGTTGATTAATGGGAGCTTATTATTCAACTGTTGCTTGGATATGGACGACCAATCCATATTATTGGCATCATGGTTTTATCCATCGTTATCTCCATTCGTATCATCAAAATTTTGGTACATCGCGTGTAATTCGTTTTCAAATGATTCTTATCCACCTGATGGTTGTCTGAAAGAGATCGCTCTTAGCAATAAGACCGCCAATTGTATTTTTTTTTGTATTTAATGCATCGCATTGTTTATTTATTTCTTGATGTATAATAAATACTCTCTGTCTATCTCTCTCAAAATTGCTCGATTGGAAATTTTCAAATTTGGAGGACGTATTTAGCAAGGCAGTTAAGTTACTTTTTATTTTGAATTTCCGTTTTTGCATAAGGGTGCAGTACTCCAAGATACTCTATAGCGTTGCCATACTATCATCGCTTACCGTCATAAGCGACTTACGCAATAAAACCGAAACAACAAATAAAATAGTCCTCCCCAATAAATACTATAAACAAAATAATTCCATTACTCTTTCCCCGAAATTCACGTCTGTTTGAAATAAATTTTCCCGTTAAAGCACATATAAATTTAGAATGACGTGGCTTGTTCTCGTCGGATCTCGTCGGGCGGAAGACAAGAAGTGGGTATGACTTAAAACTTACTGAAAGATGGGGTGCCTTCATAATTTTCAGTAAAAGCCTTCGTCAGTCCGCTCCAATGGATCTTTAGTGACAGCCTTGGATGCTGATTAACGAATGAAGTTTCCATGGATATGGTGCTAAAACTGGAGATCATTTTATTATTTAAAAAAAAGGAATTAGTTAGTTAGACATCTATAACCTAAATGGGCCACCCACCTTCTCATCTAAGGTCTCAGTATAGTTACAGCAGCTGCCCCACCCTTCAAACCGAAACGCATTACTGCTTCACGGCAGAAATAGGGAGGGCGGTGACCCTGCAGACTGCAGAGGTGGGTGGTGATTTATCTTCGGGGTATGTATTGATAGACAAAATCAATTTGTGCATGGTGTAATATCATGCTGCAACAAGCTTTTCCCGATACCAGCTTTCTGCCGTTGTGTACCAGATAATCTTAAGCCATTAACATAATAATATAAACATCGTGTATCAATATAGATAACAACACTAGGTAGGTAGTTAAGCTCATCAGTTAATGTATCTAAAAACGGACAAAAAAAACATACCACATCCAAGACGAAAATTTCATTATTCGATGAAGGACAATCAAGTTTTTAGGGGCAAAGTGTCCTGTCGCCGGTCGTCTCCATTCAATGATGGCACATTAATTTGTCTTTTGTAGACGTTTGTATTTTGTGATTCTTTAAGGAACCTATCAAAGTTTTTTTTTTACGGTAAACAGCTGCAAAATTAAATTATTGAGGAAACGCGTCCATGAAAACTCAAATGCACAGACGAACACGGCTTGAATTGAATTCTTCTATATCGTACCTTCATTGCTGAGGATCGCGACCACATGTGACGTACTTCTACTGTGTTCGTTCATGGGTGGCATGGACTGCATGGTACAGACTACCACCAAGTGCTTCTCTTACTAGATCTGACCATCTGGCTGGTCTGCTGCCCACAGCGCGCTTGCCCTCTATGCGACCCGCAATTATGATTCTCTAATGTCTGGGAGACCACATGGTGTGTCCAAAGAAGCTCATAACACGTTCCCGGCAGATGGAAGAGAGCCTTTTTCCGATGTTTAGCTCCCTTAGAATGGACTCATTAGTTCTCATGGTAATCCATGGTATTTGTAGATTCCTTTTTTTTTTTTGAGCTCACAGCCCACCTGATGTTAAGTGGTTTTGGAGCCCATAGACACCTACAACGTAAATGCGCCACCCATCTTGAGATATAAGTTCTAAGGTTTCAGTATAGTTACAACGGCTGCCCCGCCTTCAAACCGAAACGCATTACTGCTTCACGGCAGAAATAGGCAGGGTGGTGGTACCTACCCGCGCGGACTCACAAGAGGTCCTAGCACCAGTAATTACGCAAACTATGATTTTGCGGGTTTGATTTTTATTACACGTGTTATTCCTTCACCGTGGAAGTCAATCGTGAACATTTGTTAAGTACGTATTTCATTAGAAAAATTGGTACCCGCCAGCGAGATTCGAACACCGGTGCATCGCTAGATACGAATGCACCGGACGTCTTATTCTTTAGGCCACGACGACTTCATACATATCCTTATCTTTTAGGCCACGACGACTACATATTCAAAGAACATTCATAGCCAGGTTTAAAGCCAATTTATGTATTATATATTAAACATACCTAAGCGAATAGCAGCAAATCATTAATTCAGTGCATTGAAAGGAATGTGCTGTGTGGCTCAGAGCTTTGTACAATTCGCATTTGAATTATTCTAATACGACGCAATAATTCGTGTCGATTGCTTTGTCCGTGCGGACTCAATAGTTAGGGTGACCAGGATTGCTATTCATACATTTATATTTGCTATTCAGATATACATGATTTCTTGGCTAGTTCGGTGTTAAGTGGAAACCTATAGATGTCCCATGGTGAATAAATAGAATTCTCAACTGAATTGTAGTAAGTTTGTCCACGCTTCGCAGCGAAATGCAAAAATGTGGTATGAAGTGTTGGTTCTTTTTGCAGCTTCATTACTATTTCACAATTTCATTCGTTCAGTGTCATACTTATTCGTGAACACATTTTATGTAATCTGCAGCATTGGATTAGAATATACATTACGAGTATAACTCTATATAAAATATCTGTCTGTGGAATCCTTGGCGAAGTCATATCTATACACAAGGTGTTTTTACATAATTTGTTGTTTGAAAGATGGCCAGTGAAGGAAATGATGGTCTTTATGTTCCACTAATTGTATTACTATTGGATAAACATATTTAAATATATTTTTACTATTAAAGTCCACACTGTAGATACTACCATGATATGTATTTCTGTGGTGAAGTATTTGGGTGCTCCCGCTTTAAGAGCTAAGACAGTCGCATTACAGTAATATTCTGTTTAGGATCACCAACGGTGGTGTGTCTGTGTATCTAAGGAAAGCAAATAAAAGGCGTATTTATGGGTCTTAACTCCATATTTATTAGGAAAGTAATTTTAATATTTCTACACAATTGAAGACCACTTTGATGTATTAATGTATCTATATCCTCTCTTTTTAGGTAAATATCCCACTTAAACAAAAAGCCATGGTAACCGCACGGAACACACAAATTCATGAAAACAAGTAATTGCTCCCAAAGGAATAATATTTCGGTGTTCACAATTAGTTTCGTAACTTTATTCTAAATTTGTTCGTTTGTTTTCTGTTGTTTAATTAATAATATACCAAAATTCTTGTGCTCGAGTGGCAGTTTATTTTTATGTCTCTGCTTGTGAACGAGTTCAAAGATATGGCGATATTAAAAAAGAACCCACCAAAAAAGGATGTCTTTGTCTCTATTCGTTCATGGATTGCCTAAATTCGTTCAAATAAATAGAAGGCTTTGGATTTCGGTTGACCCTTAAAGCCTGCCAAATCTATTGTAGGATCGTCTCTATTATTAAAGACTAGCTTTTGCCCGCGTATTCGTCCGCGTAGAATAGTTAGTTTGATACAACGCTAAATTTTACCCACCTCTTCATTTACGTAGAATATCATCTTTATGAAAACACCTTCACAAATAATGCTTTATTTTAGAACAAATTTGATTAGTACAAAAAACGTTATAGAGAGCCAACCTTAACATATGGACATATGCTGTTACGGACTTTTTTTTAGATCTTCTAAAGGGGAACAATTCTCTTTTACATTATTTTAGCGAAACTTTAACTGTTTCGGCAGCGCACGCAGCGGAAGCTCTCAAAAGGTAAAAAGCCCCGGTTTTGAAACATTCTTTATTGGTGCTCCGCTTGCATTGGTCTTAGCGTGATGTTATACAGCCTATGGCCTTTCTCGATAAATGGGCTATCTAACACTGAAATAATTCTTCAAATCGGACCAGTAGCTCCTGAGATTAGCGCGTTCAAACAAACAAACTCTTCAGCTTTATAATATTAGTATAGATATAGCCGTCGGTAACGTCTAATCCACTTGGTCGGTATCAACGATTCGCAGCTCCGCATAACAAGATGGCTGACCGGTGGCAAGACGCCGTGGCTTGTTGGCTTTAAGGCTACACACACATAGAAACGGTAATCCTCTTTAGGTCTCCTGGACTATGAATGAACGCACTCTTAGGTCCTGCTCATACTCAAGGCTCCTCGTCTATTTCTTGTTCACCGTTAGAGGCTTGGTGAGACAGACACGTTTTCATCTTATCTGCGGCCTATATAAAATGGCAGGAATACAAGTACTTATAATTCGTTGATCTTAGTAGCAGTTTTTGGAATTGAGAAGTCACGGTAAAGACTCATCTGTGCACGGTTCGAATTAAAGCAACGTCGTCTATCATTTTAGGTAGGCTCCCCCCAAAATTCAAAACCCAATTATACCGAATATTGTATATACAATATATATGTAAAGAAAAACCTCTGTAGTTTTTAAAGATCTTAGACAAGTTCACCTGTCATTTAATGAAGAGAATAATTCAATCATACTTATCTATATATTAATACGTGAAGCAGAAACTTTGTACCCCTTTTTAAAAAATTGCGCGGACGGAGGAGTATAAAATTTCTCACACTTATAGAGAATATAGAGAAGGAGTGCAGAATACTAACATTTTTAAAATATATTTTAAATAATATTTTATTTGTGCATAAAAAGTTAATTAAATCAAGAAATAAAACATTACACACACTACCATATATTTGACACAACACATACACACACATGTACGAGGGCGGCACTGAAAATTTCGGGAATTAACGAAGTGACACAACATTACTATTTAAAAATGTATTTATTGCTTTAGTTAAGTATTCTCCGCGAAATTTGACACATTTTTCCATACGATGGAACCAATCATTGAAGCAACCATTCCATTCGGAAGTTGGGGTCTCCAAAATGGCCGTTTTGTAGGCGTCCACAGCTTCTTCAGGTGATGAAAATCTCTGTCCACGCAATTTATTATTTATTTTAGGGAAAGTATAGAAATCATTAGGGCTTAGGTCGGGGCTGTACGGCGGATGGTCTAATAATTCTATGTTTTCTTGCTCTAAAAACTCTTTTGTTCTGTGCGCGGTGTGAGAACTCGCATTGTCGTGATGGAGGATGATGCGGCGGTTGCAGTTCTCTTTACGGAGTTCAGAAACGACCTGTGGCAAATAAATGCTAGCATACCATTCTGCATTAACCGTTCTTTGTCCCTCAAAAGGAATAGTCGTAACATGGCCGGTTTTGGAGACAAACGTGGCCACCATTTTTTTGCAACACTCCGTGAACGATCAATTTTTGTTGGCTTTAACTCATTCTCGAACACCCAAACTCGTGACTGGTTTTTTGTTTCGGGTTCGTACGCGTATATCCAGGATTCGTCACCTGATACAATGTTGTATACAGCATTTGAGGATCCTGCGTGGAATCTTTCGAGAGTTCTGACGCACCAAGTTACGCGAGCCGCTTTTTGCTTTTCACAGAGCGAATGCGGTATCCACCGGGAAAACAACTTTTTTACACCTAATTGTTCATGCAAGATTATTTGTATTTGACTCATGCCAATGTCTAAAGTTGCCTGAATTTCGCGGTATGTCACATGTCGATCTTCCTCAATCAGCTTACGCACAGCATCAACGTTTTCTTGGGTGACTGCAGTTTTTGGACGACCTTGACGGGGATCATCACTGAGCTTGACACGTCCACGTTGAAACTCAGCAAACCAGCGATAAATTGTGGTTTTGGATGGGGCTTCATCACTAAATGCAGAAATCATCCGGTCAACACACTGTTTTTGTGTTAAACCACTTCGAAAGTCATAATAAATCATCGCTCTTGAATTTTCTCGAGTCAATTCCATTTTCTCAACGACTAAACAAGTTTGACAAAACCTCGTGACAAGACCGAGAATCTTTTTTTAAATAAATAAATGGTATTCGATTTTTAAAACCAAGGAGTTTTCAATTAAAAAGGTTTTAATATGATAGGAACAGTGGAAATATTCCATTCCCGATACTTGTAGTGCAGCCTAGTATTCTTTGTTTATTGTCAAGCTTTTGTTATTGTTGAAAGTCTGTGGTCAAATTGAGAATAGATTAATATTGTTTAATATCTTTAATATTATTTGTTTACAGCGTAGCCTGGGCAAAATCTGTTATTATAGAAGTATAATAGTCTATGACAATAGGACCATAATAATGTGCAAACTTAAAATTTCAATTAATTATAGTCGAATTTCGACTACAGAGGGACCACTAGTTCTAATAATTATTATTATTTAAAATATTAATTTACATAGATATATTAAGGGCTTTAAATATTGTCTTATTTGTGTTACAGAAAACGCAATTAAGTATTACATTGTATTCTTTCATTTTGGAGTATTTTATATGTATCCATATTATGATGTATAATAACAATTCTACTTCTCTGGTTTCTGTACTTCTAAATAATGTACAGCTTACACTAAAACAAATTTAACGCGACTTTTCTAGAAACAATAAAATGTCGAGCGCCACGTTTCTTAGTAAGTGCATCTACCTCCTTCGTCCAGAAAGAGCTTAAAGTCTATTATTCATGGATTTGCGTTCCCATGATATTTTTAGATTGCAGGGGGCGGGGATGTTATTACAAATTCTTCGATATTTCATATGGTTCCCAATTAAACACTTTTGAAATTCGTTTCGCTTAGCTGATCGGATTTTTTTATTTAACTTTGATCGTATCGCTACCAAACTAGAAAGATTCAGTGGCTAGGACAAGCTGAAGAATTCATAAATAATTTAATAGAAATCAGTCCCACTGTTTCAGGCTCTATAAGGAGTATAATGATATAGAATATTCTAAAAGTGGTTAAACAATATTAAAAAGACTTAATTGCGTTTTCTGTACAATATTAAAATAACAAAATTTAAAGCCTTTATATTCCACAAATAATTTTACACAGTATTTTTGAATTAAATAAAAATGAACTCGTCTTTTTTCTCAATAACAGAGAGTTCAGTCAATATAAAATATAAGAAAAATCATTTTTTTAAACCAAAAAGGTTTTATATAAAAGTTATATAAAAAAGGTTTTTCATTACATACATACCCATATATTATATGTACATACATAGATTATCACTTTTCATTCCATGAACTTAGTTTGTTAATGGTAGAATCGTTTCATTAGGCTTAATGTTTCAACTCAATTCTAATACGAATCATATTTCAAGACCATTAACATTATACATGTGTACTCTGCCAAGAAAGAAGAAGGCGTCACAATGGTATATATTACACTAAAATCTATTCTTTCTCTTTCTTCTTTAAAAAAAATCTTTAACGGCCGTCTGGTGTAGTGGTAAGTGACATGGTCACTACACAAGGGGGTCGCGGGTTCGAATCCCGCCAAGGGAAGATATTTGTATGATAAATATAAATGTCTTTTCCAGGGTTATGGATGTATATTAAATATATGTATGTGTATAATAAAAATCTTACATTTATATCCGTTATCTGGTACCTGTAAAACAAGTTCTTTACGAACTTATCACGAGCCCAGTTAACGTGGCGTGACTGTTAGTAAATATTTATTTATTTATTATTCTATACTGCGGGTTTCAGCCCATAAAAGTATCTAACACCATCTTGCTTAGTCTTTCGATAATTAAGCAAATTCACTACGCTATACTTAAATCTACTTTACGGTTCAATTTCGCGTTTTTACACGCTTTATATTAGCTTCACTTGTATGTATGTTTGTAACTGACTCCTTTAGACGCGATTTTGACCCAATTTAAACGGCCAGATTTCATTCAAACTTCGGAGATTTATCGAGGACCGATGACAATACACTAATTTGATAAGATTAAAAAAAAATAACTAAAAAATTTGCAAACAAAAATTTATTAAAAAATGAAAAATAAATAATAGTTAAAAAAAACTAAAAAACACGCTTTATATAAAATTCAATTTTTTATTTTTTATTGTCTTATTATTTATTATTATTTACAGTAATCGTGAATACGGGCGACTAAAGTGCTACTACGCATCGACATTATAATGTTTTACTTCAGTGCATACTTTTAATTTATGTCCAGAATTCGCGAGAAAGCCGATAAGAAAAATCACACACACACACACACACGCACAAAACAATTAGGTTCATTTCAATAAAATATCCGCCCCATTGTTGCGAATTCATTGTTCTAATACAATTTCTAAAATAAGTTTGGTATTTATACAATGATTCAGTAACGTTTGTTTGGCCCCGAGGGCACGCGATACCGTAACCAAATATTTGCATTGTAAATACATAAAATTTTAAACCCGCCCCTCCCCGAGTTCTTGAATTGTTAAATAATTTTAAATCGTTGCCTTTGTAAGACGTTCGTTCAAAGTATGCAGCTTAAAGGATGGAGGCTTCTTTTTTAAATAATTGAATAATCTTTGTGCTGTTTCGGTGTAGACTGTTTTTCTTTTATTATACGCCTACCTATTACAAAAAAACTTTTTTTATTTTATTGCTTAAATCAAATCAAATCAAATCAAATCAAAAATTTTTATTCAACATAAATGAAAGTACATACTTGTTGAACGTCAAAAAAACTACTTAGATGGGTGGACGAGCTCACAGCCCACCTGGTGTTTAGTGGTTACTGGAGCCCATAGACATCTACAATGTAAACGCGCCACCCACCTCGAGATATAAGTTCTAAGGTCTCAGTATAGTTACAACGGCTACCCCAACCTTCGTACCGAAACGCATTACTGCTTCAGGGCGGAAATAGGCGAGGTGATGGTACCTACCCGTGCGGACTCCCAAAAGGTCCTACAACCAGACCAAAACTCGAGGCGTTATGCTAGCTTCATCATCTATACTTCTATACTAATATTATAAAGCTGAAGAGTTTATTTATTTCAACGCGCTAATCTCAGGAACCTACTGGTCCGATTTGAAAAATTATTTCAGTGTTAGATAGCTCGTTTATTGAAGAAGGCTATAGGCTATTTACAACAACACGCTAAGACCAATACAAGCGGAGCATTAATAACCGCCTCTTTTGAAGTCGGCTAAAAATCATGATTTTGGTAACTTAAACAGCTCTTTAACATTCTATTATTCAAAAATATACTTGCTTCTACGTAAATAAAGTCGCGGGTAAAATTTAGCGATATACCAAAGTAACTATTCCACGCGGACGAAGTCGCCGGCAAAGGCTGGTGATTTTATAACGATCAAAAAAATATACAATTGTATGGGCGATATTTTGTCATCGTCAAGAGCTTAATTAAGTTCTGCCAAATCATAGACACGTTTATCCTTTTGTGAGCATACGTTCATTATTTAATAGACACTAATTGTAGTTGTTGAACTAGTTTGTCCTAAAATTAGCCTTGGTGACCATTTAATACCAGATGAAGCGTCAGATCGTCAGCTAGTCTATAAACATAAATAAAGAGGAGTTGTGATTTTGTAAATCTGTACTGGTGGTGGGACGTGCTGTGAGTCCGCACGAGTAGGTACCACCACCCTGCCTATTTCTGCCGTGAAGCAGTAATGCGTTTCGGTTTGAAAGGAGGGGCAGCCGTTGTAACTTTAATGAGACCTTAGAACTTGTATCTCAAGGTGGGTGGCGCATTTACGTTTTAGATGTCTATGGGCTCCAGTAACTACTTAACACCAGTTGGGCTGTGAGCCCGTCCACCCATCTTAGCAATAAAAAAAAAACATAGTTATTGAATATTTTACAAGCACCGAAGGGAACAGCAGCGTGAATATTAGATCACCCATACTCGTGTGTTCCATTGCGATCGAACCAGGCAAATTCATTACCTAACTCCAATAAAATTAGGTTCAAATTCTGCCATATTCAACTTTACTCAAACAAACATCCTTAGTTTTAAAAACTAATGATTTTTAATACACATTTTACCGCAACATACTTCGAAGTCCATTAACGGTGCTTTTAGGCACCGGTCACCGTCCTAGTCGAACCCGTCGCTTGCGACGAAGGGCTCGACGAGCGAACTAACCCATAGACACAGCCCATTGAGTTTCTAGCCGGATCTTCTCAGTGGGTCGCGTTTCCGATCCGGTGGTAGATTCTGCGAAGCACTGCTCTTGCTAGGGTCAGTGTTAGCAACTCTCCGGTTGAGCCCCGCGAGCTCACCTACAAACGTTAGGGCGAAGCTGAAATAGCCTCTCAAGGCTATCAGCATAGAAAAAAAAATAAAAAAATACTCCGAATGTTTTCGAGTGAAATATTTGATATACAGCCAACACAGCGTCAGCTCTGCAAATTTTTAACAGGTATTTCGCGATAAATCGCCGTCAGAAATTCGGGTTCTGCTTGTGTGTACCTACCCTCGTGATGTCGCGTCCGCACTCAGAACAGACACTAGATACCTATACGCACGGAATGGGCATACAAACGCGAAAATTATGCAAAACCACAGCGTAGGCCTTCCGTTTCCGTGTTTATTTCAGTACAGCGCCGCATTCAGAGATTCTCCGTGGGGGTCAATCCAAATGTCACATCGCATCGGGTTCTGGTAAAGTACCTGGTAGTAAGTTTAATCATTGTGCAAACACGATCGGTTTATAGGGACACAAATACACAAAGACATTATATATAACTATGTATATAAGTATAATACAACCAGCAACAAATCACACGATTCAGGGCTCGACGAGTAAATTGACCCATAGACACAGCCCACTGAGTTTCTCGCCAGATCTTTTCAGTGGGTCGCGTTTCTGATCCGGTGGTAGATTCTGCGAAACGCTAGGGCTAGTACATGTATAAATCTATGTGAATGTTAGTAAACTCTTCCTAACGACTGGACCGATTTTGATAAAAAAAATTTTGTTCATGTGGATTCAAGCTTGGTTTTGATTTCAACAAGACAATTTGGTGCACTAAAAATATATATATATAATAAAAGTTTGTAATTTTGGGATTCAGGACCTGTGTACAGGAGACTATGTCTATGGGGTTCGATGATAAAAATGAAATTAGCAAAGGTGAGATTGAACCGTTAAAATCGGTATTATAATATGTTTATACACCGATGGATCAGTAAGGAGGGAGAAGACCACTCCCGGGCGCTAAAGTAAACTGGAAATGAAGGAGGGATCATATTAAGTTATACAGATTCGGCTGTTACAAATATCAAACGTAAGTCCTTTTGGTTAGCTGGTTTATTTAAAGGCTTTTGCTATTTTGGTGAACTAGAACCAGAGAGCTTTTCCCTATTTAATCATTGGTAACCTAAAGGGGGTATTCCAAAAACGCACGGACAGGTAGATGAGCTCATATAGCTCAACTTGAGGGGACTTGCTAACACTAGCAAAGAGACTTAAGTTGAGTACGGTTTTACGTCACAAAGACAATTTTTTTTATTGCCCTTATAGATGAGCATACGGCCCACCTGATGGTGAGTGATTACCGTCGCCCATGGACTTCAGTAATCCCAGGGGCAGAGCCAAGCCGCTGTCTACCGTTAAGAACTCTCGACAAGCCTCGTTTGAAAAAGGACATGTCATAGCGCTCGGTAAACATCGATGAGGGGAGCTCATTCCAAAGTCGGATGGTACGTGGCTAAAAAGATATCTGGAAACGCACTGTGGATGAACGCAGTGAACCTTCAGCCAAAATGAATTATCTGAATCCTGAATCCCAACTGAATTCAGCCCTTGGATTTGCCCTTACTCGACACTCTAGAGCACCAACGAGTGTCGTTTAATACAGATTATTTCACACTTGCCTTTTCATTCTTGTCGCTCGGCTCAGTTAATAAGTACACGAATGGTTATAATGGGATACTAAAAAGGTTGAGAGAGGAAATTTGCATTTTTTGATAGAAATTTCGCAAAGAATGCATACATTGGGGAGTTCAGTGCGGATATTTTTTGAAGGGCCATTGTTTCTATTCACCGCCAGGAATGAAGCTTCAATAATTCAAGGTTTTTTGCACATAAATTAAGAGACTTAACCAATCTCATAACTAGGTATATACTAAAACCGTACACTTCTAATACTGGTTAAATTCACACATGTAATGTGTGCATTTACAAGGGTCGGCAATGCCCAAATTACCGGGGAATGGTGTCGGATGGTTCAAAAGAGAATCGTTAGAGACATGCTAACACGGTTTTTTGCATCCCTCAACTGTGTTAGTACTTGATCACAATGTGTTTGAACTTGGAAAGGGATTTAAATCAAAAATAAGTCCAGCCCATTTGTGTGACAGACCAGTCGTTTGGTCCAACGTATAGGATAGGATATCCATTTTTATGGCATACGAAAACAGACCTGCCCAATTAAGCCCATCGGATGATAACTGGTCACTAGTGCTTTTATATATGGCAGCTGTACACCCAAGTTTGAAGGCATGGCGCACAGAATACCGTGGAATAAATGGTGGAATAAGTGGAATAAATGGACACATTAGTAGATGCAGATGACAAAATATATTGTTAGGTCATGACGTCGTCTTCTTTATGCCCTTATCCCACTATTCTCTTTTTCCATTCAGAGGCCTATCACCCGTCATCTTTGCTCTCACGTCCTTCTCGTGGATATCTTCTTTAACACAGCCCATCCAAATCTGTTTAGCATGCCCTCTTACTGTTAACTCATAACGTAAATATTTGAAATCGTTTTTTATTATTGCCATCTAAGGCAGACGAGCATATTGATTTACTAGCAAGTCTTCACTGTTGCACGTGGACATCAGTATTCAAAAATATTCTAAACGACCCTCTCATGACAACAAATGTGACACTGCCATCTACAACTTAACATTCTTCTCCTTATGAAAATCATTTTGCTATTTTTTGCCCAAGTTCAAGCATACTGCAGTCGGACTAAATAGTTAGACTTGCCGACGAATCACAAAGACCGCTATTGAACTCCCGATGTGGTAGACAAAGGAGTGACCCGATATTGCTATTTTATCCTGTAAGGAGTATTTGGAATAATAAATATATGTAAATCTTTACTAAAGCTTTATTAAAAAAAAAAGCTTTATTAAAAAAAAATCCTGGTCAGAAGTGGTTCAAGCTTTGGAGTACGGTGGTGGATGCAAAACTTCCAACCACAGCTTTTGTAACTCAGCGGGGACGAGCGATTGACCAAGTCTGGTTGGAGTTCGTGAGCTTCTCACACATTACCTCCTATTAAAATAATAGTGCGTACCTATAATGTAAATAGCGGTGAAAATTTTAAGTCGTTCTAAAATAAAATATTTCTGACCTCTTTTCCTTTTTTTTACATTAAATTAGAAATTGTCCCATATTGTTCAGAATTTATAATACAATAATAAAGTATATTGAAAACACACGTGTGGTTTAATTTTCTCGCGAACCAAACAACATAAGGCGCACCGCAAACCCCAAAACAAAACTTTAACTTAGCTTTTAAATTATAAATTTAAGAAACGATACGTCGGATAGCCTCCATTTATGCGTTCCGAATATATGCTATAATCTTTAGTATTAAGGCTTAGTTTTATTTGCGAAGCGATTGCATTGTCGAAAATTTAATGTACACCTGCGCACTGTATGAAAGTAATCCGGCTAGTTTTATTTCGAAGAAGAGAAATATTATATTTGTTCTGTTTTTGGAACAAAGTTCCTTGTGGGACGATGCGGAGGGGTACTCTAACCCGGAAAAAACGTCCGTAACGTAAGATTTTTATTAGTAATGCACACAGTGTACGACATAACTTTGTAATAACGTACAAAAAATAACATATTAATTTATCATTCATTGACCACGATCTCAGAGCGTTCGTTTGCGCAATAAACTAACTCTTATGCAAACAACCGTGAATGAAGTGAATGACCGTGGGTTGTCGCGATACCTCCAATTTTATTTTCTTTATATCTCGAATATAACTTAAAACTAATATTTTTACAATAAGGAACTTCGTTCCTATCCGGTGTCCCACGACACCACACATCTTTTTTTACTTATTGTACACAGTGCATGGCTACGCACTTCTATTAAAGTACAGTAATAAACAAAAGCAGCTGCGTACAGTGATCCCGGTAGGTAACATCACTCCAATTCCGCCGAGTCCGCCGGGAAGCAATTATTTGTTCCGGGCTTAAGAGTCAGACAGCATCATGTAAACATCCGATGGCATTCATTTTCGGACCTAAATGGTGCCGATAAACACTTATTAAATTTTTTTGCTTAGGTGGGTGGACGAGCTCACAGTCCACCTGGTGTTAAGTGGTTACTGGAGCCCATAGACATCTACAACGTAAATGCGCCACTCACTTTGAGACATAAGTTATAAGGTTTCAAGTATAGTTAAAGTTCAGTCAAGTATAGTTACAATTACTTAACATAAGCCAAGCTCAGCTAATCACATAACACACGCAAATCTCTTAATCTCTTTCAAATCGATATATCTATCTATCTTAATAAGTCTCGATCGTATTGAATAAAGGGTTTTCTGTCCTTGAAAAGGAAATACATGATTGTCTTGCGACAAAAACGGCGGAACCCACCCGTGAGGGCGACGAATACATATCACTGCCAAGAAATCACCACCGACTACAATATTCTAGTATATCTAATATATTTAGAGAACGTTATTATTCTGTAGCAAACGATTTGTCATTTACGAAGTTGTCTGAAGTTGTAGTGGCCCGTATTTTCCGACGCATTCGTATCAAGCGGTACGACCGTGCCACTGTTCGAATTCTGCACGCAGGAACAAATTTTTGTAATGAAATACGTACTAAACTAATGTGCGTTCACAAATGACTTCCACAGTGAGCGACAGTTGAAGTCGTCGTGGCCTAAAGGCTAAGACGTCCGATGCATTTGTATCAAGCGATATGATTGGGCCGGTGTTCGAATCTCGCACGCAGGTACAATTTTTTATAATGAAATACGTACTAAAGTTATGTGTATTCACGAATGACTTCCACGTTGAATGAAAAACCATCATGCAATAAAAATCTAATCCGCAAAATTTTAATTTTATATTTGTTAGGGTGTCTTGTGAGCCCGCACGGGTAGGTACCACGACTTTGCTGATTTCTACCACGAAGCTATAATGCGTTTCGGTATCTATATGATTATCATGATACCATAATATAGCCTTGCGTTTCTAAATAAACCAAAATCGCAATTAAAATTAGAATTGAAATTCATAACACGTTTAATTCATAACCGTGTGGGACGTGTAATGCTTTTTTGGCGTCGGTACAAAGAAAACTGCTTCGACCAAGTGTATTCCTTTGGGTCCGAATGCAACGCAGACTTGTGTACAATTGTGAAAGTTGTTTGAAAAAGTTCATTTACACAGCCATTCCGCGGTGAGGTTCATTATTATTTATACGGCATTGCTCCCTAGATTATTAACTGGGTGTACCAGACGGTTAGTTTTCATTTTTTTTTGTTTTTTTTTTTATCTCCCGCCACAGAATATGAATTTTGCTCGAATACTAACTGCTATCTCGAGAATTCTTCGGGCACGATTCTGCGAATAGTGTTTACTTTATAGATGACCTCTAGGAACTCTTAAAATGATTATCTGGGATTTATCTGGGCTTTGTCATCTATAGGATCATTGAGACTGAGCGATGCACAAAAAATTCTCATTCCAACTTTGGAATAACAGTTAATATTTAAATAAGGAAAATTTAGAGAGAGAGAGATTCTTTATTGTACACCAACAAAAGAAACAATGCGAAACATTAAATACAAAAAAGTAAAATTGGCGGTCTTATCGCTATGAGCGATCTCTTCCAGACAACCATCAGGTGGAAAAGAATCTTTTGGAAACTAATTACACGCAGTGTATCAATCAATTGAAATATATATTTATATATATATGTCGGCGGCAGCGCCAGGGATGGCTGAGCGGTAGTTTCGTCATCGCTCGTATTCGATTGAACTCAGTTTAGTCAATAAAACTTTTCAATAATAATTATTGAAACTCAACACACACAACTTTCACAATGACAGGGTAAACCGACAGTTTCGTTGCACATACCGACTGACTGACTGACTGTCAGAGACTCACTGCTGAGACGGACGGAATCACTGTCTGACACGAATGCCACGACTCTGTCCACGTACCGCCATTTTATAACTGTGGCGTTACGTAGTCTACCCTTCATTTTGTGATATTTATCAAAACAACATTTCATCAGAAAGTCGTCAACCACGACACGGCCATTCTGTCACTTTGACGTTTGTGTATCGTTGATATTCCGAACTATTGACCCGGATGCGACATATACATATACACACACATACAGACATATAGTATTTACTGTATGTATTTACATACATATAAAATTTAGTATTTACTTGCGCCACCTAATGAGTCCAAGCCATCCAGGGACCCATCCACTCAACTAACAGTTACACTAACAGTACAGCAAACAAATATACCAGATGAAAACAAAGCCACGAAAACCTTTAACCTCACAGGTACGTACAGAAGGATCAGTAGCCATTCAACCAACATGTCTATCTGATCTATCTAAGCTTAGACTCTGTATAAATCAAATAAATTACTTTTTGCTAAACATTGCTCAAAAACCATTAACGCGGTACAGGTTTTTTGTCAAATACCCTCTATTTTATTAGAGTTACCGCTACGTAAAAGATTCGACTTTTCTGCAAAACTCTCAATTTCAACAATAAATAAGCCCTTAAAAAGAATGTAATAAAAACATCAAACGACAATTCCTCACGGTCCTATGAAAAATCTACTGGCTTTTAACCTTCATTGGGAAGACATTATTGTTTATTTTATTAACCCAACTAATGCAGTAGGTGATCTTATTTCCAAGAGTGACTTTTCCCAAGCCAAGTCATAAGGAACCAAAAAAATCAGCAGATGAAAAACCGCGCAGCAATTCGTGCACCTGCCTCTTCTACTTTTCCTTCTGCATCGTTCCACCACCACTTACCATTTTCTAGCGAATATCTCCACAAAACTATTGGGATCTTATTTCTGTATATCCGTTTAAAATGCAAAACTAAAGACTATCAGCAGCATCGACTAGTATACAAAACAACAATAAGCGTATACACTTAATACTCCCTGTAACGACCCCCTAGAGTTTGCAAAATGTTTGTCCTTGGATAGTAAAGGCTCGTTCACGATATCTCCAATTGAATTTGGACGAAATTAATATTTTTATTCATTTTCAGCTTATCGTTTTCGGTTTATTAAATATTTTAAAGTTCTCTTTGTTAATGGACGACTATCTAAAAACATGTTGTTGTTCAACATTGTTACTTTTATTGATATTAAAATATGCTTACATTAAACTGGGTCTGTAGCCATGCATATTTTTGCTGTCCAATAAATCGTTGTACAAACCACACGTTTTTTATTTCTCAAGACGACAAATAAGCGAACATCGACCTTATTACCGAATCTACGATTTATGAATATATGTATGTCTATCGTCTAATATTGTGGTCATTTACATTCCTTTGCACACTGTACTAAATAGTCTCTCGAATCTTTCTTTGTCCAATATGTTCTGATAATTAAAACTACGTTATTGCTTTTCCGTGGTCATGAACGATTTTATTATTAACATAACTGTAAGGTATTCAAAACGTCGGTAGTATTAAAATAACAATAAAAAACGTGAAATTGAACCTTAAATAAAGTTTTAATTATGTCTAAGATTTGCGAAAACCGAATGAAATAATAATAAGTAAGCAATTGATAACTGCAACTCTAATTAGAGGTAATCACAGCATGCATTACATTAATATATAAATAGAGATTTAACAATACTATTAATAATAATAAAAAATTAAAAACAAAAGAAAGACAATAAGGACAGTAATACCCGAGTACTCAGACCAAGGCTGAGGCTGAGGTTCAACAACAACTTTTTATAATTTTGTTCCTGAATATTGGAAGGGAATCGCCAAATATGTCAAGGTTTTCAGCTTTTCTGACTAGATTATTATAAAGGTTAGTTAGATGAGGAGCAGGTGAGTGCTTGCCTAGATTGGTTCTGCTAAAGCAGGTGCTGAAAAAAGCAACGGGGTTGACGAGGTAACCTGGATGGCACCTTCAAAGAGAATTTATTGAGGATGGATTGGGAGTCGACAGCACCGCTCATAACTTGATGTAAAAAACACAAGCCTAACATATCGCGGCGATCACTCAATGTTTGCATTTTAAAAGATTTAGCCCTATCAACATAAGATTCAACATTATTAGGCGGCATGGATACCAAGTTTCAAGTCAATCGGAAGCCCTGGTTCAGCAGTTATAACGGAACATCCATAAAAACCACTGTAGATTTATATATCAGTAGTATTAATATTTAATGAAAATAGATACTGTAAAATGAGCTTTAATTATTCCTCCAAACGAGGGCTTTACTCATGACGTTTTGTCAAATGGAATTCAAATTAATTGTGTCATTCCGGGCTCATTCGAGAGATGCTCCAAAAACACCACTATGAGCAACACTTAAGTTTATATGCAAATGTACCTCGCACCACGCGCGAGTTCATAAAGCGAGTGTCTTGTAAATTAGCGGGAACAGTGCGAGGCAAAGTTCAAGTATTGTAGCAGTGTTGCTCAGAGTTGAATTTGTACTTAAGTATTACTTAATGTTATGAAAGCTTAAATGTTTTTAGGCGACGAATTTAACGTTACAGATTCCACGGGAACGTGTCTTTCAGTGGGTTATCGCGTGTGTTTTTCTCGAGTAATTAATGTTGGCTTAAGCAGATGATTGGGTAGTTCTTTTTAAGTTCATAAACACAACGTAGATATGATATATCTCAAATCTGAGTGAATGATCAATAGAAATACTTAAATAGCATAGAATAGAAAACCTCAAAAATATGAAAATTTAGGCAGAATCGTGAAAGGAATTTAACTACTGATGGTAGGACCTCTTGTGAGTCCGCGCGGGTAGGTACCACCACCCTGCCTATTTCTGCCCTGAAGCAGTAATGCGTTTCGACATTCTCGCTCACGACTCGGTCGTGCGCGGACGTGCTTTCCGATCCGTGGCCCGCTTGCGAGCTGCGTCTCTGAACTCACAGCTGTGCTCGACAGTGTAGTGACCGTGAATACATCGTGCGTACAATTCAGTAGTGCGGACGTGCCGATCCGTTGGTCGCTTGCGATCTGCGTATCGAGGTCCATTTTTGTGCTCTAAAGTTTTGTAACCGCGAACCCACCCTTACCAACTGCCTTTTTCAAGGCAAAACCAATCGCTACGTTCAGCTTCCTGTGGCACTCACAGGCTAGCGATTTCCTAACCCTTCCCAAAAACAACAGTCTTTTTCAAGACTAGACCCCCGCTCGCGATTCTGCCTGCTGTAGCACTATACAGCCCGAGCGGGTTCCTTTCCTTTTCCCCGCCGATTGCCGTTTTCACGGCATAGGCATTCCCCCCCCCTGCTCCTTGCTGTCCTGCAGCACAGGGGGGTTACAAATCCTATCCGGGGCCTCGCCTTTCGGCGAGATCAACAAAAGTCCCGGGGCCGCCCCCCCCGGGCAAGAAGACCGAAGATGAGCGAAGATTTTGTGTGCGACAGTGATAGTGCTAGGGACATTGTCGGGTTCCTCCGGGATAGGTACCCGTCAATTAGGGCCGAGTATCTCAGCTATAGGGCCTCTCGTGGCAATCCCTCCCCCCCCGCGTCCGTCGCCGCGTATTTCAACCGTGCCTCGGAGGCACGCCGCGCGCCCCCCGCCGCCGCGTTAAGTTCGAGCGCACGTTCCGACGATGCGGCTCACATAGCGCCTAGCGCTACCCCCACCCCCGCGCCCGCGTCTATTGCGTCAGCCTCACTGACTTCGTCCGTCGCGACCTCGATCGTCTCTAATAGCTCTGTCTCTAATAGTTCAGGCTCCGATACCGAATCGGAGATGGACTTTGAATCCGCGCCCAGCCCTCAGCCCGGAACCTCGGATGGGTTCCAAACGGTTACCCGCGGTAAAAAACGTACTCGCGTCGTGGAGTCCCGGAGCTCCACAACAAAACAAACGAAATCCGCGCCCGCCTCTCGACCGAAGGTAGTAGTTACACCGGAGTCGGACTCCGCGCGCCGCGTAACCCCACCGCCGCGTCCCAAGCCCGCGCCCGCTCCTAAAGTAGCTGCCCCGCCCCCGCTGATACTTCAAGAGAAGACAGCGTGGAATCGAGTATCCCAGGTCCTTCAGGCAAACAAAATTAATTACACCCATGCGCGTAACGTCGCGCATGGGATTCAGATAAAGGTCGCAACGCCGGGCGACCATAGGGCCCTCTCTTCATACCTCCGAAAGGAGAACATAGGTTTTCACACCTATGCTCTTCAGGAGGACCGCGAGCTCCGCGTAGTAATACGCGGAGTCCCCAAGGAGTTAGACATCGACTACGTTAAGGAGGATCTGATCGCTCAGTCACTCCCTATAGTTAGTGTGCATCGGATGCACAGTGGGCGGGGCAAGCAGCCCTATAATATGATTCTTGTCGCGTTGGAGCCAACCCCGGAGGCCAAAAAGAAAATTTCATGCCTCTCGAAAGTTTGCGGCTTATCCGGGGTCTCCATCGAAGCCCCCCATAAACGTGGCACTCCCGGGCAGTGCTACAGATGCCAGCTATATGGCCACTCGGCGCGTAATTGCCACGCGCGTCCCCGCTGCGTGAAGTGCCTCGGCGATCACGCTACGTTAGATTGCGTTAGAGATAGGGAAACCGCGACCGAACCCCCAAGTTGTGTCCTATGCCTTAAGCAAGGGCACCCCGCGAACTACCGTGGATGTCCTAGGGCTCCGCGCAAGCGTTCAACCCTCCCAGCTCCGCGAACCGTCGGCCCAAAGACTTCGGCACCCTCAGTGCCGAAACCTGCCTTCGTGCCGGCTGCAGTTCCCACGGTCTCAGCGTGGAAAAAGCCGCTGCCGTATACGAAGGCGGGAACGCAAACCGCACCCCCGCCCCCGCTCGCGACACGCCCCGCGCCCGCGTTCCGCCCCCCGCAACCCTCTGCCGTCAACGACTTCGCGCTCGTGCGCGACTTCGTCACCGCTGTTAACTTCGACCGTCTGCGATCGTTCGCAGACGCGATACGTAGGTCGGTAACCCCCGAACAGAGACTCGCGGCCGCGTTCGATCACATGGACGTATACGAGTCCGTGTCCCGCACTTTATAAAAATCTTTACCGGTAATCAATGGCGCAAAAAGGTAGAGAAAAACCGTATTCCCTTACGTTAGCATTCTACAATGCTAACGGACTCGCGCGGCAACGCGATCAAATTTTCGAATTCCTCCGCGATAATCTTGTAGATATTCTACTAGTGCAGGAAACCTGTCTGAAGCCCTCGCGTCGCGACCCGAAAGTCGCGAATTACGTCATGGTTAGGAATGACAGACTCACCGCCTCCAAAGGCGGGACTGCCATTTACTATAGGCGGGCCCTGCACGTTGTCCCTCTCGATACTCCCTCGCTCTCACATATCGAGGCGTCAGTGTGCCGTATCTCGCTGACGGGACTCCAGCCGATCGTCATCGCATCCGTTTACCTCCCCCCGGACAAGCCCCTTCTGAGCAGTGACATCGAGTCACTGTTCGGCATGGGAGACTCTGTCATCCTGGCAGGCGATCTAAATTGCCACCACACTAGGTGGAACTGCCATCGTACAAACGTCAACGGTAGGCGTCTCGACGCGTTTATAGACGACCTCACCTTTGAAATAGTCGGTCCCCCAACTCCAACATGTTATCCGTATAACATCGCGCTCCGTCCGAGCACTATAGACCTGGCATTGCTTAGGAACGTAACTCTGCGCTTACGTTCCATCGAAGCAATGTCAGAGCTCGACTCAGACCACCGACCTGTCGTTATGCAGCTCGGTCGCCCTCACAACCCAGTCACTGTTACGAGGACCATGGTGGATTGGAATAAGCTGGGCACGTGCCTAGCCGACGCCGCTCCGCCAATCCTCCCTTGCGGCCCGGATTCGAATCCATCCCCCGAGGACACCGTCGAATCCATAAACATCATTACCGATCACATCTCTTCCGCGATCATTAGATCTTCAAAAGAAGTCGATGTGGAGGACAGCTTCCACCGCATCAGACTGTCCCCCGATCTTAGGAATCTCTTAAGAGTTAGGAACGCGGCAATCCGGGCCTACGATCGTCTTCCCACGCATTCAAACCGGATTCGGATGCGTCGTCTACAACGCGAAGTCCACTCCCGCTTAAGCGACGCGCGTAACGATAATTGGCATAGTTATCTAGAACAACTCGCGCCCTCCCACCAAGCATACTGGCGACTAGCTAGGACTCTCAAATCCGAAACTACCGCTACTATGCCTCCCCTCGTACGCCCTTCAGGCCAACCACCGGCATTCGATGACGATGACAAGGCAGAGCTGCTGGCCGATGCACTGCAAGAGCAGTGCACCACCAGCACTCAACACGCGGACCCCGAACACACCGAGTTAGTCGACAGGGAGGTCGAGCGCAGAGCTTCCCTGCCGCCCTCGGACGCGTTACCCCCCATTACCACTGACGAAGTTAGAGACGCGATCCACAACCTCCAACCTAGGAAGGCACCCGGCTCCGACGGCATCCACAACCGCGCGCTAAAATTTTTGCCAGTCCAACTGATAGCAATGTTGGCTACAATTTTAAATGCCGCTATGACGCACTGCATCTTTCCCGCGGTGTGGAAAGAAGCGGACGTTATCGGTATACATAAGCCGGGCAAACCGACAAACGAAACTTCTAGTTACCGTCCGATTAGTCTCCTCTCGACGATAGGAAAAATTTACGAACGGCTCCTTAGGAAACGCCTCTGGGATTTTGTTACCGCGAACAAAATTCTCATTGACGAACAGTTCGGATTCCGCTCAAAACACTCGTGCGTACAACAAGTGCACCGCCTCACGGAGCACATTCTGATAGGACTAAATAGGCGTAAACAAATCCCGACCGGCGCCCTCTTCTTCGACATCGCGAAGGCGTTCGACAAAGTCTGGCACAACGGTTTAATTTATAAACTGTACAACATGGGAGTGCCAGACAGACTCGTGCTCATCATACGAGACTTCTTGTCGAACCGTTCGTTTCGATATCGAGTAGAGGGAACTCGTTCTCGTCCCCGCCAACTGACCGCCGGAGTCCCGCAAGGCTCCGCGCTCTCCCCGTTATTATTTAGTTTGTATATCAATGATATACCCCGGTCTCCGGAGACCCATCTAGCGCTCTTCGCCGATGACACGGCTATCTACTACTCGTGTAGGAAGATGTCGCTGCTTCATCGGCGACTCCAGATCGCAGTAGCCACCCTGGGACAGTGGTTCCGGAAGTGGCGAATAGACATCAACCCCACGAAAAGCGCAGCGGTGCTCTTCAAAAGGGGTCGCCCTCCGAACATCACTTCGAGCATCCCACTCCGTAGTAGGCGCGCAAACACCTCCGCCGTTAGTCCCATCACTCTCTTTGGCCAGCCCATTCCGTGGGTCTCGAAGGTCAAATATCTAGGCGTCACCCTCGACAGAGGGATGACATTCCGTCCCCATATAAAAACGGTACGCGACCGCGCCGCGTTTATTCTAGGACGACTCTATCCAATGCTTTGTAGTCGAAGCAAACTGTCCCTCCGTAATAAGGTAACTCTCTACAAAACTTGTATACGCCCCGTCATGACGTATGCAAGCGTAGTGTTCGCTCACGCAGCCCGCACCAACTTGAAATCCCTTCAGGTTATTCAATCACGATTCTGCAGGATAGCCGTCGGAGCGCCTTGGTTCCTTAGGAATGTGGATCTCCACGACGACCTGGAGCTCGACTCCCTTAGTAAGTATCTACAGTCGGCATCGCTGCGCCATTTTGAGAAGGCGGCACGACATGAGAACCCTCTCATCGTAGCCGCTGGAAATTACATACCCGAACCAGTAGACCGAATGGTAAACCGTCGACGTCGCCCAAAGCACGTCATTACGGATCCTCCTGATCCATTAACGGTGCTTTTAGGCACCACAAGCACCGGTCACCGTCCTCGTCGAACCCGTCGCTTGCGACGAAGGGTTCGACGAGCGAACTAACCCATAGACACAGCCCACTGAGTTTCTCGCCGGATCTTCTCAGTGGGTCGCGTTTCCGATCCGGTGGTAGATTCTGCGAAGCACTGCTCTTGCTAGGGTCAGTGTTAGCAACTCTCCGGTTGAGCCCCGCGAGCTCACCTACTAACGTTAGGGCGAAGCTGAAATAGCCTCTCAAGGCTATCAGCATAGGTAGGGAAAAAAAAAAATGCGTTTCGATTTGAAGGGCGGGGCAGCCGTTGTAACTATACTGAGACCTTAGAACTCAAGGTGGGTGGCGCATTTACGTTGTAGATGTCTATGGGCTTCTTCTTCTCAGTCGGCCACTCTTGTCAGAGTGGTCGTGGTTGCGTTGACGCTGTATGTGCAGTAGGACCTGTTAGGTCGCCCATGCTCCCGACAACCGCCCTCCAGGCAATGCGCTTCCAGGTCTGGGGGCTATGGGTCTATGGGCTTCAGTAACCACTTAACTCCTCATGCTCCGAATTATGAAATAAAAAACATTAAAAAATACTACATAATTAAAATAATAATAGAAATAGAATAATAGTTAAAAATGACGCGTGTGTAATAGAGTTCTGAATAATTATTTACTCATTAAACATGTTAGTCAAAATACACTCCTACAAATGTTAAAATTTAAATATTAATACACAAATTCACATATGCATGCAAAATATTCATAATTACAAATATACATAATATTACTCACATTATTGTTATTTACTAACTATATTATGCTTACAATCCTGTAAGTCAGACGACATACCCTCAGTGAGTGGACACGATCATCATTGCACGTCAGCAATATCAGGAGTAAAACCAAGCTGCTGGCTACTATTTCCTTTGCCTTTTGAAAATTTCCTTTGCCCTTTGAAAAATTTGATTCGAGCCCTACACACCCCATCAGAGGGTAATAGGAAAGGATGATGATGATGATGCCTTTTTAGATGATGCCTTTTTAGTATGATGATGCCTTTTTAGTATCTATACTTGAGGCCTTAGAACTTATATCTCAAGGTGCGTGGCGCATTTACGTTGTGGATGTCTATGGGCTCCGGTAACCACTTAACACCAGGTGGGCTTGTGAGCTCGTCCAACCATCTAAGCATTACAACCAACCTGATCGTGAATGCTTACTGTCGCTCATAAACGTCAGCAATGGCAGAGGTAGAGCTACGCCAGTGTTTACCGTTAAGTGCTCCGCAAGCCTCGTTTGAAGAAGGACATGCCATAGCGCTCGGAAAACACCGTGGAGGTGAGGTCATTCCAAAGCCGGATAATACGTCGCAAAAGATAATTAGCGGATACCTTCCGCGTTACACGAAGTCAATGACCCCACACGGCAGCTCATTACTAATTGTGTTATATTAACTCTCAGACACAGCCCACTGAGTTTCTCGCCGGATCTTCTCAGTGGGTCGCGTTTCCGATCCGGTGGTACATTCTGCGAAGCACGGCTCTTGCTAGGGTTCGTGTTAGCAACGTCATCAGGTTTGAGCCCCGTGAGCTCACCTACAAACGTTAGGGTTACGCTGAAATAGCCCCTAAGGCTATCAGCTTAAGTAGGAAAAAAAAAAAAAAAAAGTGGTATATTACTTGCTGTGCAAAAAAAAGTTCTATCATGCTTATTAATCTCTATTCAGCTTTGAGGAATAACAAACAAAATATGTATTATTGAGTTTGAAAATTCATTGCCCAAATAAACATCTAATTTCGCTCCATTTAAAATGTATTGGATCCAAACAGTTTTGATTCAGGTTCGATATTAAAATCGTGTTCAAACCTACTAAAACGAACGTTTTGCATATTTATTACTTCGCTTGTATTAAATCTCGAGTGACAAAGGCGGGCTCTCGACGCGACGCAACGAAATTTTCCCGAAGACAACCTATTAAATCACTGTCGAATGAATATTGGAAACCGTTTAAAATTAGCAACTTACAGAGTGAAGTTCAGGTAGAAATATACCTGAATTACATTTAATAAGTTCATATAGAATCAGCTTAAGAAGAGTTCATTGCCACCACTATTCTAAGCAATTGAAAGTGGATGACTTAAGCGTCGTAATGCAAAATAAAGAGAATAATCATATTTAAATCTATTAATTATCTAAGTCTATTTGTTATAGAACAAATTTGCTAAATTTTATCAATTAGTGGTTTCTAAAAATTTACAAAATCCTTCATTAAAAATAAAATATAGGATGGATAATATATTTCTGCCGTGAAGCAGTAATGCGTTTCGGTTTGAAGGGCGGGGCAGCCGTTGTGCCGTTACCTTACAACTCATGCCTCAAGGTGGGTGGCGGTTTTTACATTGTAGATGTCTATGTGCTCTGGTAACCACTTAACATCAGGTAGACTGTGAGCTCGTCCACCCATCTAAGCAATAAAAATAAAAAATAAAACTAAGATAATGAACTGATCCATTAAAATCTGCCATGAGCGATCCCTTGTGTTTAGTCCCTTAGAATTACGACCAGTTATTTTTTTTTTTTTTTTTTATTGCTTAGCTGTGTGGACGAGCTCACAGCCCACCTGATGTTAAGTGGTTACTGGAGCCCATAGACATTTACAACGTAAATGCGCCACACACCTTGAGATATAGTTCTAAGGTCTCAGTATAGTCACAACGGCTGCCCCACCCTTCAAACCGAAACGCATTACTGCTTCACGGCAGAAATAGGCGGGGCGGTGGTACCTACCCGTGCGGACTCACAAGAGGTCCTACCACCAGTAATTACGCAAATTATAATTTTGCGGGTTTCATTTTTATTACACGATGTTATTCCTTCACCGTGGAAGTCAATCGTGAACATTTGTTGAGTACGTATTTCATTAGAAAAATTGGTACCCGCCTGCAGGATTCGAACACCGGTGCATCGCTTCAACACGAATGCACCGGACGTCTTATCCGTTAGGCCACGACGACCACAAAGTTAGAAGACATGTTGAGACACATGAGATCTACGACATCTAACAGCGAATCGACTCACTTGACCCTTATAACCGTAGCACGCGCTTAAAGGTGAAAATATCCAGAGCAATAGTTTTCATCCTTATAAGATCACAATACTGCCCATCACAGCAGTAAAAGTAATCCTTCTTGGCTATAACTTTAAAAAGAGACAATATACGTAATTTCTTTCCGAACAAGCGTTTTACGATAGCTAATCGTGAATCAGGATTTTCACCTTCGAACGGTTTCTTGTACGATTCACTAGCAACATTCTTGGGGTTTGCCTGGATTTACTTTAAAATATATAATGACAATGAGAACAATTAACAACTTAGATAAATTTAAGAACATTTCTTATTGACACCAAAAACGGAGGAATTCTATGGATCGACGGTATGTATTTTTTTATGTATGTTCAACTGATATCTCGTGTACACTCTCTTTTATAATACTTACTTTTATTACTTTGCTACACATACATACACGTGCATTGCTTTTACTTGTGGTAAGGACGTGTTGTGAGTCCGCACGGGTAGGTACCAAAGCCCTGTATATTTCTGCCGTGAAGCAGTAATGCGTTTCGGTTTGAAAGGCGGGGCATTGTAACTATATTGAGACCTTAGAACTTATATCTCAAGGTGGGTGGTGCGTTTATGCTATAGATGTCTATGAGCTCCAGTAACCTATTAACACCAGGTGGTCTGTGAGCTCGTCCACCCATCTAAGCAATAAAAAAATTAAATATGTATGATGTGGTCCTCGCAAATTAAAATTTTAAGAACGAACATACAGACCTACCCTGCATTTTAATATAATTCAACCAAGACATTATCATAAATTTAAGTGGTCTAGCGCGGGTAGGATCTCGACGTAACGCCTTAGGAAATTAGAATAAAGCATTGTATCTAACGACCAATTTCGTTTTTCTAAGCGAAAATCTAAAACTCCTATGTTAATGGTCTCTAAATTTTACTGAAAAAGTCATTGAAGGTAATGGAAATTAGTTTAGAATAGGATAGTGAATTAGTAATATATAAAGAGCGGACGGTAGAGAAAAGTTGCATCTGACTAGGAGATGTATGGAAATGGTAGTGCAAGGTACAGGGGGAAGAGGTCGACTGCAGAAGACATGAATGGAGTGTGTGAATGAAGATATGAAAGAGAGAGGAGTGATTGTTGAGATGACGGCTGATAGAAGAGAATTGAAGAAAAAAATTAGCTGTGTCGACTCCACCTAGTGGAATAAGGTGGTGAAAAAGAAGAAGTGAATTAGTAATTTAATGGTTTTTGGCATAGAGCGGCAAATATTGGAAATTGGAATGGATATTTATGTTTTAAAATGTTATTTACGATCGATATGCTTCAGTAACTGTTTAAAGCTAAGTGAGACGTGATCGTCTACCTATATAATAATTTTAAAGGCTTCTTTTTTCTTTTTCTTTGATAATATGTAAATAAGTTATTTATTACATTTTTACAGTATAACATATCAATCCCATGTTCGGACGTTCGACATCGGAATTAATGTGTTTGTTTGCTTAATATCTCAAAATAAATAATCTTTTATGTGAGTTTGACGTACGCCTAAGAAAATAACTAAATAGTCCGGAACAAGTCACACACACGATCATTTTGGGCCGAACTGGGATTTTATTTGGGAAACAAAGAATGACAAATATATTTGTTTACGTTTAAATACTGCAAATAGAAATTAAACACCCAGACAAAGAGCAAGCAATCCTGTTTGTGATAAGGTCTGGTAAGGCTGACATTGCTTAATATGAGTTCGAGCGTTCTACTTTACGTCACGACGACTTTTAAGTCATAGGGTAAAAATAAAAGTAATCACTAATTTTACTCGATAGGATCTCTAAAAACGACAACGACAATCCTTATAATTTCGAGTCTCCGCAGGGGGGGCGAGCCCTAAGGTCCCCGGGGATAGGGTTGCAACAAAAGCACTTGCCAGCCCTCGTCTGGATGTTAATGAACGCATTTGTTCTTTGATATGGATGTTAAATTGAGAATAAATCACTTTTCTGTCTCCTTTGTTCTGTTTGGGATTTTAACTCTTTGATGTAATACAATATTAGAAAAAAAAACTGATAAAGGATGCTCACTTTTAGATGAGCGGAATGGCCGGGTAAGTCCACCACACGAAGACGTCTTCCTATATCAATAACTAAATTGGGATGTTATAAAAGCTACGCTAGCCCTCAGATCGGAAGGAAGCCATAGTCACACCGCAGCAGAAATACTAGTGTAAAAATATAGCAATATAGCTTACCATTCGTAAAAAGATTCTAGGAAATACACAGTGGATGAATGTTCTTTCTAGAGCCGAGTG
Organism: Bombyx mandarina; assembly: GCF_030267445.1. Lineage (NCBI taxonomy): Eukaryota > Metazoa > Arthropoda > Insecta > Lepidoptera > Bombycidae > Bombyx > Bombyx mandarina. Next base: position 2,409,947 of record NC_143231.1, on the reverse strand, counting down.
GTACGTTGCAAACAAAAACTGAAAAAATATTATGGTTGTCAATGGTTCTACGTAGTATGGCCAGGCCAGTGATGGGCGGTGCAACAATAAAGTAAGATGGCGGAATCATCTCGAAGAATTCTCTGGACCATACGATACAGAATATAGAGCGAATTGAAGTTCTTTCATAGACCTAGAGATTTAAAATCAGGTTTACCGACGATATCAACGGCCTTTTACCAGAAGTCAAAGGAAAATAGCTAGTACTTAAGAATTCTAACCCAGAGATGAGATTTGTGCTCCGCACGAACTCGAAGGGTGCGTCTTTGCATAAGACCTTGCGCAGATTATTGAAACCGGTTGAACCACGACATCTGGTCTATTCTTTATAGCGAGAACGAGTATTTAATACTTTCACCTTTGTCAAGGACTCAATTTTTGAAAGAAGAGGTCCTGGTGGTAGTCCGTCTTGTGAGTCTGCACGGGTAGATACTGCCACCCTGCCTATTTCTGTCGTGAAGCAGTAATGCGTGTCGGTTTGAAGAGTGGGCCAGCCGTTGCACTGTTAAAACTGAGAACTTACAACTCATGTCTCAAGGTGGTTTGCGCATTTACATTGTAGATGTCTATGGGCTCCGGTAGCCACTTAACGTCAGGTAGGCCGTGAGCTAGTCCAACCATCTATGCGAAAAAAAAGAAGAAATAATTCCAAAGAAGGGTGTTCTCAGGAAATTCAAAGGGAGTCATTTAGAATCGAACGGCCTGACAACGGACTTCTTGATGCTGAAGACATCATTTTGTGAATTTCAAACTTAAAATTAGTGATGATCACATAATGTTTGGAGCGCAAAATGTGATTGCCTCCCACGTATATTCTGATAGCTCTACATAACAATGCACATTGTCAATAGACAACCGATTTAATCAGGTGAGATAATCAAAACTATTGGAGACCGAATCACGAGTTCAAAGTTCTTGGTAGTAAGTTATGCGTTGTGTCAGCCAGGGTCGGAGCTGCTAATTCCACATTGTCACCACCTTCATCCTGTATAAAGTTTGTCGTACAACAGGCGCGTAACGTGAGCGAGCTGAGACTAGCGCCAGAGACGAGATTTTGAGGAATCTTGTGGTACAAAAAGTGAAGTTTTAGCGATATTTTTCTAAGAAAAAAAGCTAAAATAAGTATATAGTTTATTTAAATAATCTTATTTTACAAGAAACTAACAATCCATCCGGCATAAAATGATTAACGAATGTCGTAGAATAATTACGATAAGTTCAATGTCTTAATTGTATTGTACACGTAATATTATAACGTCTGTCCCAACCTTTGAACGGAACGTATGACTGATTCACGTCAGAATTAAGCAGAGATATGGTATCTAAGTCGTTGTGACCTAAAGGATAAAACTTTCAGTGCATTCGTATGTAGCGATGCAACGATGTTCGAATCCCGCAGTCGGGTACAATTTTTTCTAGTGAAATACGTACTTAACCAATGTTCACGATTGACTTTCACGGTGAAGGAAGAATACTGAGACTTTAGAACTTATATCTCAAGGTGGGTGGTGCATTTATGTTGTAGATGTCTATGGGCTCCGGTAACCACTTAACATCAAGTGAGCTGTGAGCTCATCCACATATCTAAGCAATACAAAAATTAAAAACTTACCCGAACTGACTCGCGGATCTTACAACTTGCACCAAACTCCATGCCTTATGTTGGATGCAAACTTCGGTCGGCAGCTGAATTATCGACATTGTACCGACTGGCTGAGGATTGGGGTTGGGGATAAGGGAGCAAAGTTCGAGAGCCGTGTTCAAACAAAACGTAGAAAAAAAAATGCCTCGATTTGGTGAAATGTTTTTCTTTTTCATTATTTTTTTCTATTTGATCGTTTTTCGCGTGGCACGGACAGAAATTAAAACTATTTCGACATTCCAAATACAGTTTCCAAGCTGACGAACCATTAAATTTATACATCGACATTTAAATATTATTCTAGCTAAAATATTATTCTTTTTTTTTTATTGCTTAGATGGGTGGACGAGCTCACAGCCCACCTGGTGTTAAGTGGTTACTGGAGCCCATAGAAATCTACAATGTAAATGCACCACCCACCTTGAGATATAAGTTCTAAGGTCTCAGTATAGTTACAACGGCTACCCCACCCTTCAAACCGAAACGCATTACTGCTTCATGGCAGAAAATAGGCAGGGCGGTGGTACCTACCCGTGCGGACTCACAAGAGGTCCTACCACCAGTGATTACGCAAATTATAATTTTGCGAGTTTGATTTTTATTACACGATGTTATTCCTTCACCGTCGTGAACATTTGTTAAGTACGTATTTCATTAGAAAAATTGGTACCCACCTGCGGGATTCGAACACCGGTGCATCGCTACATACGAATGCACCGGACGTCTTATCCTGTAGGCCACGACGACTTCAATATCACTTTGGTCGTCCATTACCATGAAAACTATGAAGTGTTCGAAGCGCTGGATTTAATCAAATAAAAATAATACATAAACGAGAAAATTAAAGGTACAAATAGTTTTAATTATCTCTGCGTCGATTTAGAACAGATGAGAATAAATTTGAATACTAATCGTTCTGTCTAATATATTATTATGCTGCACTGTACTTTCTCCTAACTAATTCTCAGAACTGTTCTCCTTATAAACTAGAGCCTAATCCAAACTGTACTCAGTGCAATAAATAAACACTTTCATATCTTTGGGGGCTTATAAATTCGAGTAAAATAGCATCGTAATCGCTTTTATAATCGATTCTCGTCTTGTCCTTAAAATCAAACATTTGAATCTAGAATCTGACATCCAATTTCCGTGAGAGAACCGTTATAACTCAGCGGTGATCCCGGGAACGCGAGCCTGTCGGCAAAAACTGTCCCGGAAAGAAAAGGAATGCAGATGGAACGATAAATCTTATCCGGGGTTGTGGGAATCGTCATTTTGTTACCAAATCCGAATGCACGTCAAAAGGTTTGCGTTTCAAAATCAAAGCTCTGACAACTAAGTCAGTCTTGTGGATTTATTGTTTAATTTTAGGTGCCATTTTAAATTAATTAATGCTCACAGAGGCTGTTTCTGAGATGGGACAGTTTCTTATCAAATTCCAGTTCAGTGTTAAGTTAAATCTGGTTATTTTTTATTTTTATGTTACTACTAGCTGGCCCGGCAGACTTCGTAGTGCCTCAATCGATAACTATGAGACTTTTGTATAAAATAAACTTAAAACAAACAAAAGGAATCCGTCCGACGGAGGACACATCAAAGGAAAAACAAAATTGTTATTTTTATTCAAATCCGAGCATTTTCATATTTATCTACCTTTTAAACATTCTCTGGGCTTCCACAAATAATTCAAGACCAAAATTAGCCAAATCGGTCCAGCCTTTCTCGAGTTTTAGCGAGACTAACGAACAGCAATTCATTTTTATATATAGAATTTATATAGTAATAAGTGATTTTGGGTTCTTTTATTATTCCATATTATTATGTGTAAACTATCTCACGGCCAACGAAATATTAAATTCTTGCCGAAGTTTCTCAACAAATCGCCAATCAACGTAAAAACAGCACGAGCTATCCAGAAAAAGGCTCGGAAAATTTTCAAGTCCTAAACTAATATCTCCTTAAAGTAATTCCCTCGCCAAAGGTTTACACGCCAGCAGCTCCGGAGTCGGCGAGCCTCCGAACGTCGACAGGTGGTGTCTAAAACAATTTCCGTGTTCATCTCTCTAGATTCGCTTCCTTTAAACTTGTTCGGAACAATTGGCTGGAGTCCCGACGGACTGTGTGCTTACTGCTACGATATTTTCTCGTACCCGTTTGACTTCTTTTGGTGTGAATTGGTAGATTTATGGACAGACTTTTAATCTTATTCCTTAATCGAGCAATTCTTGTATATATATAATCTGAATCGCGGAAACGGCTCCAACGATTTTTATAAAATTTAGTATACAGGGAATTTCGGGGGCGATAAATCGATCTAGCTACGATTTATTTTCAGAAAATGTTGTTTTATTCGTTTTTTCAATGGTCAACTCTTCCTGACATCTATTGGCGAATAATAATACTATTTTTCTTGATTGAGAGCAACTAACCGCTTTAAAGATATAACAAGATGGCAATACCAAAAAAAAAAAACGAGCAAAGCTCGGTCATCATCTAGTATTTATTTAAGTGTTCACGAACGATATTCGCGAGAAAAATACTTATTTAATCAAAGAAGAGCCCATTTCATTAGTTACGGTTATCAGTATCGGGACTCCAACTCTTATTGGAAGCAAATCAAATCAAATCAAATCAAATCAAAAAAGTTTTATTTATTTTAAATATATATTTTTTTTTTTTAATATTAATTTTTACAGTAAGTAATTATAACATAACAATTATTACAATATTGAAATGCCCGGAGCGAGCAACTCATTCCCACTTTGTGCAATCTTCTAGATAATCATTGACTTTATAGTAAGCTTTATTGCACAGATGTTCTTTAATAGTTTTCTTAAACCTATGTATATGTAGGTTCTGAACATCTTGTGGGATTTTGTTGTACAGGCGCACAGACAAACACCCGAATGAATTTCGTATCTTATGTAACCTACTCATCGGCACAACAAGCTTGTGTTTGTTCCTAGTATTTCTATTATGTATGTCCGACATTTTAGGAAATTCCTCAATATGTTTACGAACATACATCAAATTTTCAAAGATATACTGGGATGGCATAGTGAGAACTTTAATTTCTTTAAATTTTTCCCTCAGAGATTCCCTTGAGTGCATGTTATAAATAGCACGTATAGCTCTTTTCTGCAGAATAAATATATAGAAGCGGCTATAAAGCTTACTTTAACATTAGTAAGGATGATAAATGACACCCTAATGGAAATAAATAATCTAGAATTATGAACAATATCATGTATTGCAAAACAAATCACTTTTGTTTTTAATTTCCGTTTTTATCTGGGCTATCTCGCCTTGATCGTGCCTTTGTGTTTGAAGAGTGGAATAGTTAATATGAAACACAATTAAGAATTCAACTTCATGTCACAGAGTTGGTATAGCGACCATTTACGCTGTAAGATCTCTTCCGCTAACTCCAGTTTTTTTTTTTGCTTAGATTGGTTAGATCGGACGAGCTCACAGCCCACTTGGTGTTAAGTGGTTATTGGAGCCCATAGACATCCACAACGTAAATGCGCCACCCACCTTGAGATATAAGTTCTAAGGTCTCAAGTATAGTTACAACAGCTGCCCCACCCTTCAAACCGATTTGCTCTGAACTCCTATACGTTTTTTTTGACCAGGGGCTTCAATACCCCCTACTTAGTCCCCGCGCCTTAGGATGAGCTCCTATACTATAAAACGCATACCATTTTGGGCCTAAATTATTGTAAGCTTTGTTGACAACCTTAATAAATAAAGGCGAGTTTTTTTTTATCTTCTACGCATTGCTTCTATTAAGCTGAAGCGTCATACTTTCGTTTTCGCTACTTCGGAAAATATTTCTATGAGTTCACAGTAGGTATTTTCCGTAAATAGCGGAGCATGGACGTATTTTACTTGGAAATATATTTAATGAAACTATATTAAAAATAACAGAGACAAAATGTAGAATATCCGAATACTTATCCATTTAGATTCAATAGAAATTACACGGCTCCTGAACTAGTTTGTTAAGAATTCCGCTGATGAGGGCGACGTTCAATATTGCATTTTTTTTCCCTTGAAGACGAAGGATAATCCTTCGCCTGTTTAATTTATTGGAAAATTGTTTCCTATCCAATAGCGGTCCGGAAGGATTTTCATATTATTGTAATGCCAGTGATGATAGTGGTTTCATTTTAGTTGAATTTTTCGAATATTTTTTCAGTTGATTTTTTGTTTAACGAAATACAATCAATCATCTTCTCGTTTGGAATAACAAGCTTCTTAGAGTCAGTGAAATTACTTATATATTGAATAAAATGTGTTAGAGAGAGAGAGAGAGAGAGAGAAAGAGAGAGAGAATACACTTTATTGCACACCAAAACACAATTTACATTTTTAACATTCAAAAAAAAATCAGAAAAAGCAGATACATTTGTACAATAGGCGGTCTTATCGCTAAAAGCGATCGCTTCCAGACAGCCGTTTAATTTATAGAAATTCTGGAAAATATAAAAAATATAGCAGGTATGTTGCGGTGTACTATAGATAATACCTTATCACAGAAAATATATTATACATACAATAAACAAAATATATACCGTTTACTTATTTATAATATGAAATATATACCAATATACATACTTACATACAACTTTAACTTATACTTATACTAAGGTGCTAAGTTTGCGCATTATTCACGATTTTGATTGTTAAACTTAGCTTTCATATACAGGACGATGTTGGAGTTGCATGATGCAAAATTTAATTAATTTTAATAATATCAATCAATCCAATAATTTTTTTTCGTACTGAACTTAACCCTTCAAATATGACTGCCAAGATTCCCACTTATAAAAATATATTAAAAAACTAAAATTCAATGTGTGGTGAATATTAAATTACCAGGCCATATTTTCTTAGCGTCTTAAGCTAAATACCTTTTCTTTTTTTTTTTTTTTTCCACAGGAGAAAATCGCCGGATCCCCACCCGCACGGCAGGTGGGGTATGTGGGAGTCGAACCTCACTAAAAACTCCTGCCGCTCACAGCCGGCGCCCTACCCCGGACCGGGCGGGAACCCAGTCGGAGCTATTGAGACGGCGGGACAGGGTTTACGCAGAGCACATTACATCCATCCCGCCGTCCCCCAGACGCCGGACCGGCGGCCGCCAGCAACATGACCGCCGGTTCCCTCGGTCGACGGGCCAAGAGCCCGATTGATAGTGCCGCGCTACACCTTCCCCCGGAGCGATCGGGGGAACGCGACCTACCACGCCACCCCACGCCAAGGTTCCTCCCCGCACAAAGCAGGTGGAGCCCGAAGCTCTTAGGAGGCCGGGTTACGGACGGGACCCCGGTCCCGACCCCCTGCTCGGCGGCGGCGGGTTTCTGCGTAGTGAGGAGAGCTTTGCCTCACTCGCCCCGCCGCCTCCTTCTGCGAGATGGTGCACTCGCAGAAGTCGAGCATAAGCTAAATAGCTAAGGGTATTTGGTAAATATTTTGAAAAATAATTATTACAAAATCACTTTTCGGATTGCTCATGCTAAATTAATTTTTTCCTTCAGAGGAAAACCTGCCAGCGACACGTTTGACTTCCTTAAGCGGTAATTAGTTTCAAGTTAAAAAAGTTCCGTTCCGAAGAGAAGATAGGAGATTTAGTTATTCTAATGATTTATTGAAACGCAACATCATTTTTCTTCGTGACTGGTCTTGTCTTTAAATCGCGTTGCAAGAGTTTTTCGTGATGCTTTCATTATCATTCAGGAGTCGTTCTTGAACTTGTCTTAGATTATTTTTTTACCATCGTAGGCAGCCGAGTCAATGATGAGTAATTACCGTCGTCCATGGACATCAGCAATGTCAGGGGCAGAGCCAAGCTGCTGCCTACCGTTAAGTACTCTCCACAAGCCTCGTTTGAAGAAGAACATGTCGTAGCGCTCGGGAAATACCGTGGAGAGGAGCTCATTCCAAAGCCAGAGGGCAAAAAAATCTCTGGTAGCACACTGAGGATGAACGCATTGGTTATATGTAGTATGGGTGACCTCTACTCCGATAGCGAGCGATGGTAAAAACGAGAGGGTGGTATTATCTCAAACAATTCCACAGAGCAATCCCCATGGAACGTATGGTACAAAATACAGGGAGAACCGAAGACCCTTTGAAGTCATCGTGGCCTAAGGGACAAGACGTCCGGTGCATTCGTGTTGAGCGATACACCTGTGTTCGAATCCCGGGCGGGGTACCAATTTTTCTAATGAATTACGTACTCAACAAATGTTCACGATTGACTTCCACGGTGAAGGAATAACATCGTGTAATAAAAGTGAAACCCGCAAAATTATAATTTGCGTAATTACTGGTGGTAGGACCTCTTGTGAGTCCGCGCGGGTAGGTACCGCCGCCCTGCCTATTTCTGCCGTGAAGCAGTAATGCGTTTCGGTTTGAAGGGTGGGGCAGCCGTTGTAACTATACTGAGATCTTAGAACTTATATCTCAAGGTGGGTGGCGCATTTACGTTGTAGATGTTCATGGGCTCCAGTAACCACTTAACACCAAGTGGGCTGTGAGCTCGTCCACCCATCTAAGCAATAAAAAATAAATAAATAAAACCCTTCGCAAACCTAGAGAAGAATACGTAGAAGAATTTGGTACCTATTGCTGTAATTTGAACTTAAGTATTGTCACTTCCCTAAACAACAGTATAATGGGAGACTAATACGTTCGATGAATATAATCATCAAAATTCACAACAGACCTTTATATACTAGTTACTAGCTGTACCCGTCCGCTTCGCTGGGCTTTTAAAATTAACATTATTATGTCTCACCCCCACAAAGGTTCTCATCACAAACGCCCCCGCAACTGGTGTAAGGAGTCCAACACTCATGTAAATATTAACCTATCCATTAAGTACATGTATTTTCTACATGGATACCAAGTTTCAAGTCAGTCGGATGCATGGTTCAATAGTTATAACGGAACATACGTAAAAACCACTATTGATTTATTTAATAATTATTAATATTTATTTAATATTTATTTATTTAATTATAGACGTGTATAGTTTAGGTATGAAACCAAATGAAATATTATATTTTTATCTCTTTTGGTATTGGAAAATCTAAAATATGGTGCATCTAAATATTGTTTTTTAAAGCAAGCGTTTAATATAAGAAATAAATACGTTCCGAGGTAAGACTGAGTGAGGTGAGAGAAAAACTGTACGTCTTAGGACTTATTTCCCCGGAGGGTTGCGTTCATAAGTCGCTGTCTTAGAATGTTTACACAGCCGCCTTCGAGGAATAAACATAGGCCTTGAAAAAGGAGATATACAGGTTCTTCTCCATTTATTGTCTAAAACCATCAGACAATTGATATGAAAGGTTAAAATTCTATAGTCACTTCCGCAACGTGACTAATTTAAATCGTAAACTGTAAAAGTATTCGAAAGGTCGGAAATGCTGTAATAACAATAAAAAAGAATGTCAGATCAAACAGAAAAACTATGAAGTTTTTTTTTATATACTACGATCTGCGAAATCCGAATATATTCGATGTCGCTGCACGTAAATTCAACAATTCCTGAATCGCGGTGACGAGATGTTACACAGTTGATAGACATTCTCGTATTTCTCTTGTTAAATCATACTTACCTGGCGTAGGGATACCGTGATCATGCAGGCAGTTCTCCCAAGGTGAGGCTGCTCCATTGCACTGCGGAGTGGTTGACCCTTGCGATTATTTTTATTTTTTATAAGTTTCACTTCTACCGTGTGTGACTTGCACACACAAACTTTTTTTTAAAATCCTTCATTAAAAATAAAATATAGGACAGTTAATATGTTACTGCCATCTACAGGTGCTATGAGAAACTAATAACCCATATAGTGGCCGACGCCCGTAAACAGAATGTGTATAAGAGAAACGACCTAGCTTGCTTTCTCCCTCTCTCCAAGGTCGAGTAGTTCGCGAGACGCTGTGTCTATTTTCTCACTCTCGCTCGTCCTGAACTCTATCTTTTCTCTCTAGCCGTAACGAATCTGTAGCAAGCTACGTCGATTTAACAATATCTAAATAACTTAATTACTATTTAACAAAATTTGGCTATAAATGAGCAGACATTAAAACGATAGTACAAATTCAATTCAGTTTGTACAACATCGAATGCGTGCTCTCTCTCGTTAATATGCAGAATTAATTGACGTTGTTAAGTGAAAATCGATACACGGGCGTTTTCGATTTTGAGAACCGAACTAAAATGCGCGTCAATTAAGACGGGGCGAGAATTTCACTGTTTTACCGTGATTAGTAACTCTATTTGGACAACATATTCAATGCCCAACCTAGTGCGTAAAATGTCTTAGATGACTGGTGGTAGGACCTCTTGTGAGTCCGCACGGCTAGATACCACCACCAAGAAGCTCACTTACCTGAAGCAGTAAAGCATTTTGGTTTGAAGGGTAGGGCAGCCGTCAAGGTAAGTGGCGGCATTTACCTTTTAGATGTCTATGGGCTCCTGTAACCACTTAACACTAGGTGAGCCGTGATCTCGTTCACCCATCTAAGCAATAAAAATAAAACAGAGGCCTTACCGATCACAATCGAAATAAAATATTTAACAACAACTGTACGTACGGACTGAGAGGGGGTGTGCATCGAACTCAAAAAATTGCATTAAACATTAAAAACGAGTTATATTGGTGCGAGGTGACGCCAAGATACATTTATTTTTGAATTTAAGTTTTAATACATATCGTTAAAGTGAATTGTTTGATTCATTTTTTTTATAAATTATATGTTTTTTCTTTTTCTTTTTTCGATTATTATTAGCACATGATTAAAATAATTTTGTGAAACTCCGTTTCGTAATTATGCATTAATTATAATTAAGCCACATTATTGGTATTTAGTACGATATTTTCATATCATTATCAGTCGGAGTATTCGCTTTTTTAGTAGATATGTTAAGATCTAATGACCGACATGAGTGGTATATTCATTTCGAGCCATATAATCGTGGCGGTAGCCATCATAAAACACAAGATATTTGTTAATACCCGAACCTCCCTAATGACATTATTAAGATAAGCTTGCATTTACACAAGTTCCGAACAACAACATTCGAACCTTCGGTCTACCGAACAATATCGGTAAAAATCTTCTCTTTTTCGTATATTTCCAAATGTTATTATTGGTATTAAGTAAATGCGTACCTAACATGCGTTATAGAAGACCTTTTAAGTTAAACAAATTTGTCGACGTCGCCCCAAACACGTCATCTCGGATCCTCCCGATCCACTAACGGTGCTTTTAGGTACCCCAAGCACTGGTCACCGTTCTCGTCGAACCCGTCGCTGGCGACGAAGGGCTCGACGAGTAAATTAACCCTCAGACACAGCCCACTGAGTTTCTCGCCGGATCTTCTCAGTGGGTCGCGTTTCAGATCCGGTAGTAGATTCTGCGAAGCACGGCTCTTGCTAGGGTTCGTGTTAGCAACTTCGTCAGGTTTGAGCCCCGTGAGCTCACCTACTAGTTAAGGTTACGCTGGAATAGCCTCTCAAGGCTACTAGCTTAAGTAGGAAAAAAAAAGAACAAATTTTACATTAGATTCCGAAAGTCAAACTGACAATTTCTAAATTTGCACAATTGCTAATTTAATAAGCTAAACTAAACGAATAGGCACATAGAATACTCATATTCATTCTAACTGAGGCAACCGCATAAAACATATTAGGTAGAGTCCTCAAATATTGCTATAAATGTCTGAGTTGCATCATTTAAGCTGTGAGCTCGTCCACACATTTTAGCAAAAAAAAAAAAACTGTGACATTTATGGGTTTTGGTAGCCATTTGATACTAAACTGCGACCTTGTCCTCTCATCCACATTAAAAAAGGTAACACTACTACTGCTCTCCTTAGTCGATTTCGACCATGACATCAAAAGCGGTCAGTTGCGCAGGACTTATTAACGTGCACAAATGTACGCACGAGACACAGTAGAGGCATATACTCAACCTTATCTTTCTAGACCCGGTGGAACGACCGTTACGACTGGAGAAATACTCAGATGGACCAGTATAATGGTGAATAAGTTAAGGGGATCAGTGTAATTAGTGCGATCTTTTTAACGTTCTCGATAGCGTAAAAGTTAACTCAAGTTTGTATGCAGTTGGAACAGCGCCCCTAGTGGCAAACGTTCCAACTCCATACAAATTTGAGTTAACTTTTACGCTAGCGAGAACGTTAAAAAACTCGTACGCGTAGAGTACTTTTTCACACTTCCTTAATCGCCTTGAACGATACCCACGGGAAGACATGGGGTTGTGATACTCTAATCTAATCCGCCGACACCATACAGCTAAACGAAAAACTGACACCGTGAAATCGTTACGGCAACACTCGTCAGTGATCGCAGTAGCTAATGCCAAAAAACCAATCGTTTCCCGTGCCATGGAAAGGTATTTTATTACACGCTTTTACTAGTTTGGTAAGTTTCTGCACACCTATTTGTTGGTTGCCTAAAGAGCTATTGGAGCTACACGCGGACGGGTAGGTGAGCTCACAAGGCCAAGCATGAGAGAATTTTCTAGCACTAGCCCTAGCAAGAGCACTGCGTGGCAGAATCTATCACCGAATCGGAATCGCGGCCCATTGAGAAGATCCGGCGAGAAACTCAGCGGGCTGTCTTTGGGTTTATATACTTATATATGCTTGTTTGCATGTAACATAATCTTTGAACGTCATTTTCCTCGACTAAAAAACGTCCGATTGACGTGAAAATTTGCACAAACGCATCAAGGACCGATGATAATATAATAATTTTATAGCTTCGCTCTAATATAGTGACCAGTATCGACATATTAAAAACTAGAGACCCGCCCTCGCTTCGCTTCGGAAACATTAAAACACACATGAAACCAAAAAAATAAAAAAAAAATAAAAAAAAGTAGCCTATGTTCATCAGGGACAATGTCGGCTTCTAATGGAAAAATAATTTTTCAAATCGGTCCAGTAGTTTCGGAGCCTATTCGAAACAAACAAACAAACAAATCTTTCCTCTTTATAATATTAGTATAGATAATGATGCAATTGTTAATTCGGTTTACTGTTCAAACTAACTGCTGGAAACTAAAAAGTTGATAAACTACTAAAATGCTATACATTGCCAACTACGGTAATTGAATCGCAGTGCTATTTTATTTATTGCTTAACTAGCTGACCCGGCAGACTTCGTAGTGCCTCAATCGATAAATAAAAGACCTAAACTTTTGTATAAAATAAACTCAAATCAAACGAAAGGAATCCGTCTGACGGGGGACACATCAATAAACGAAAAACAAAATTGTTATTTTTATTTAATTCCGAGCATTTTCATATTTATCTACCTTTTAAACCTTCTCTGGCCTTCCACAATTAATTCAAGACCAAAATTAGCCAAATCGGTCCAGCTGTTCTAGAATTTTAGCGAGACTAACGAACTGCAATTCATTTTTATATACATATATAAATTGATAACAATAATAATAATTAATTAGAAAAAAAATACTAGTTACTATTTTAAAATTAACTATATTACCATGACATAGTGCAGCCGGAACATGTTTTGATTTTGAACGATCCCCTCGTTTTAAATAGGGTGCAAAAATAATCGGATGCTATAAAAATTTAATGCGATAAAAACTTAAAGCAGCTCTGAGCGAGAGTTTAAAATTATTATTTTGTTGACAAAGAGAAAAACATGGTTTTTTTTTTTTTATTGGAAAAAATATTATTTATTCTTGGGTATTGCAAGCAGCTTTATTTATTTTATTATTATCTTACCGTGATTGATTACATAAAGATTTCGAATCATCAAGTTTCAGCGGTAACTCATAAAAACAGAAAAGAGGGTAGAGAGATTTGTCGACACTAACGCCTTGCCTACAGTCTTCAGTCTACATCTACCCGCGCTCATTCCGCTTGCAGCTCGATAAAACTAAAAGACTTGATGGTTTATTAGTAATGTTTATAATATAGCATACTAATAACAATATGCTATAAGCAATCCTAACCAAAAGAGAAAATACGTCCGTTTAATTCTCATAACAAATAATTTTGAATTCATTCGCTTGTGAGACACGTTCAAGTAAATTGAAGGATGAATTGAAATTCATAACTTACAGCGTTTTTCATCAGCCACTTCATAAAATCAAAGCTTCGCTTTTGTAACGTAAAAACCGCATTTTCAAATCCAGTCCGCCATGATTGATGACGTATCCGAGAACGAGCCCCGATTGGCCGATTCGAATCACGAAGAGCCGTTCGTTCCACTTTCAAATTGAGTGTTGGAACGAACACTGTTGATTTGTGAATTGTATGCTTCATTAACGTTTTTTTTTTTTTTCGAATTTAGGGAGAAATTTCTAAGAGGTAATTTTACGCGCAATGAATAGGTAGTATACTTAAAAGGTATTGAATTGATGAGTATTGTTGGAACGTTGAATGGAGTTTTTTTTTAAATTAAGAAAGTCCCCTTTATTATTTTCTATAAGTAGAAGGGTCTAGATTTTTGTTGGGTGGCAGCGGCTTGGCCTTGGTGGGCAGCTGCTTAGCTGTGCCTTTAGCATCGCTGACGTCCATGGGCGACGGTAACCACTCACCATCAGATGGATGGTGACGTATGCTCTTCGTGATTGTGACGCTAATTAATAATTTTGACTAATAAAATGTTCATCGACTTAAATTCGAAACAAGAAAAGAGTGGCCACTCAAAGGAGACTTGTTGTTGATTTAACATTAACAAAGGGAAACAGACCAACGGTTAGTTCCTACGAAACTTCTGATCCTTCATTCGTATTGACTGTGCTCGAAATATAATTTAAAATATTAATAAAGAACGAAGCAAAAACTGACGTGTTTTACAAGGAAAACATTTATGATTTTTTTTTTTTGGTCAGTAGGAAATCGCCTGACTTCCGCCCTCCCCTGGGGATGAAGGGCGGGGCATGTCGGAGTCGAACTGACTAAAACCTCCTGTCGCTCAACAACCCGCGTCCGAACCTCGCATGAGACAGAACCCATGAAAAGGCAAAGGGGGGAAAGTGAAGCGTTTAGTGCGGAGCACATCTCTCCCATCACCCTCCCCCTCGGGACGCCGGACTGGCGGTCGTCGGCGCCACGACCACCAGCCCTCTCGGTCGGCAGGCTATCCGGAGCCCGCCTAGATGGCGCCGGTTAGAATGGGTTATCCTACAGAATACCCCGCTGAGTCAGAACCAGCGTGGGTCGAGGATAGCCGGCCTTCCATCACCCGGATGCTCTTGCGTAAAACGCGTGCAGAGCAGCTTGCACGTCGTCTTCTTAGGCCCCCTTCGCCGGTCCCCAGACCGACATGTGAAGGGGACCCGAAACCCTTAGAGGGCCAGGGCTTGGGCGAAATCCGCCTCCCTGGCCCCCGTCCGACGGCGGCGGACTTGCGCGTCTCTCACGCGCCCCGCCGAAACATTTATGATAGTGCCTCGAAATTCATCTCAATTGTAAAAGTGAAATAGAGCATATCATTTCAAGATTGATTACGCTCAATCAAGCGAAAACAGTATTCATTTTGCAGACTTTTAATAACGCCATTACTTCATCGTAGATGTCGATCGATAAACTAGGCCAGGCATGAATTTGCTAAAAAATTGGTACCTACTCGCAGGATATGAACTCCGGCATAACCGCATCTTGAAATATAAATACACGAGGATATAAATATACTTTTGACTTCAGCCGATTTTGATGATAGACTCTGAATAAAATATTTGTGACATTAAGACAGATAACCTAAACAGATAAACGAAAGGTCTCGCTACTGAATCCTAGATTGTTATTTCGAAAACTGGTGGTAGGACCTCTTGTGAGTCCGCGCGGGTGGGTACCACCACCCGGTGGGGCAGCCGTCGTAACTATACTTGAGACTTTAGAACTTACATATTTCAAGATGGGTGGCGCATTTGCGTTGTGGATGTCTATGGGCTCCAGTAACCACTTAACACCAGGTAGGCTGTGAGCTCGTCCACAAATCTAAGCAATAAAAAAAAACCCACTTTACTAAAACAAAATTTAATCAATTTTATTTAAAATTACGTGCCTACACCACACTTATCCCACCCCATGCCTTGAAAACACTTCAAATATCCCTTAAAGAGAATCCTCCATCTTCGGAATTACCACTCCACAAGGAAACAATGTATTAAAGGGTGCTTCGCATTGAGTTAAGTAAACGCTCACATCTCTGTAAGAGCATTAAACTTTTTGTTGCCTACCCTCTGAAGCAGTCAAATTGGGCGTGAACTGCGTAAAGGAAGGAGGGTTGCGTGAAGATGTGTTAAATTCTTTGGATGTTCATTGATTTTTTAGGCTTGTATAAATTACATTCATTATATAAAATCAATTAGCAGACAAGATAGATTTGTTTAAAAAGAAACTGCAGATCTAGTCACTTAATTTCCTCCTCCTGGTGAAAGTCACAGGGCGACCTGATGGGGTCGAGGCTGTACAAGGCGCCACCAGCTCTCTAACGGGCCACTCAGGAGTGACATCATAAGAGCAACCAGTTGGTGGTGTATCGGGTACCGACCCGGCAGGCTGGATCCGACCCACTATCCCGGGACACCAGCGTCACCGCCTGGTGGGTCTAACGAACCACTGTACCAGTACTGCCGATGTCCCAGAACCTTCGTTTTGCCTGGAAGGCTCCGTCGGCCAGGTGTCCTTGGGGTGAGCCGCGTGTCTGGTTGCAGGGCAGAGCGGTCTTTTAGTGAGTAAGGTCTTAAATACCATCCTGGGACCCCTGATTCGCTCCCAAAATCTACGGACAATCCAATCCCACATACCACGTGCTCCCCTCAGGCGTGGGTACCTAGTTTTTTTTTTTTTTTTTTTATACCTAAGCTGATAGCCTTGAGAGGCTATGTCAGCGTAACCCTAACTTTAGTAGGTGAGCTCACGGGGCTCAACCTGACGATGTTGCTAACACGAACCCTAGCAAGAGCCGTGCTTCGCAGAATCTACCACCGGATCGGAAACGCGACCCACTGAGAAGATCCGGCGAGAAACTCAGTGGGCTGTGTCTGAGAGTTAATTTACTCGTCAAGCCCTTCGTCGCAAGCGACGGGTTCGACGAGAACGGTGACCGGTGCTTGAAGTACCTAAAGGCACCGTTAGTGGATCGGGAGGATCCGAGATGACGTGTTTTGGGCGACGTCGACTGCTTTCCATTCTGTCCGCAGGATCGGGAATGTAGTTACCGGCGGCCACGATGAGAGGGTTCTCGTGTCGTGCCGCTTTATCGAAGTGGCGCATGGACGCCGACTGCAGATACTTACTGATGGACTCTAAGTCCAAGTCGTCATGGAGGTCGACGTTCCTGACGAACCACGGGGCTCCGACGGCTATCCTGCAAAAACGGGATTGAATGACTTGGAATGATTTCAAGTGTATGCGGGCCGCGTGAGCGAACACTACACTTGCATAGGTCATGACGGGGCGTATGCAAGTTTTGTAGAGTGTCACCTTATTTCTAAGGGACATTTTACTTCGCCTACATATCATCGGGTAGAGACGTCCTAGAATGAAGGCGGCACGATCGCGTACCGTCTTGATGTGGGGGCGGAATGTCATCCTACTGTCGAGGGTGACGCCTAAATATTTGACCTTCGGGGCCCACGGTATGGGCTGGTCGAACATCGTGATCGGGCGAACGGCGGGGGCGGGGGTATTGACGCGCCTAGTCGGGAGGGCGTACCTAGCAAGAAGTTCGTTCGACCCGTGTCCAAAAAAAGTCACTTAATTTGCAGTTTAAGCAATTATGAATTTGCAAGTTAACTTAAGTCACGTCCTATAAATATCTTGTAAATACTACCGTAAGTAAATATTATCTTGCGAATGCCGTATCCAAAATTATTTTAAATTTTCTTTGCTCCTTGGACAGAATTCGACGATGTGGAAAATAATAAAAAGATTCAAACGTAAATAAGTTTCAGTAACGGTTCTGTCTGTTCGATCCAATAGGCGCTTTCGCCAATTACTTACCGAGCTTCGGCAGATACCGACCGCGGTAGTGTAATTGATGAAACATGAAAAAAAAATGTGAATTTATTTTATATACGTAAATACTTTTTCATGTTGAGATATTTTCCGTATCATATAAAAGAATTTAACTTTAAATGAATTAAAGTTTATTCGTCTTCGAAAACCAATTAATACCAAAAAACATCTTCGTTAGGGATTATTGGCTTAATTGGTTTTACTTATTCAGAAAAAAATATGTAAATATTTAATGTATAAAGACACGTTGTCTTGGGTTTTCGGTTTGATGTCAATATTTCAATGTAATCCATGCAATTCCAATGACAAATAAATTTTACTGCAAATACAATAAAAATCGGTAAAAAAACTTTTAAGTTAAACGGTTTTATGTGCACTGAAAACTACAAAATAAATAAATAGTTACTTACCTATCAACCTACGTAAGTGATCTCGGTCATTAATATCTCTGATGGTAGTGGTTGTTATAACATGAACCATGTCAGCGGCCGAAAGGCAGTTCATGAAAGAACACTAACACCAGGGTTTGCTTGGTAGGTAAACTAAGCAGCCCACACTATAACAAGTAGGTATTTAGACCTTCTAGTTCAGAAATATTTTAGTACTAGGCAGAATAGCTTTTAGGCATATTAGAATAAAATAAAAACGTGGGGCCCCTCTGAAATCATACCTATGGCAGAGCATATCTTATACTTTGGTAGATCATGAGCTCGGCGCTCGCTGGTGAAGCCGCCACGGCTGGTTATTGATGGTCAAAACCTCCAATTACGATTATAGTAAGTCGATTCAGCGGACCCTGGACTCCGGAGCTATGAGGTTTCGGATGCGACCGGGATAAACCGCTAGGATGATGATGATGACGATTATAATAAGTCGATACAATCCACACTTAGTATAGTAGAAAGTAATATAGAAATAATAATGGGCCCCACGTTTTTATTTTAGTCTAATATGCCTAAAAGCTATTCTGCCTAGTACTAAAATATTTCTGAACTAGAAGGTCTAAATACCTACTTGTTATAGTGTGGGCTGCTTAGTTTACCTACCAAGCAAACCCTGGTGTTAGTGTTCTTTCATGAACTGCCTTTCGGCCGCTGACATGGTTCATGTTATAACAACCACTACCATCAGAGATATTAATGACCGAGATCACTTACGTAGGTTGATAGGTAAGTAACTATTTATTTATTTTGTAGTTTTCAGTGCACATAAAACCGTTTAACTTAAAAGTTTTTTTACCGATTTTTATTATTTTTGTTTGCTTTTTTATTTATTGTTACCATGTTGTTCCCACGATTAAGGAGAATTTTGACGGTCGACCCCCCCAGAGGTCCAGTAAAGGGGCAAGGCTTAATATACAACAAGATGCGCCCAATCTTGAGGGGGAAGCGGTTACGACATTACATTTTTATCCACCCTAATGCCATACAGTCCTCGGCACGTTTTAACCTATTATTTTCATCGCCGGATCATCATGCCATCGTCTTTAGTGACTGTGGTCGTAATCATAATGGATTGGATCGGAAGACCCCCGAGATTCCCACCCTCCCGATCGTGGCCGTACGCCGGCGAAATTGGATCAGTAGATGTTTAATGTCTGTTTCTGATGTTAAATAATAAGGGAAGCCCAGGGAGCGGGCTCCGGGGGAGAAACAGACGGGCCTGATCTACACCCTCTCCGCTGGACTACTGTGCGAAGCTCAACCAACGCCGCCCCCCATGACGGACGTCATCTGATTGAACCTGGTCCAGTTCATATGCGATCCTCTCAACACCAAGATTGTAACAGTCTGCAGTGTCGGTTCCCGAAGCCCGATTATGGTCCTCAACTCGTTAAAAGAAGCCAGGCTCCATACTCCCCTCCAAGATATCGTGCACGAAGTGGCTCGCACGCACTCAGCTTTCGGAAGTCCTAGTCTACCTGCGACCAACTCAACCAGCTCCCCGTGATTCCCGTATTTATTACGTTTCTCACGGTGGAGCTCATCAAGCGACCGCTGGCCCGAGACGACCTGCACGTCCACGATCATTCCGACACCATCCCTGGAGGCGATAATATCCGGCTTACGGAGACCCACCGATGCTCGTAGCCTAGGCTCCAGCTCAACCGTCCACTTGTTCTCTTCCATAGCTTTCGCCACGAAAGAGACAATCTTGTTATGTCGTAGAATCCGGCCGCCGTGTGTTCTGTGACACTGCTGTAGGATGTGAGCCGTCGTCTCCCTGACCCTGCAACCAGCACGGCAGGTCAACGCCGACTCACTCCCACCTCTACGCCCTCTCGATCCGCGAATGCGGGATGGGAGGGCGTTGATGTGCGTGTGCACGAACTGCACGAAGTCCCGTCCGGTTATCTGCGCGCATCGCTCCCTCATCCATTTAACTTGGGTGGTATAGCTACCGCTTACTAACGAGGTATCTAATTACCTAATTTTTTTTATCTGCCTCTCTAACGTCACACAATCTTGGACGCAATCTGTTCAATCTGTTCTCGACACGACTAATCATGCCCCCACCTAATACGCCATTTTGTAACAGCGTCCATCTTGAGTTTGAAATTTTGACATAATGACAGTATTCTGCTAGTGTAGTCCTATTATTTGATACCCATATTGTGGTGGTTGTGGAAAAATATGTACCTAGTCCGCCATATTGGAACGGCGTCCATCTTGAATTTTAAATTTTGACATAATCATCGTGTTTTACTAGTGTAGCCCTTTCATTTGATGCCCATATTAAGGGGGTTAAAGTAAAATATGTAATCCGCCATTTTGTATCGGCGGCCATCTTAGATTTATAATGTTACTGATTTTATTATATTATATTGTCATCTAAATTACATGTGTGTACCAAATTTCAGATCAATCTGACAACGGGAAGGTGCTTAAATTTCAATTTCTAATTTTGACCCAAATAAATAAAAAACAAATTCCGTACGGGTCGAGCTAAATAAAACCGTTTAAAAAAATACAAGCCGCAAACACCACAAGTGACGTCATCATTTAGACATGTGACGTTCGACTTAAATGCTCTGTGTGCATAATTTTTTTTTTTTTTTTTTTATTGGTTATTCTCACAATTTTAAGTTCTATTGAGTTCCAATTGCCATGACCACGGGTCGACTCAATAGTTGAGTCGGATGTAGAGGACAGACTAATTTGCCAAACAATAATTTTATCGGGACTTTTATTTAGATGTTATAAAGATATTCATCGTGGAAGTTGTTGTGCAGATTTGGTTTGAAAACAAAAAATCGAGATAATATACTCCAAGAACCCACGGAATATATTTACGGATAAAAAGATGAATAGTTCATGGTTGTTCAAAAAAAAAAAAAAAACATTATTCTACATTTAAATACAAAAACCAAGATCGTTCTAGAACAAATTTAATTACTTCGAAGTCGTAAATACGTCACGGTAACAGACTTGAGTTAAATTCAGCTCTGGCGCGAAGGTGGCGTTTTAAGTTCCGCTGTTCCGATTAAATTTATACCGCTGTGGATTGTTCGTTTGCGATTTGAATTCTAGTCTGTTTTAGACATAGATATTAGTATTGTTATTGAATTATTATTTTTGTACGTAAAAGGAGCCCACGACCCAGATATCCCAATGTGAACCCACACCGAGGCATTGGTACAAACTCTAGACTTGATCTTAATGGTAGAACTGTTTGGCTAATTTGATTTGAGCCAATTAAGAGATTTAGGTAAAACCTAGACTCGCAAGGTGGAATTCAGGTAGTGTTGCATACAGGCTTCGATAAGCTGTGCCGGCCACCACACAAGGTGAAACGTTAGATCCTTCATCCCGCAAGACAATAAAAAAAAATTGAATCAAATCTTAGTTCTATATTTTTTTTTTGTTGTCGCACTGTCAGTTTCACTTATAATTGAAGTGACATCTGCCAGCAACTTTTGTCAATTGCTCAATGTTTTGTATGGACTAGAGGTCCCGCAGTAGTCGAAATTCGACTATAATTAGTTGGAATTGTAAGTTTGTACACTATTATGATTGTATTTTTAAACGGTTTTATTTAGCTCGACCCGTACGGAATTTGTTTTTTATTTATTTGGGTCAAAATTAGAAATTGAAATTTAAGCACCTTCCCGTTGTCAGATTGATCTGAAATTTGGTACACACATGTAATTTAGATGACAATATAATATAATAAAATCAATAACATTATAAATCTAAGATGGCCGCCGATACAAAATGGCGGATTACATATTTTACTTTAACCCCCTTAATATGGGTATCAAATGAAAGGGCTACACTAGTAAAACACGATGATTATGTCAAAATTTAAAATTCAAGATGGACGCCGTTCCAATATGGCGGACTAGGTACATATTTTTCCACAACCACCACAATATGGGTATCAAATAATAGGACTACACTAGCAGAATACTGTCATTATGTCAAAATTTCAAACTCAAGATGGACGCTGTTACAAAATGGCGTATTAGGTGGGGGCATGATTAGTCGTGTCGAGAACAGATTGAACAGATTGCGTCCAAGATTGTGTGACGTTAGAGAGGCAGATAAAAAAAATTAGGTAATTAGATACCTCGTTAGTAAGCGGTAGCTATACCACCCAAGTTAAATGGATGAGGGAGCGATGCGCGCAGATAACCGGACGGGACTTCGTGCAGTTCGTGCACACGCACATCAACGCCCTCCCATCCCGCATTCGCGGATCGAGAGGGCGTAGAGGTGGGAGTGAGTCGGCGTTGACCTGCCGTGCTGGTTGCAGGGTCAGGGAGACGACGGCTCACATCCTACAGCAGTGTCACAGAACACACGGCGGCCGGATTCTACGACATAACAAGATTGTCTCTTTCGTGGCGAAAGCTATGGAAGAGAACAAGTGGACGGTTGAGTTGGAGCCTAGGCTACGAGCATCGGTGGGTCTCCGTAAGCCAGATATTATCGCCTCCAGGGATGGTGTCGGAATGATCGTGGACGTGCAGGTCGTCTCGGGCCAGCGGTCGCTTGATGAGCTCCACCGTGAGAAACGTAATAAATACGGGAATCACGGGGAGCTGGTTGAGTTGGTCGCAGGTAGACTAGGACTTCCGAAAGCTGAGCGCGTGCGAGCCACTTCGTGCACGATATCTTGGAGGGGAGTATGGAGCCTGGCTTCTTTTAACGAGTTGAGGACCATAATCGGGCTTCGGGAACCGACACTGCAGACTGTTACAATCTTAGTGTTGAGAGGATCGCATATGAACTGGACCAGGTTCAATCAGATGACGTCCGTCATGGGGGGCGGCGTTGGTTGAGCTTCGCACAGTAGTCCAGCGGAGAGGGTGTAGATCAGGCCCGTCTGTTTCTCCCCCGGAGCCCGCTCCCTGGGCTTCCCTTATTATTTAACATCAGAAACAGACATTAAACATCTACTGATCCAATTTCGCCGGCGTACGGCCACGATCGGGAGGGTGGGAATCTCGGGGGTCTTCCGATCCAATCCATTATGATTACGACCACAGTCACTAAAGACGATGGCATGATGATCCGGCGATGAAAATAATAGGTTAAAACGTGCCGAGGACTGTATGGCATTAGGGTGGATAAAAATGTAATGTCGTAACCGCTTCCCCCTCAAGATTGGGCGCATCTTGTTGTATATTAAGCCTTGCCCCTTTACTGGACCTCTGGGGGGGTCGACCGTCAAAATTCCCCTTAATCGTGGGAACAACATGGTAACAATAAATAAAAAAGCAAACAAAAATAAAAACGAAACTGCTACACAACGAAAAAGAACGAAGAGAACAAGAAACGAAGAGAACGGTTAGCAACAGAAACACCTGAGCAACATGATACCAGGTTAATGGCACAACGTGAGAGACAAAGGCAGCTGGTAGAGTCAGAAACACCTGAGCGTCATGAGTGCAGGCTAGCATCACAACGTGACAGACGAAGAGAGCTAATAGCATCAGAAACACCCGAGCGTCATGAGTCCAGGCTAGCATCACAACGTGGCAGACAAAGAGAGTTGTTAGCATCAGAAACATCTGAGCGTCATGAGTCTAGGCTAGCATCACAACGTGACAGACGAAGAGAGCTTATAGCGTCAGAAACACTTGAGCGTCATGACTCCAGGCTAAGATTACAACGTAACAGACAAAGAGAGCTATTAGCGTCAGAAACATCTGAGCAACACGAGGCCAGGCTAACAGGACGGCGTGAGAGACGAAAGGAGTTAGAAGCTTCAGAAACACGCCCACACAGAGCAACGCCACGACAGGTGAAATAACCAACGTGAGCGTGCACAGCAACGCAGAGCTGAAAATCATGTACAAGCGTTTGAAAATGCTATTAACACATCGTGTATACACGTTTGTGACATTTGCACGAAGCATTGTTATCCTAACCAAATTCATACTGTACGTTACAACACAGCTGCATTAGGATATCTACCTGCAGAACTGTCTTCAAAAACAACATTACTTTTATGTTTGCGCTGCCAAACACATGTGACCAGTAATAAAACAATAACACAATCAAAGGCGTATTGGAATAATCTGGATCCAGGTTCAATACCAGATGAGATTCAAACGCTGACGCAAGCAGAGCAGCGCTTGCTGTGTAGAATCATCCCGTTTGTTAAAATCGTAAAATTTACTGGGCTATACGGGCAGTACGGTTTCCGCGGACAAGCAGTGTTGTTGCCGAAGATATCTTTGAGGTCAGTGAAAGATTATCTAATATGCTTCCAAGATCTTCCAGCCAGGTGGGTATCGTTGTAGTTACAGAACGTTTGGAGAATTTGAACATCACAAGAGAATTCACAATATCTCGCGAAAAAGTCTACAGCGCTTTAAGATGGTTAACTAGAAATAACCCGCTTTATAGAGATGTACGC
The DNA here is from genome assembly GCF_030267445.1 of Bombyx mandarina. NCBI lineage: Eukaryota > Metazoa > Arthropoda > Insecta > Lepidoptera > Bombycidae > Bombyx > Bombyx mandarina. The sequence goes on along the minus strand of NC_143231.1, from coordinate 2,385,351 downwards.
ATTGACGAAAATGTCCAGATTAGTGAACAAGAATTAATACGACTTAGTGTGCCAGATATACCTGAAAACGGTGAACCTGAAAGAATTGAAATTCCAAATGTATTCATTAGTATTAATGACGTTGCTAGAATTATTCGGGCTTCATGGCATCAAGGTGACCACAGCGTTTTCACTTCGGGATTTGCCGGCGTGCAATGTAACGGCATGCACGTTATTTACCCTAAAGCCATACAGTTTCCAGCAAAATTCAATTATGGTACGGCTGAAAGAAGGACGTTGCCCTTAGTTTTGTCATGGGCATTCACCGTCCATAAAATTCAGGGCAGCACCGTCGACCATGCAGTAGTATATTTGGGCTCAAAATTGTTTGAGGAAGGACAAGCATACGTGGCTCTAAGTCGAGTCAAGTCTCTGGAAGGGCTATGAATTGAGGAATTAGATTGTACTAAATTATCAGGTAAGAAACCATGTAATAATGATGCACTGAATGAATTAAATAGAATGAGGAATATTTGGTAGACAATTTCACTAAATACTAAAAACAAGAAAATAAAAATCGGTAAAAAAACTTTTAAGTTAAACGGTTTTATGTGCACTGAAAACTACAAAATAAATAAATAGTTACTTACCTATCAACCTACGTAAGTGATCTCGGTCATTAATATCTCTGATGGTAGTGGTTGTTATAACATGAACCATGTCAGCGGCCGAAAGGCAGTTCATGAAAGAACACTAACACCAGGGTTTGCTTGGTAGGTAAACTAAGCAGCCCACACTATAACAAGTAGGTATTTAGACCTTCTAGTTCAGAAATATTTTAGTACTAGGCAGAATAGCTTTTAGGCATATTAGAATAAAATAAAAACGTGGGGCCCCTCTGAAATCATACCTATGGCAGAGCATATCTTATACTTTGGTAGATCATGAGCTCGGCGCTCGCTGGTGAAGCCGCCACGGCTGGTTATTGATGGTCAAAACCTCCAATTACGATTATAGTAAGTCGATTCAGCGGACCCTGGACTCCGGAGCTATGAGGTTTCGGATGCGACCGGGATAAACCGCTAGGATGATGATGATGACGATTATAATAAGTCGATACAATCCACACTTAGTATAGTAGAAAGTAATATAGAAATAATAATGGGCCCCACGTTTTTATTTTAGTCTTATATGCCTAAAAGCTATTCTGCCTAGTACTAAAATATTTCTGAACTAGAAGGTCTAAATACCTACTTGTTATAGTGTGGGCTGCTTAGTTTACCTACCAAGCAAACCCTGGTGTTAGTGTTCTTTCATGAACTGCCTTTCGGCCGCTGACATGGTTCATGTTATAACAACCACTACCATCAGAGATATTAATGACCGAGATCACTTACGTAGGTTGATAGGTAAGTAACTATTTATTTATTTTGTAGTTTTCAGTGCACATAAAACCGTTTAACTTAAAAGTTTTTTTACCGATTTTTATATACTTCTATAATCACAAATTTCGCCAAGACTACACTATAAAAAACATTAACAAAGACAATATTTAATCTATACTCAATTTGACAACAGACGTCAAGAACAAAATAAATAGTATGTATGCGTGTGTGCGTCAAATACATGGTATGTAGTGTGTGTAATGTTTTCTTTATTGATTTAATGTATCTTTTATGTATTATTTTAAAAAAATATTAACATTGTGCACTTCTTCTCTATATTCTCTATAAGTGTGGAAAATTTCATACTCCTCCGTCCGCGCAATTTTCGTAAAAAGGGATACAAAGTTTTTGCTTCACGTATTAATATATAGATAATCACTTTGTTGGTGCAACTTAATAAATAAATTACTTTTACTGCTTAATCTCGTATTTCTTATTGTTATTATATTCTTTCTGACGTTTCGGATAGATTACGATTTTCGTAGTCACGTCTGGCGGTCGTGTATAATATAATTACAAAACACAGCGCGATATTAAACTCTATAAGTATTTCGCGAAACCCAAAGAACTACCCATAGGTACTGTACAATCAACAACTTCGTCATAACTTTACATAAGGTCACTACATCGTAATATCAAATACCCCTTTAATACAATAAAAAAATACCCGGATACTTATTTTCCGGTTCCTTTACATCCAGTTTGTGTGCCACCGGGCATAGCGGTGCAGAATGCGACACAAAGACGCAATATTACCGGTTATTTCCCAAAGGAGAACTCGCGACTTCGAGATATCTATCCGAAATGCATAAACAGGTATTTGCAAGCACCAACTTGAATTGTTAAATGCTTGTTACACTTAACAAAGCACCGTATTGTTGTTAACAATGTTTGTTCATCACTAGAATAAGCAGACCTCGAGATAGAACTTAAGAGATGCAGAAAGTTTTTTTTTATTGCGTAGATGCGTGGACGAGTTCACATCCCACCTGGTGTTAAGTGGTTAGCGGCACCCACAGACGTCTACAACGTAAATGCCACCACCAACCTTGAGATATGAGTTTTAAGGTCTCAGTATAGTTACAACGGCTGCTCCACCCTTCAAACCGAAACGCATTACTGCTTCACGGCAGAAATTGGTGGGGTGGTGGTACCTACCCGTGCGGACTCACAAGAGGTCCTACGCCACCAGTAATCATGCAAATTATAATTTTGCGGGTTTGATTTTTATTACACGACGTTATTCCTTCACCGTGGAAGTCAATCATGAATATATTTTGTTAAGTACGTATTTCATTAGAAAAATTGGTACCCGCCTGCTTAATGAAAATAAATTCGTTAATAGTACGTGTACAATGGCAAGCAATAAAATAGGACGCGATTAGTTCGCGCGAAGGTACAATTAATAACTTGATGTACCGTCCTCGGGTCACACCTGGACGGATCGTTCGAGTTCGTGACGGGCCTTTGGTACGGATTGAGTCCTCCGGGCATTAGTGATGTGCTCTACGTAATGTTGTTACAGTCGATACTGTTTATAAATGTCGTTTTCGATTTTCGGTACATTTCTGAGTCCGCACGGGTACGTACCACCACCCTGCCTATTTCTGCCATGAAGCAGTAATGCGCTTCGGCTTGAAGAGTGAGGCAGCCGTTGTAACTATACTGAGACCTTAGAACTTATATCTCAAGGTGGATGGCGCATTTACGTTGTAGATGTCGACGGGCTACAGTAACCACTTAACACCAGGTGGGCTGTGAGCTCGTCCACCCATCATACCATAACTTCTTACGATACTGAGAACGAATGTAGCTCCTAACTATTTATATATCTTTTTCAATTTATAGTACAATTTTTCTTGCATTATCATTATTAATATGCATAAAATTTAGGTCATAACCTAAGCTTTTCTCAAGTTAAATAAAATTTCAATATTAAATATTTCAACTTAGATTTGTTTAAGTTATTACTTCTGCCGGGCATCTCGCGACGAATGTTTTTTTTTTAATTCCCCATTTTGAAAGAATTCACCTTCTTCTTCTTGCTATTATCCTGTATCGTGTAGGATCGGTGCAGCATATCCTTTAATGATGCTACGTAGAGATTTGATATAAGTTTTGCAACTGACCTAACGTGAACCCTTCGTAACTTATACGAGCTACTTTCACTGGTGGTAGGACCTCTTGTGAGTCCGCGCGGGTAGGTACCACCACCCTGCCTATTTCTGCCGTGAAGCAATAATGCGTTTCGGTTTGAAGGGTGGGGCAGCCGTCGTAACTCTACTGAGACCTTAGAACTTATATCTCAAGGTGGGTGGCGCATTTACGTCGTATTTGTCTATGGGCTCCAGTAACCACTTAACACCGGGTGGGCTGTGAGCTCGTCCACCCATCAAAGCAATAAAAAAAAGAGCATCTCCAGTACCATATCCATTGCAAAATAGATAGGTTACTGTTTCTGCTTCTTTTGGTTTTTATTTTACTTCATCCGTGTTTTTTTGTTCTATGAATTTTATTTCATTATTAACATCAATATTTACACTAGATTTTAGATTTTCCACCAAAGATGGAAGATTTTAGACCAAAAACATAGAAATGTCATATTTCATTCGATTCTCCCTAATTTTCCTAGTAATATCGTAAATTTGTGTTTATTCTGAAAGGATAAGGGGCGCGTAGTCAATATATTTCTGGGTAATCGGTGGCAGTGGGCTGAGACATTCTCTTGTACATATCAGACTCCTCTATGGAGGAATATTATTATTATTATTTTACATCGTATTACCTACTCATACATGTTTATCGATCAAGCTGCTCTGAAGCATGTCGAGTCATCGCCGAATGCACCTCTTCCAACCCTCTCATAGAAATAAATACAATAATAATTTATAATCAGCAGAGAGGTCTAATGCAAAGTAAGAAACATGAGTATGCGACAATGGCCGCCTGTAGTTGGGAACTAACCAAACTTATTTAATTGGCATCCGTTCCGTAGAGGTCCTTATTGAATTTAATAATGTACACAACTTGGTAGCTTAATTAATATTATTAGAATCGTAAATACTAGATTACGTTGCGGGTATTCGGCGAACAAGATCAGTTTATGGAATGCCTAAAATTGTAAAAGTAATTTACAATCAGAAACGTCAATCGTTTACTGTTTTTATTTTATTTTTACAAATAGCATTCTTAAGTACGTACAGCTAAAACTGAATGTGGCGTATTGAGAAATAATATTGTACATTGTTTCCTGTTGTTGATACTACCCGGTAAATTCCAATTAAAAAATGAATCGCCCGTGACGCTGGCAGATACGGGGCCAAACAAAAGATCCCGCGATTATTTTCAATTACCGCGCTAGGACGCCGAGCAAAAATACACAAAAGTGTTTAAGGCTTATCTTGTTTGTTTACCATTTCATGTTTATGTCTAGTCGTAAAGTTAATACCACCTTTTGTCCGTACCCTCTTGGCTGCGAAACAAAAAACCGTGCGGTGACATAGTTGAGATAGATCGCAGACAGTTAAAAGTTTTTTATTTTTTATTTCCCTTGTAGGCAGACGAGCATACGGCCCACCTGATGGTGAGTGGTTACCGTCACCCATGGACTTCAGCAATACCAGGGGCAGAGCCAAGCCGGTGCCTACCGCTTAATACTCTCCACAAGCCTCGTTTGAAGAAGGACATGTCATAGCGCTCCGGAAACACCGTGGAGGGGAGCTCATTCCGTAGCCAGATGGTACGTGGCAAAAAAGATCTCTGGAAACGCACTGTGGATGACCGCAGTGGCTCCAGGTAGTATGGATGAACTCTACTCCGGTGGCGGGCGGTGCGATGGTAAAAACGAGATGCCGGTATCATCTCGAACAATTCCTCAGAGCACTCCCCATGGAACATACAGTACAAAATACAGAGGGAGCCGAAGTCCCTTCGCAGACCCAGAGGTTCCAAAAGAAAGGTTCCCAAAGTCTGTATCACTAAGGTGGTTAAAGAGCAGCATTGTCTGACTAATATAGTAGAATACACCGACCGCCGACGGGCATGTGTTTTTCTCACAATCGGGCACTAGAATCTTTATTTTTTCTGACCCGAAGCAGTTGTAGTGTACTTCTACAAGTATTCAAGTCCTTAAACATGAGTAAACGCAGCTCCACATGTCATAACACTTACGTCATCTCACCTGAAGTTTTATTAACGGCACGTATTATTGTCAATTAATTTTGTTTCCAGCCAATATTATTGTCAATTAGTTTTCAATGTAAGTCTTCTTTTTCTTTATCTCCATGTATCCCACTAGGTGCAGTCGGCACAGCGAATTTTTTTATTCCATTCTCTTCTATCAGCCGTCATCTCCACACTCACTCCTCTTTCTCTCATATCGTCATTCACACACTTCATCCATGTCTTCTTCGGTCGACCTCTTCCCCCTCTACCTTGCGCTGCCATTTTCATAAATCTCCTAGTCACATGCATTTTGTTACATACATAGTCTTGAATGTAAGTGCGTGTTCTATTGATATTCATACAGTGTTCTTCTTGAAAATATCCGGTCAAATACAAAAAAATGAAAACCTCGGCATTTTTCTTCTTACGTCCAAACTGCAAGTGGTTGAATACAGAGACTCAGACACTTCACAGTCATGCGTTCCAATTTGAAGACTGTCATAGACTTTATATTAATATTATACAAATGACTCAAAACTCATGTCTAAATATGGACGCCGGTATTCACATTGTTAAAACTATGGTAATTCAAGACAGACCGTGAGCTATAAAAATGAAAATAATAGGATTGATAAAACTAACATACTGATTTATTTTTGGACTGCGTCTTCAGTATTGAGGTTTTTCCGAGAAACACCCTTTGTTTCAGATATAATCTAGATTATTGTTAGAAGATCTGTACTGTTTGAAGCGAAACGAAATATTACTATTATACCTAATACTAACTGATACGCTAATGTATCTATGTTAAAATAAATTATTAACTGAAACAAAAAACTCGATAACATTAAGAATACTAAGTTATAGGTGAAAAACAAGCTATGTCAATAAAGATGGCGGGAACAGGAAAATCTCTTATTCGTTCATTTTCAAATGGAAACGACTTCATAATCGACATGTCTTATTTTATTGCTTGTTCTCACTAGCAATATACACTAAGCACATTTAGAGGCATTGACAAAGAGAATATCTATGTATGTATTTTTTTAAGTTTTTAGACTACAATTACTACTTGTTATTTAACTTTTTTTTATTTTTATTGCCTTTCTAGGCAGACGAGCATACGGCCCACCTGATGGTAAGTGGTTACCGTCGCCCATGGACTTCAGCAATGCCAAGGGCAGAGCCAAGCCGCTGCCTAAAACTATGTTAACGCTGACTATTACTTTGAGACATGAGGTCGAAGTCTTGAGGCTGTCTAGCATAACGGCTGGCTGAACCTTCGAATGCAAGTGCGGTGTTCGCTCACACGGCCCGTATGCACATAAACTCTCTCCAGGTTATGTAATCCCGTTTCTGCAGGATAGCCGTCGGAGCACCGTAGTACGTGAGAAATGTCGATCTTCAAGTCAATCTAAGTTTATAACCGATACGTAAGTATCATAAGGTAACATCAGAACGCTACTTCGACAAAGCGACGCGACACTAAAACTCATATATCGTGGCAGTCGATAATTACATATCCGACCAAAGCGACGGGGCATAGCAAAGCCGCCATCGCCCGGAACATATTGTGTTTTCTGATCCCTGGGATCCCTGGAATCACTCTCGGTGCTTTAGGCCCCTCAAGCGCCGGTCCCCATCCGGTCACTAACCCATAGGCACAGCCTACGGAGTTTCTCACCGGATCTTCTCAGTGGGTCGCGAATCAGATCCGGTGGTAGATTCTACGAAGCACTGCTCTTGCTATGGCTAGGTTTGTAAAGTCTCTTAAGTTGAGCCCGTGAGCTCACTGACCCGTCCACGCGTATCTAGAATAAGTCCTTAGGCTACCAGCGAATAGATGAGGAAAAAAATACTCGCCACCAGTTATTAAGTGCATAGTTTACAGTTTGAATTCGACAACGCCATAACTATGAATTACGACTAAAACGAACAGCCTTCTCTGATTTTGTATTTCTTTTTATAGTTATACGTTTTTAAATACAAAAATATTATGTATGCTTCACGCAATATCAAGGTTGTTAATTTATTAATTAGCATGCGAAAAAAACGTGTTTGTGTCATTAAAATTACGCAAATTAAATTTATTGGTTTTCGTCAATAAAATGAATCTATATAAACGTTTTTATCTACTACCAAATCTCTCGTAAATTAAAATTTGTTTTGGTTTTTTAATATTAAATGTCAGTTATTACAATATGAGCAAATCACAATGCCTAAAGAGTCGGAAAGAATGAACTAATTTGTCAAGTAATGCATAATAAAAAGTTCATTATAACTATTATAATTATAACTTCCTCCCGAAAAATTACAATAAATTCAAATAAAGAGCAAAAGAATTATTTAAAAAAAAGGAAACATTGTTGTTTTGTAAATTGTAAGCATTACCTTATCGAATCGATACCATAACTGAGTATTGTAAAAAAAATGTACGAACGATGATAATTACAATGACAATTAACGGCCGTCTGGTGTAGTGGTAGGTGACATGGTCACTACACAAGGGGGTCGCGGGTTCGAATCCCGCCAAGGAAAGATATTTGTATGATAAATATAAATGTCTTTTCCAGGGTTATGGATGTATATTAAATATATGTATGTGTATAATAAAAATCTTACATTTATTTCCGTTATCTGGTACCTGTAACACAAGTTCTTAACGAACTCATCACGGGACCAGTTAACGTGGCGTGATTGTTAGTAAATATTTAAATATTCTTATCTTTGTATGACGGACTCTGTGTGTCTTTGTATGACAATTATATTATAAGCATTGCGACCAACTAGCTGACCAACAAGTTTGACGAAAGTTTGCATTTGTTTTTGTTTTCAGCCATTAATTCGAACTTCTTTGATAAGTTCATTACAACCTTAGAGTTTGCTGAAAAAACAAAAAAATACTTGAAAACAATTTAGAAATCATAATCCCTGAGTTGAAAAACTGACTGCGAACCAAACATTGTATAAAACATTTGTTCCGTCTTCTAAATTATTGGCTTAAAGTATTTATTAAAAAATATTATGTTAATTAATAAATAACTACTATACATTCAATACAGAGACATAGATTTCATTAAAATAATATTATTTTAGAAAAGTGAACTCGTAGGAATCCCCTATTATTGAAATTTAATTAATTTTGTACAATACAATTAAAATGCGCAAGAAGTCATAAACAATCGTCACTTTACAAGGAAAACTATAACGCATACATTAGTCGAAACATCAATAGAGTATTCTATACAAACAGAGTGAAGCTTATTTAATTTTTCGTTTTCCTTGTTTTTTTATTTATTTTTCAAATCTTTATTAAAAAAGTTATACTTGTCATAGCTTACTTCACAGTTTTACCACCTCACGCCAAGTCAGTGGTAGCCCATGAAGGTACAAAGAAATATAGATTAAGAGAACATTAAGGAATTCTTACGAACAGAAAATACACTTCGTAGAACTATCGTAACACTAAATCTATGAGCAAAAACAATGTAGTGTATTTTGTAACAACGTTAGTATTAGGACTACATAAGACTATATGGAAGGTAGGCAGCGGCGTGGCTCTGCCCCTGGCATTGCTGAAGTCCATGGGCGACGGTAACCACTCACCATCAGGTGGGCCGTATGCCCGTCTGCCTACAAAGGCAATAAAAAAAAAAAAATACATGTGTGCAATTCACACGTGGTAGAAGTGAAACCTTCCAAAATTAAAATACAATTATCCTAAACATCTTAAGTATATGTAAAATTTTGTCATTAGTAAATAATTGTAAGGTAGCGCCCTCTGTGAATTGATATTTTAATTTCACGTATAATCCTAAATTAAAATTCACTACAAGAGCTTTCATACACACGTTAGTATTAAAAAATCTCACAGATGGCGCTGTATTAAATAGTATGTATATTTCTGTCTCATTCTTTTGTATTTGTCTCTCTTACCTGTCGTTTTTTCCGTTGTATCCGGTTTGAAATCACAACGATTCTAAAGAAGTTTTCACTTCAAAAAAAACGTAGCTATTCCGTCTTGCCTATCAAATCTATTGAAATATGTTACTTTACAAGAAATTTATATCATAAGAAACTGTTATTAGCTTACTACTAGGGCAGAGCATGTTTCAAGGCCACGCTGCTTATTTCTGCCACGAAAAACTTATTAGTTGTTAATTGAAAATCAGAAAACCAGTTCTACACCTGCAATTGAGACGCGAATCTTGTATCAGTCTCAAAGTGGAAATATTGGCCAAATATAACACTTACATAAAGACACGTTTTTTTGTTAACAACGCTCCAAACATTTCTCTCTTTTGTTTTATGTGTATGTAACACGCGCTGCATGGTTTACGAGGGTTTTTGTTAATCCCCTGCTGTTAGTATATAAAGCCATTTTTTTTCTTTATATCCATCATTAGTTCTTGCATTGTGAAAGAGAACGTTAACAATGAAAAGTTTTATTGTATTGTTGTATGTTGTGGCAGCTGTCGGTTACGTCACCGGGCAACATTTTCCAACGAGTAAGTGAATTTTGTGTCTTAGTTTAACATTTTGACTGCAATGTGTCGTTGTGGACCCAAGGCCACAAGTCGTTGTGGCCTAAGGGATAAGACGTCCGGTGCATTCGTGTTGAGCGATGCACCGGTGTTCGAATCCCAGGCGGGTACCAATTTTTCTAATGAATTACGTATAACAACAAATGTTCACGATTGACTTCCACGGTGAAGGAATAACATCGTGTAATAAAAATGAAACCCGCAAAATTATAATTTGCGTAATTACTGTTGGTAGGACCACTTGTGAGTCCGCGCGGGTAGGTACCACCGCCCTGCCTATTTCTGCCGTGAAGCAGTAATGCGTTTCGGTTTGAAGGGCGGACCAGCCGTTGTACTGTAAAAATTGAGACCTTAGAACTTATATTTCAAGGTGGGTGCCACATTTACGTAGTAGAGGTCTATGGGCTCCAGTAACCACTTAAAACCACGTGGGCTGTGAGCTCGTCCATCCATTTAAGCAATAAATAAAGAGTTAATTATTATGTTTTCCATTTATATACGGCAAATAATTTATTCCAGTTTCGACGACGACGATTTTTATACGCCTTATTTAAGTAATGAGGAATTCACGGGGCTCAAATCTTGGCTAAGTTAGTCCTGTTATTGTTACACAGATTTATCTACATATATCTATTGCTAAAATGCTTATCCGTACGTCAGTAACATTCTTCTTCTTTTCGATCGTGTCACTCTTGACAGAGTGGTCGTGATCGTCATGTAGTGTTGGAAGGGGCAGACTTGATGCGTCTCACGACGTCGCGCCATCTCTCCCTGCTCGAGGCCATTCTACTGCACTCATTTATGGGTCCTCCCACTGCAGTTTTAATTTGGTCGGTCCACCGCATTGGTGGCCTCCCACGCGGTCTTGTACCATCAACGCTTCCCTGTACAACGAGGCGTTCTATGGACCGGCCATCTCGTCGCGAAACGTGTCCGAAGATGCCCACCATTCGAGAATCTACTATAGCAAATAGACTCTGCTTGATGCCGTGTTCCTGAAGTATCGAGACATTTGTACGAAAGTAACATTAACATTAACAAAAAACTTCGTTTGTTTTACAGGAAAATGCCCGAAAGGTGAACATTCAGTTCTGTATTGCCCTCAAATGGCTGAGGCGGACTGTGAGAATCCCGAAGTGCACGATTTCGTTGACTACGTGGGCCCATGCGACGTACCACAGTGCTTCTGCGATCGGCCTACTGTCCGGAACACGAAAACTGGCAAATGTGTTCCGGAATCTGAATGTTAATAAAATTGTGTAAATCTTTACATGTAAATAAAATTAGAGTGTCTGTTTCTAGTACTGAAATAACCGCTTTTTACTACATGCATATGAATATATATACGGTACATACACTAAAATAACATTTTTTACTATTTTTGTCTGTCTGTCTGTTTGTTCCGGCTAATCTCTGGAACGGCTGAACCGATTTTGATGAGACTTTCACTAATAGGTAGCTAATGATATAAAGAGTAACTTAGGCAACTTTTTTAGACTAGTGTCGCTCCGCGGCGTCACCCGCAGTTATTGTCGTACCACGCGCAACATGGCGGGCTTCGCCTATCATTGATAAAATTTAATGTTTCCGAAGCGAAGCGAGGGCGGGTCGCTAGTAATTAAATATGTGGTGATTGTTCACTGCGTTGTTTTATTGTGTAATACGTGCAATGATAATATTAAGGTAACGTATATGGTGAGAACGAATGGCATAGAAATGGATAGCTTTAAATAAAAATAAATTGACGTAAATTCGAAATCGATTTATCGTATACGCTTATGTGTTTGTTTTCTCGAGCAACACGCAAATTAATTAATCTTAACAATATTTACTATCGCGATGCGTATTTAAAATATTGAAACGTCACATTCAAGACTCGTTTTATTTCATCTTTCAGTGGTTTTATGCGTAAGTCACGTGAATAATAAACTGTTTGTACGAACACACAAGAAAATGCCTAAGTGAAAGTTATCGCGGGTACATAGATTATGCTGACAGATGAGAAATTAAATTAATATAAAAAGAGGCATATTTTACTGGTGGTAGGACCTCTTGTGAGTCCGCGCGGGTAGGTACCACCGCCCTGCCTATGTCTGCCGTGAAGCAGTAATGCGTTTCGGTTTGAAGGGTGGGGCAGCCGTTGTAACTATACTGAGGCCTTAGAACTTGTATCTCAAGGTGGGTGGCGCATTTACGTTCTAGATGTCTATGGGCTCCAGTAACCACGTAACAGCAGGTGGGCTGTGAGCTCGTCTATCCATCTAAGCAATAAAAAAAAAGGCATTTCTTCGCAGCGTCCTAATTATAAAGCGTATTCTCCAGAAAGATCCAGCTTCGAACAGCATTGAAGTTCTGAGGTCGGTATTTCAAGAGTGTTCAATAACATACATGGAAGCTAAAGTCAAGTTTGCTTCTAAAATGTTGAGAACACAAATTGGCCACAGCGGTAGTTTACGTCTGGACAAATACTGGCTTATATTCTACTAAGGTCTGATCTCGAGAAGATAACCCGGGCTGATGTCTGTACTCCTAAATACGGTCTACTTCCGTCTTATCGCAAGCATAAAAAGGGTAATTGGGGTTATCATTAATTCCGATCATGCTGTTTCTTTGAAACTTTTTAAAGTGTCCATAGTGAGAATTAATAAATCATGTGTTTCATGTTCAGTCCTCTGTGAAATTGTTTGACATGATCCTACCATATTTTTTTATCATGACTATTTGTCAATAGAGCACAGATCATCCGTGTTTCATCCATAGAGATATTTTTGCAAGTAGCGTCCAACTATGGAATGAAAACTCCAAACTAGGCTTAAAAGAGTCGTAAACGGTGAGTCGTCTCATCTCCTGCCTTGGTAAAAAAACGTCTGCAATGCCGTTCATAACCAAGCTGCTCCCAACCACAAATCGCCTATAAGATAACTTAAGATCAAGACGGCGACTTTGGAGCGAGGGAGAATGGGAAGATCTTCCACGATGTGGGCGAAATTGCTCGATAGAGCGATGAAATGTTATAATTCGGAACTTATTTATGTTTATGCTTGCAAACTTATCTGTGAAAATTTTATTAGTGGGATTCAGGCATTCATCACAGGTGGAGGACCTCAGTCCTTCTCTTCTCCCCTTCTTCCTCTCAGGAGGCGCCGAAGTCCGACATGACCCGGTCCATTACCCTCCTCGACCGGGTATCCTTAAATGGATAACCCAGCGTTAAAAAAAAGTTACAGTTCGTTTACAGCTATTAAACAAAAAGAAACTCCGCATTGCGCACTTTTCAGAAGCAACAACGGATTAGGCGATGCACCTCACACATTGTCTGCTCTGTGACCGTGCATAATCTCATTTGGAGCCCGCACAAAGCTTGTACACCGCTACATAAACCTATTTACTGTGCAAACCCATAAACTTAGTTGAACACACGAACGCTCTCACTGGTTGCCACAAAGCATTTCGTGTGTAATAAAATTTTACCCGGACGGGTCGGTGTTCGTTGGAAAACTTTATAGTTAGGTACCAGCGCAGCTTGAATGAATGAAGATCTCGCATGGAAAAATATAAACAAACTAGCTGACCCGGCAGACTTCGTAGTGCCTCAATCGATAAATAAAATACCTAAACTTTGATATAAAAAAAAAAAAAACAAACAAAAGGAATCCGTCCGCCGGGGGGGGGGGGGGGTTCACATCAAAGGAAAAACAAAATTGTTATTTTTTTTTAATTCCGAGCATTTTCATATTTATCTACCTTTTAAACCTTCTCTGGATTTCAACAGATAATTCATTTTTATATACATATAGACCATTGTTCTGGTTCAAGTCTTCTTGGATTCTCATAAACACAATCCACTGAGTTTCGCGCCGAATCATGTCAGTTGGTCGCTATTCCGATCCGGTGGTAGATTCTGCGAAGAACTGCTCGTGCTAGAGCTAGTGTTAGCAACGCTGATCCCGTGAGCTCACCTACCAAGGAGGCTACCAAGAATTAGGTAGGGGAAGTTATATATTTTTTAATTTAGACTCGTGAAATGCTTATTGAAAGTGGTCGGTGTCGAAATCTTTTTAGTTAGATATAAACTTTTGAAAGTTTGTTTCAGCGTGGGTTTAGCGAAAATTACCTTTTATTCGTGTTAAATAAATGTTTGAGTTTTATTATCAATCTCTCTCTGGCTCTGGTTTTCGATACTAGGATATCCAATGATGGCTTAACGTATTGTCCACATGAGTGGTACCACAATCCGAGTCCTTACGGATCCATCAGATCCAATAGCCTTTGCATTAGACGCCTTCAGCTCTAACACTAGGAGCAGGCTTAGGGACCCCGGTAACCGTATTCGTCGAACTCGACATAGAGTTCGACGTGCAGCCTAACCCATGAATCAGCTCGCTGAGTTTCTCGCCGGATCTTCCCAGCGGGTCGCGATTCCGATCCGGTAGTAGATTCATTCGCGAAGCGGCTGCTCTTGAGCTGTTGGGTCTCCTTCGGAGGTGCTCGGGCAGCTGTTAGTAAATCCCACCCCTATTGGCTGAGCCTTTGCTCGCCCACCTGTCCTGGTGAAACTGTAAAGGCCTCCGGGCCACCAGTAATCCTTCAATCATAAAAACAAAACCACAATCCGACCGATTAGTGCAGTGTAAAAATTATGAATTTAGGGTATCAGTGGCCACAGTTTAACACCTAGGAAAAATATCATCATCATCATCATCAGCCTAAAGCAGTCTACTGCTGCACATAGGCCTCTCCAATTGCACACCACTTAGGACCACCTCGGATCCTCGTGCAGCTTTTGCTAAGTACCCTGCATGGATCGTTGATCACGGAAAATGTAAATGGTGTTATACTGTGAAAATATGCTGAATATTTATGTCTATCTATTCTTCAACCCACAGACGTCCACTGCTAGACATAGGCCTCCCCCAAGTCTCGTCACAGAGACCGGTCCCACGCTGCCTGCAACCAGAGGATTCCCGTGAACCTCAATAGGTTGTCGGTCCACCACGGTCCTCCCACCACTCGAGAACTTTTCGGCTCCAGCGGCCGTCTGTTCTACGAGCAATGTACCCCGCCCACTACCACTTTAACATCGCAGTTCCTTGGGCTAAGTTGGTTACCACGGTTGTCCTGCGAATCTTTTATCATACATATATGCAATGCAATACTGAAAATTTACTAGCTCAGTACTAAATGAATTATTAATAGTTAAAAATGATACTCTATACGTATGTATGTATGTCGATGCCCTAGTTCGATGACTGACCTTCTTATCAACACATGTTTCCACAGTGAAACACAAGATTCTTCTTTTCTTTTTCTTCAGCTTATCCCACTAGGTGGGATCGGCACAGCTAATTTTTCTCTTCCATTCTCTTCTATCAGCCGTCAGCTCAACACTCATTCCTCTCTCTCTCATATCGTCATTCACACACTCCATCCATGCCTTCTTCGATCGACCTCTCTTCCGACTCTCTAATGAAACACAAGATTAGTGAATGAATTTCGTAAACTGAAAAACAAATTAAAATGAATTATTACATTTACAGTTATGAAAAACAAACCGAAACACAAACAATATTCAAGAAGAGCCGGCGTTAGTATTGCGTATTTTACGCGCGGCTCTACATGGGAACTTACTAAATCGAATATATGAAGCATAAAGAGGCATTGCTACGAATTTTATACCATACGATATGAATACGATGTTTTGTAATAGCAGAAAAATCTTCTTTTTTTGATAGGTTTAGCTTACCTGGTGAAAAATGATTTGGATGCCCTACTACCAAATAAAAACAAATCACAAATTATAGGCTACATATAATAATTAAATTTTTTTTATTACAGATCTATGCAGACTTTGCGGTAGAAGGTACTTCATGATTATTTAAATTAATAAATGTAAATAAGAACGTTTTTGACGTGATATAATTCGATGGAGCCGGCTGCACGCACAAAAAAACATGACTCATGCGGCGTTATCTCGCTCTGAGGCGTTTCATTTAAGGCTTGAAGTTCAAGCGAGAGCGCGCAACGAACGACAAAGAGGCACAATCGGCCTCCGCGTTCGGCAGCGTTCGACATCTGTCTCTGTCCTACTTGAGTAAGCGATGCATCCGCGTGGACAGCTGCTATACAATAATACAATTCAAAGCACATTCATACTTGTAAAAAAACTATGTAATAGTGATTTCCATTTACCTCCTTCTCTATATCCATAGAAAATATCTATCAAACAAATAAAATTAAAATTTTCTTCTGAAAAATGAAACCATTCCATCAGTATTTTCTTATGACGATGTCATGTTCAGCTATCGTCAGTAAACGGACTTTACAGACAACCGATTTTTTTATTATTTATGTCAAATTGAGTCTGTTTACGAATACGAAAGTATGCTGGTAATTTTGTTTCATTTTTCAGTAATTTCGACTTGTTTGACGTTTATATTTTGTTTATATTGCTTCAATAGGCACGTAGCGTTCTAGGTGAAGCCATCGGGGTAAACATTTGACGGACTTCAAGATTTTTTTTTCGCCAACCTATTCGTTGGTAGCCTAAGGGGCTATTCCGGCTACGCTATTACTGGTAGGTGAGCTCACGGGGCTCAACCTGAGAGAATGTACTAACACTGGTACTAGCAGTGCTTCACATAATCTACCAGCAGATTGGACTTGCGACCAATTGAGAAGACCGGTGAAAAAGTCAGTGGCTTGAGTCTATGGGTTAGCTCGCCAAATTCTTCGTCGTAATCGACGACTTCGGACGGTAATCAGTGCTTGAACAGCCTAAAAACACCGAGAGCGGATCTGGGGAATCTGACAAGACGGCGATCGTCCGAATCCGATATGTCGCACGCTATAAATGTCTCACAAAACACTCGTACACCGGACACAAGAAATGTGCCCGCAAAGAATATCATATGATAATATATTTTGCACTGCGTCTCTACTACGGATATTCTGACTTTATGTTTATGTTATATGCATGATTTGACCATTTGGCAGTACGGTTCTCTTAGTTAATTAACCGTGCCGCTCGTAAATGCGATAACTTAATCGTTCTAGACTGGACATGAGCCAAATCGTGTTTCATCGTAGATACACTCAAGCCCTGTGATGATCCCTGGAGCATAGGGATCATCTCGTATAAAGGCGAATGGTCATAATGGGCCGGACCCTGTTTATCGAAAAATTATGGTGAATTATGTGACTGTACAACTTCACTATTGTAGGACTCCAATTCCAATAGTCAAGAAATAACACACAGATCGCAGTAGTTCACATAATTCTGTATTGCTTTATTTGTAACTCCACTTGTACAATCTTTAGCTATGTGCTCAAACATAATACACCGCTTTTCTGCCGTTTTTTCAG